>NC_134777.1:25286261-25313761 GCF_046742065.1 Oratosquilla oratoria | reverse complement strand
CCATCCCCCTGTATACTCCACTTCCGTTTTCCCTCTTTCCTCCCTTTATCTCGGCACCTCCTGGATGACGGGTCATCCCTACATCTTGTCCACTGCCCTGGTCAGAAGCAGTATCGCAAGGCATATATATATATATATATGTATATATATATATATATATATATATATATATATACATTTGTATATATATATATATATATATATATATATACATATATATATATATTCATATATATATATATACATATATATATATATATATATATATATATACATACATATATATATATATATATATATATATACATATATATATATATATATATATATATATATATTATATTAAATAAAAATTAATCGATAACATTACCAAAGTGACACTTGTTTAGTCATTATGCAAATCTTCAGTTATCTGTTACACTCCAATATGAACCTACAAGTGAAGGCAATGGAGTTTTATAATAGCACTTGTGTGCAGGGAAAGCACAGTTCAATATTTCAACATTCGTCATGGTGTTTGTAAAACGCCTCGCTTATGTTAGACTTTCCTCTCCACTTGAGCTTACACACACTTCCCGAGCTACGTTGCCAAAAGAAGGTCACGATTCAAGACAGTCTACTTAATTTTGACTTGGCAATTTTTCAACAGAAAATCAATATCATATTATACCAATATTTCCAATCAAATACCTATATTAACTTCAAGAGAGGATTAAAAAATACGGAATAAAATAACACGATAATGGATGTGAATAATCAATGTATTATTCGATTCATTATTACTTATTGATGTTTAATTAAAAACGGCTTGAAATTTCGATAAATGTGTCTAATGTCACTGACAAATACTCTACGATACAAATCTTTGTCTCTCCTCCCTTAATATTTCGTTCACGAGGTAATTTGTAAATTCAGATTAAACTATATGGAAAGGGTATCATCAATTAACAAGGCGAGTGTACGAAAATGAATCCTATGCTATGGTTTACGACGAGTAAGTAAATTAATAAAGACGAAAAAATAAAAACAAAAAAGCGAATGAATAAGAATAAAAGAATAATAAGATTGAAAAACAAAAATATATATATAATCAACAGAAAAAAAAAATAATTACTCTTGGAAAGAAAATAGTAGCCAACAACATGACCACCTTGACTACGCTTCCCTCCTCTTGATATTCAAACCTAACCGTGATTTATTTCTGGTCAAAAATAGAATTTCACAAATTTCGTGGGGGGAACACAAAAGGACGGCTGTCAGCATATCTTCTCCGAGTCGGTTACGTTTCCATTCAGCTCCCCTCCACTCTGCCCTCAACCACTTTAAGCTACTCCACTTCCTTCTACCTTCCCCGCGTACACAGATGAACGGAGGGGGCGGGAGACGAGGAAGGGGAGAAAGGAGGGGGAAAAAGGTTGAAGAGAAATGAAGTGAGGGCTGGGGAAAGGAAAGGAAAGAAAAGGAAGGGAAGGAGAAGGGAGGGACGTGGGACGGGAGAGGTAACGAAGGTTTAAGAACGGGAGGGAGGAAGTGGAAGGGGAGATGGGAGGGAAAGGGAAAGAAGGTGAACTGAGAAGGTAAAATAAGATCAGAAAGGTCGAAAAAGGTCAAGGAAGGGAAAGGAAGTGAAGGAAAGGGACAGGGGGGAGGGAAAAAGGAAAGGTAGGGTTAGGGTGGGAAGATAATAGATAAAAGAGGAAGGGAAGCGAAGAGCCGGGAAGGGGGAGTGGAATCAATGTGAAAAGAAAGAAAGGTAAAAGGGTGAGGTAAGGTAGAAGATGGAGGCGGAGAATATATGGAGTGGCCAGACGTGTTGGAAAGATGGAGACGATTGAAGGGGACCAAAGAATGGAAGAAGAGAAATAATTTTAGATAAGGTAAAAATATTTGTGCTAAAGGCAAAGCGGGGGAGAGGAGGAGGAAAAGAGGAGAAAAAGAGATGAGAGGGGCAAGGGAGATAGAGAGGGTGAGACAAGGGAAGGAGAAATAAAATTAGGGACCTTGAGACAGAGAGATCAACGGGGAGAGGGGTTGATGAGAGAGAGAGAGAGAGAGAGAGAGAGAGAGAGAGAGAGAGAGAGAGAGAGAGAGAGAGAGAGAGAGAGAGAGAGAGAGAGAGAGAGAGAGAGAGAGAGAGAGAGAGAGAGGAGGGGAAAAGAAGGTAAGATGCGAGATAGAGACAGAGAGACTCACAGGCTGACACAGAGGAAAAGAGATAGATGGAGAAACGGAGAGAGAGACATACGGGAGTGAAAGGGAATGGAAGAAAATGATCGAGAACGGAAGGAAGGATGGGAAGAAACGAAGAATGTAGGAAAGAAAGTAGAATGGATCAAGAAAGAAAGGAAAAAAAAAAGAGAGAAAAAGAGGATGGAATGTAGCAACCCTTTTAAGCAAAGTTGTTACGTTCACGCAAAATTGTTTTATTCATCTTTTCAGAAACTCCTGGTTCTCGAGTGAGCTAATCGGGGAAGAAGGGACGGAAGGAGGGGAATGAAGGAATGAAGGAATGAGGAACAGCAGAAAACAAGTAAATAAGGAAGGAAGGAGGGACGGAAGGAGGGGAATGAAGGAATGAGGAACAGCAGAAAACCAGTAAATAAAGAAGGAATGAGGGACGGAAGGAGGGGAATGAAGGAATGAAGGAAGTAAGGAATGAAGGACACCAGAAAACCAGTAAATAAGGAAGGAAGAAGGCACGGAAGGAAGGGAATGAAGGAATGAAGGAAGAAAGGAATGAGGGACAGCAGAAAACCAGTAAATAAGGAAGGAAGGAAGCATGGAAGGAAAGGATAAGGAAGTAGGAAATGATAAAGATAAGTCGGAAAAGTAAAGGAAGAAATGAAGGAAATCAGGAAGAAAGGAAGAGAGGAAGGAAAGAAGGAAGAAAGGAAGGATGTGTGGAACATTAAGGAGGGAGAGAAAGCGAGAGTAAAGAGGAAAGGAGGAAAAAGGGGAGACAGAGCGAAATAAAAAATGAATAAATACATAGATAAATAAATAAATAAATAAATAAAAAAAGCCGGGAGGAGAAAGAGCGAAATAATATAAATAGATAAATAAATAGAAAAGCCTGGAGGAACATTATGAAGGAAAAGAGTCCTTAGGCATTGGGAAGGCATAAAATGAATGATATAAGAAACTATGGTAAAACAGAAAGGTAAGGAGGCGGGACAGAAAGAAAGAAAAAAAGAAAGAAAGAAAAAGGAAAGTAGATGGGGGTGAGAGGAGAAAAGGGCTTAGTGATAAGAATTGAAATGAATAAGAGATAAGAAGAATCATCAAAATGAAAGTAACTGAGAGCGAATGTACGTAAAAATTGAAGACGAAGACAACAGGCATCATGCTAAGGAAGAGAAAGGATAGAAAAGGGGAACGAGTACAGTTGAAGACCAGGAGTTAAAGTAAGAGGATAGTAAAGTTGAGGAAAGAGGAGGAGCAAGAGGAGGGGAGGGGAGGGGAGAGGAGGGGAGGAGAGAGGAGGTGAGGGGAGGGGAGAGGAGGGGAGGTGAGGGAAGAGGGGATTGGAGTGGATGGAAGAGGCGGGGTGTAGATCCGAAGATTTCCCCACGAGTAGGTTCCAGGCGACATATGGCAAGTCGTTACGCATTCAAGCATCACGTACAGCACTATATGCGTAGTTCCAGTGCGACATCCTAAAGCGACACCCCCTGAACTGAATGAAATCGGCTGACGATAATTAAAACAAAATTCGACAGTTGTGTGAGGTCATTCTCAACCTCCATGGCTACGGTGACGACTCTTCAAGTCAGTAAAATCGTGAAATGCTGGACAAAACAAATTGTGCTCATGTGCAGTAGCTTAGTACTTACCTGACAGCTGTAGTACGTATATCTTTCTCTTTCATCCAAATAATCTGGATACAGTATACAATAATCATTGAGAAAACGAACAAACACAGAATCTTTATCACTGTAACACGTTTACTCAAGTAAATGTTGACTTAAAAGTAATAACATAAAGTCAAGAATTAGGAAACTCTTCGGTTTAAAGTCATACCGGTACCAAGCAACGTGTTCCGATATACGCGTGCTCCGTCGAAATCTGACAGAGCTCATTAGCATCCCTAATTAATGTGGCTGAGGTGAAGACGCTACTCCATCAATCGGCCCTTAGTTTATCGCCCATACAAAAAGCGCTTATTGGCAATAGCCATCTTTTTATACACTACCATCTTTTCATTTTCTTGCAGAAATATCTCCCCCTCCCACACATACCGATCCCGTGCGCGCGGGTGGTCTGTCCTCCGTAGCCCATAGCCCATAGCGCTTTGCTGCGGCTGAAGCCGCCACCTTCGACTCGCAGTATTATCGGAGAGTCGGGGCAAGTGGATGAAATGAAAGTGCGGACTGACCCCAATCTTCCCCTCCTGAATGAGAAACAAGACTGAGCGTGTGACTGTGCATAATGTCAGAGTACATTTATCTTGAGAGTTCAACTTCGAGAAACATTGTGACCGAACATCACAACCCGTATTGACAGCATAGCTTTTATACAGTCAACAATAGGGGAAACCTAGTAACACTTCCACGGACCATAGTCACGTAGGAGTTTTACATTCGTAAATGATTTTCATTCTAAAAACAACGTAGCTTTCCTTTACCACTTCTGTGACTGCACCTCGGCATAATTTTGTCCACGAGGATATAAACCTTGGTTTAGCTCGTCTAGGTTGCTTAGGTTGAGTAGAATTCGATAACAGCTCAATTTAACTTTGCCAATTATCCATTACTGTTGCCACTGCGTCGCTGATATAACTGGCTTTAACTTCGTCCTTTGTGTATCAATCTCAATACAAACTTCGCTAAATTTCTTATCAATACCGTGGCGTGATGAATTTCCAATTGTTCGCGTAATCATAAGTACCTGGGTTTAATTCAAAACAAGCACAGGTGACTGCCACTTGCTTTGGCTATCCAAGCAGTCTAGGTAAAGGTGGAAGTTGCGTCCAAAGAAAAGCTCTCTTTAATGTAAAGTGTTCATGTTATCCTATTTGCGACATGTATACCCAGAGTGGGTTTTCTCAACCAAATCCACCTTTACCAAAGTAATTACAGTGTAATATAAAACGAATATTTCCTATAATAAGTATTTGTTGATAACCTAGGCACAAACACAAATTGCGTTTACTTCTGCCTATGAAAAAAAATATTGTTTGTTAGATTTCAAATCCAATCTTTAGGTCCGTGGAGCAATTCCCAGATTTCGTGAGAAACAATTTATTTTCTTTTTTTCACTCCTGAGTGAAGGACCCTAGCGTGAAGAGGGCTCGAAAGACCGGGACCTCGTTCAAACAAAAGGCTACTATTCCTTCAGCTCCATGATAAAGTCACCCAGGGTTTGCCACAACCAATTCCATAAAATGCGCAGCAGAACTAAAGGAGGTCACACAGGGGCCGTTCCTGGTAGGACAACGTCCGTGATTCCCTCACGTTTACTAACCAGGCGGAAAACGACCCCCAATGCTCTTGTAATTACATAGTTTACAACCACCATCGTCTCCGCTTCCTTCACCCGCACTTCCGCTGCCCATCCATTCCCGTTTCCGTTTCTGTCGACAACTCTTCCTCCTCTTCAGCAACGTCAGTACCATTAGCACCAACACCACTTACACTATCAACAGTCATCCCCAGCCCTTAATGCACTACCCAACACCTATCACCACGTAATAACAGACACCAATTACTCCATTACCCACCTAATAACACACAACGTTACTCAACTCAGCACGGTGCTAACCTTTAACTATCTACAACTGTTACCACCACTATATAGTATTCTGTTACCGAATGACTGTCACCAAGGCTACCACCCTCACCGTAGCCACACTTTGACTGACCTCCTAACCCTAATTACCTCCACGAGTAACATAACCCCTAATTACAAACTGAACGAACTCGAAGTCTCCACCCGCCCTATCATTAGTGCTCTCCTCATTGAAAGCTTTGTAAACAGTCTCATGCCTAAGTATTCATGATCAAAAAAGCCTTCTTTATCATAACATACTTTAAAATTTATATTCTTGTGGATGTTGGGCTAATCTACACAGTTTTGGAAACGTAAATGGAGCAAAGATGTTGAGAATATCCCAATCAATCTCTTCACAACTTCGACTTATATATATATATATAATATATATATATATATATATCTATGTATATATATTATATATATATATACATATATATATATATATATATATATATATATATATATATATATATATAGGCAGTAAATCTTCTAATAAAAGAAATATTGAAGGTGATGCTGTTTTCTGCATTAATAATTTTCTTGCAGATATTTTCAAAAGATCTCACTAATCGCCGTGTTGCAGGGCCTAAACTCAGTAGAACTCGTGAGCAGGCGGACATAATCTCCGATCCGGATTTCGGCTCAACTGAACCTTCTTCAGGGAGTGTGTCTAGTGTCAACTAAGAGCGGTATTTGACCAAATGAAATTATTAGACTGTGATCTCCACCAGTCTAAATTTTTCATTTGGTCAAATACTGCTCTAAGGTGACACTAGACACACTCCCTGAAGAAGGCTCAGTTGAGCCGAAATCCGGATCGGAGATTATGTTCGCCTACGCACGAGTTCTACTGAGTTTAGACCCTGCTACACGGCGATTAGTGAGATCTTTAGAATATATATGTAAATATATATATATATATATATATATATATATATATATATATATATGTGTGTGTGTGTGTGTGTGTGTGTATACATATATATATATGTCTATATATATATACATATATATATATGTATATATATACATATATATACATATATATATATATATATATATATATATATATATATATATCCATGGTCTTGAATCACGAGTTGGACTCGTGATCGACAGCTACTACCCTCCAGGATGAGAGCTCAGAGATCATGTATGACCAGTCTATGGGTAATGCTGTGACCTGACACACGCGCACAACTCCTTGCCCACGAGAGTAGGAATAACGACTCGCAGCGCGGCAATACTGAAATTATTTCAGCCCTGTGCGGGATTCGAACTCGAATGGCTGTAGTAGCAGTTGCGCCGTATAATCGTGTGTGTGTGTGTGTGTGTGTGTGTGTGTGTGTGTGTGTGTGTGTGTGTGTGTGTGTGTGTGTGTGTGTGTGTGTGTGTGTATGTGTGTGTACACACACACACACAAATACCAGTCGACTTCATCTAGCATAAGAATACTCAATCTAATGAATGAGTAATATTTGACACCACTTATTTCAATGACACCATAATCCTCAGCGCTATAACCAACACCGCAGGAACATTACCCTAACCTTTACACCATGCATTGGAGAGCTTACCTACATATGGTCCTCAGCTGTGGCCGATGCATTCACGTCTACCTTTTTTTTTTTTTTTTTGCCCAGCAGCTGGTAGCTACCAGTAGCTGCTGGGGATCGAACTTGCCCCAGGATAACAGTGATAAAATCACGACTTCGGTCAACGCAAGTTTACAGTCTACAACCTTCCTCTTCCTATTACAGCCTCTGCCATCATCATTCTTCTCACCCGTCATCACAAATAACAACGTTCTGTCCGACTTTTCTCAGGCAAACTTCCCCTTGCAACACAAAAACCCAGGGAGCAACATGAGCTCATCGACTTCTTCAACTCTGCAATGCATTCATACATATTTTGTACCTGAAGAGAATATGCAGTCTACATCCTCCTGAAGGAGAGGCTCATCCATCGATGAGAACCCACCTCTGCTTATGATTGCCTGAAAGCCACTGTGGTGAGATGGTGAACTAAACAATGGTCACTGAAGTCACTTAGTTATGACAATCACTAAAAACGGTATTAAGCTAAGGTAGTGGTTCTTCACTTGAGGTTCGTGAAACCCCGAGGGAACCCCTAGGGAACCCCAAGGGAACCCATAAGGAAAACCTAGAGGTCCAAACAGTTTCACAACTGGGGCCACAAACCAAAAACTATTACCGTTAATGAATGTCTGACGACCTCATTCAATGTTGAAGTGATCTCTAGGAGACTATGGACCAGAAACGAACAAACATGGTCTACGTAAGAGAACGACTCAAGCCTGAAGTGACCTTGATTAACAAAAGAGCAGTTGGGCGCGAGGGTCAACATTCAACAACCATTCAAACGAGTAAAATCGCGTGGATTACGTCAATAGAGTGTTAGAGCACCGCATCACAAAACTGAAGAGGTTCATTATACACACCCACTTCCGAAAGTGCCCCAGTCCCACCCTGAACACGACACCAACCCCTTTTACACTAATAAATAATTCTATCAGATTTTATTCTAAATAAAGGCCATGAGAATCTATCATTTCATTCCTTGTATCATCCCATACAATTTAATTTTATTTTGAAAACGTCAGTGTAGCGAGGTTGCTAACTACTAGTTCTCACCATCACTATACCAAATTTCACCATTACTAACTGCTTCACCATCACCATCATCATCACCCGCACAACCACCACTGTAATTACTAGTACAACCGCCGAGTCCAACACGAGCAACTCAACGATAACCCAATGACGTGAACTAGAAACTGTTCCAGATAGTTTACATGCAAAACTTCCGTCAAATTTAGTTCAAATTAGTTTCGAAGTGATGTGTGACGCGTGGGGCTTCGAAGCGTTTCAAACCGCAAGTGAACCTCAGTCGTCTCCGTTCGATGACGCTCTTTACATGCTTTATTATGGGTAATAACACAATTTTTTTTTAGTTGAGGATAGGGCCTCGATCTGATGGGTTAAAGAATGTATCAAAGAATTATTTTTTAACTGCGGCGTCAATGAACAGACAAACAGGCTGACAGATAAGTAAGCACCTTCCCCCTACACACACACACACACACACACACACACACACACACACACACACACACACACACACACACAAACACACACACACAAAGGCAGACAGAAATACAAATACGAAGGCAATGGGGTAGACATGAAGCCAGACGACGTCCAGACAGACAGACAGACAGGCAGACAGACGAGTAGGCAAGACGTCCAAAGACATTCGGACGTTGGGGATAATCAAACATTCCTTGTTGGGGTAGTGGAGGCAGGGGTGGGGGGTGGAGATGGAGTAAAAGCAGGAAAAGAAGTGGGAGGAAGAGGAGGAGCAAGAGGAAGAGGAGGAGGAGGAGGAGGAGGAGGAGGAGGAGGAAGAGAAGCAGCAGGAGTAGGAATAAGAGGAGTAAGAGGAGGAGAAGGTAGAAGAGTAGGGGGAGGAGAAGGGGAGGGAGCAACAGCAGCAAGAAGAGAAACATAAGGATGAAGAGAAAGAGAAAGAAGAGGAGGAGGTGGTGGAGGAGAAAAGTGTAGAGGAGGATGAAGAGGAAGAGAAGGGAGAGAAGGAAGAGAAGGAGGAAGAGGAGGGATTGGAGGATAAAGATATGGAGGAGGAGGAGGAGGTGGTGGAGAAAAATGTAAAAGAGGATGAAGAGGAAGAGGGGGGGGAGAAGGAAGAGTAGGAGGAAGAGGAGGATTGGAGGATAAAGATATGGAGGAGGAGGAGGAGGAGGTGGTGGTGGAGAAAAATGTAAAGGAGGATGAAGAGGAAGAGGAGGGGGAGAAGGAAGAGAAGGAGGAAGAGGAGGGATTGGAGGATAAAGATATGGAGAAGGAGGAGGAGGTGGTGGTGGTGGTGGAGAAAAACGTAGAGGATAAAGAAGAAGAAGAGGAGGAGGAGAAGGAAGAGAAGGAGGAAGAGGAGGGCCTGGAGGATAAGGATATGGAGGAGGAGGAGGACGAAGGGGAAAGAGAAAGAGAAAGAGATAGAAGGAGTAGATGAAGAGAAAGAAGATGGAAGAGGATGAACAGGCGGTACAAGAAGTGGGAGAAAGGGGACGGGAGTTCCTTGAGTAAGTTATGGGCAAAAGAGAAGAAGCCACGCAGAACTTCTAGCTTAATCGGGAGGAACTATGTGGCGAGTTCGATCCCGCCATGGCATCTCTTACGGTCTCCGTTCTCGAACAAGAAGGCGATATCGGTGATATAACTATCACTGATGACGAGAATGATGCTGAAGTCGATGGTAACACTGACTGCAGGACCTGGCGTCGCAATTACGATGTCACATGACACTTAAGAAACGGCCGTCGAAGTCTTGACCTTCGTCCTGTGTCCTTCGACACAGTTCTCAATAAGCAATGGAGATCGACCCTGGTCTTAGCGGGTTCGAGACACGCAAAGATCAACGCGCCACGACATATGTCGATTAAGCCATCAAACAACAAGGACAAAGACCATGCAGTGCGCTAAGCCGCACTCACCATTCTCTTCTAACCCTTTAAGGCATCCTCTTCCTTCCCTCACCCTCTGTATCAGAAGGCTCTCCCCTTCAACCTTGAGACCCTTTAGAGGAGGACCAAAGAGACAAGAAGGACCTAATCGCCGACTCCATCTCCACTTCCTCCGACATCGCCCTCACCCTCCGACGGTAGCAGAGAGCCATCTCGCGGGAGCCACACGGCCTAATCTTGAGACCTCCTTCGAGGCAGATTTAAATCTTATTACCCGGCACCGCCGGCAGGAGAAAGACCATCGTCTCCGTCACATGAGGTCACGATGTGTCTGTGGTGGGAGACTCTTGGAAGCGGCAGGAAAAAAACGAAAAAAAAAAAAAAGGAGGAAGTGGAAAGGAAGGAAAAGGGGGAAAGATAAGAAGGAAGAGGAACAAGTGGAAGAGTAGGATTAAGAGGAGGAGGAGAATGGAGAAGGAGATGGAGGTGGAGGAGGAAGTGGAGGAAGTAGAGAAAGAAGAACAAGTAGAGGAGGAGGAGGAGGAGGAAGCGAAGGAGGAGTAGCATGAGAAGGAGGAAGAGAAGGATGAGGAGGAGGACGCGGGGATGGAAAATGGGCAAAAACGGTACGAGGAGTAGGAGCAGAAGGAAGAAGAAGAGGACGAGGAGAAGGGGGAAGAGGAGGAGGATGAATAAGAAGAGAAGAATGGAGCAGGAGGAAGAGGATAAGGAAGCGAAGATGAGGAGTAGGAGAAGGAAGAGGAGGAAGAGATGGAGGAAGACGAGTAGCAGGAGCAGCAGGAGGAAGAGGAGGTGGAGGAGGAGGCGGAGGAGGAGGGGGAGAAGGAAGTGAAGAAGTAGGAAGAATAGGAGGACGAGGAACAGTAGAGGATGATGTGGAAGAAAAGGAGGAAAAAGAGAGCTACTATGAGGACGGGAAGGAGAAAAAAGAGAAAGTGGAGGAGCAGAAGGAGGAGGAGGATCAGGAAGAAAAGTAAGAGGAGGACATGGAGAAAGTAGGACGAGGAGAGGGAGAAGTAAGAGAGGAAGACGTAGGAGGTAAAAGGAAGAGAAGGAAGAAGAAGAGAGGGAGGAGATGAAGAAGTAGGGGAGGAAGACGTAGGACGAAAAGGAAGGGGAGAAGGAAGAAGAAAAGGAAGAGGAAGAGTGGGAGGAGGTGAAAAAGAAGGAGGAAGAGGAACAAAAAGGAGGAGGAGGAGGAGAAGGAACAGCAGCAAAAGCAGCAGGACATGGAAGAGTAGAAGAAGAATTAGAAGGAAAAGGAGGAGGAGGAGTAGGAGTAGAAGAAGGAGGAAGAGGAGGCGGAAGAGAAGGAACAGGGGTGGAGTAGGAAGAGAAATAGGATAAGGAAGAGGAGGACGGGAGGAGGAGGAGGAGGGGAAGGAGTAGGTAGTGGAGGAGGAGGGGAGAGGAAAGGGGTAGAAGAAGGTGATGGAGGAGGAGGAGGAGGAGGAGGAGGAGGAGGAGAAAGAAAAGGAGGAGAAGGGAGAGGAGGAAAAGAAGGAGGAGAAGGAGGAGGAGGAGGAGTAGTAGAAGGAGAAGGAGGAGTAAGGGTTGAAGAGGGGTAGGAGAAGGAGAATGAGGAGGAAGAAAAGAAGAAGGAAGAGAAGGAAAAGAAGGAGGAGAAGGAAGAAGAGGAGGAGTAGCAGAACGAGGAGGAATAGTAGTAGATGGAGGAGGAGTAGGAGTAGCAGGAGGAAGAGGAGGAAGGGTTGAGGAGGAGGGGTAGGAGAAGGAGGAAGGAGTGTAGAAGGCGTCACTGGTATCTAATGTATGAATAAAGAACAAAGGGAAGATGAGAAACTGGTCGACGCTGACGAACACAAGAATTTTCAAAAGAGGATGAAGCCGAAAAAGAAGAAGAAAAAGGAGACGAGAAAATCGGACAGAACGGAAAAAAAAATACATATACCAAGGCTTTTTCCCCCTTACAAGGGAGGTAACCAAAAAGGAAAAGGCATAAAATCATTCCCACCCATTCCATCCCTGAATACACTCCACACCCTTCCACCCTCCCTCTTATCTTAGCACCTCCTGGATGACGGGTCATCCCTGCACCTTGTCCACTGCCCTCGGTCAGAAGCAGTGTCACAAGACACATCACATCCACAGCAAGGCCGCTTCATTAAATCGGCGACTCCCCCTAAATGAATGAATAAATAAATAAATAAATAAATGACCAGTATGACAAGAGGGAGAGTAATAGCAAGACCCATGTTCGATCCTGAAGGCTAGCGTGTAACTAGCATTTGCCCTGTGTGAGATTCACCATGGTCTTTGGATCACGTGTTGGACTTGTGGTCGACAGCTATTTCCCTCCCGGAAGAGAGCTCAGAGCTTGTATATGGCTGATCTAAGGGTAATGTTGTGACCTTACACGAACACACACATCCAAATCCTCGCCCACGAGAATTGGAGTAACAACCCGCAGCGCAGCGATACTGAAATTATTTCAGCCCTGGGCAGGATTCGAACCCGGACCTCCGTGGTGGCAGCCGGGAACTCTACCAACTGTGTGTGTGTGTGTGTGTGTGTGTGTGTGTGTGTGTGTGTGTGTGTGTGTGTGTGTGTGTGTGTGTGTGTGTGTGTGTGATTCACCATAGTGATTCACCATGGTCTTGGATCATGTGTCTGACTCGTGATCGACAGTTATTAACCTCGTGGATGAGAGCTCAGAGCTCGTGAGTGTGTGTGTGTGTGTGTGTGTGTGTGTGTGTGTGTGTGTGTGTGTGTGTGTGTGTGTGTGTGTGTGTGTGTGTGTGTGTGTGTGTGTGTGTGTGTGTGTGTGTGTGTGTGTGTGTGTGTGTGTGTGTGTGTGTGTGTGTGTGTGTGTGTGTGTGTGTGTCTGTGTGTGACCGTGATATGGACCGTGAATGGAATCTTGATGGTTATCATTATTATGTTGCATAATAATCTATTCTAATTTTTTCTTAGTGCAGAATGCATATAGATAACAAAAAAAAGTTAAAACAAGAGATGTGACACAAAGGAACAAGGAACGGATTAGAAGAAAACTTAATCTCGAATACACACACACACACACACATACACACACACGCACGCACACAAGTCCCTGTTCAAGAGACAGTCAAGATCAAGGTCGTACACACATACACACACAGCTAAACATGATGATGACGATGATGATGATGATGATGATGATGATATGGTTTAACGTCACACACTCCCCCCCCCTTATCGGGAGGCTAGGACGGTGCCCCTCACATAGGGCTTTGTAGCGTGGAATTTAATAAACCATGCCCTTGGTTCAACTTCGCCGGTGGCAGGATTCGAACCGCCCTCACCTCGACCTTCGCCGCAAATAACGACGCCCTAACCCGCTCAGCCAGCGAGCTTCGACAGCTAAAACATAAAACAGCAAAATCTGAAGTTTTCATAACAAAAAATCATGAATATGTTATATAAAGTTCTGCAGGAAATCCTGACTTCAATTACTCTCGATCATATCATCATTCCCGTTCTCACGAACAGATCCGTCTTCTTCCCACTTGAATTTTCCTCCGATCTGTTTGTATTAGTAATCTTTATTCTGAAACTCGGAGAATATTTAACTTAAACTATTCCTACACATTTCTGAGCAGGAACGCGACTTTTCCTCGAAGTTAACAGGGGAAAAAAATTCATTCAAATATATTTCGTTTTCTTACAGTTTCGCCTTGTTTTATATCATTATCTGGAACAAAAAGAATTTAAGTAAGATATATATCTTATTCGAGCTTTTATTTTAGACCTCAAATAATATTTTTACAGAATCTATTCCTAAATATTTCAGAGTAACATTTACCTAAGAGTAAGGAAATATTTACATTCAATTCTATTAGGTCTTCTTGTAGTTACTTTTTCTAATTCAATTACAGGTCGCAATGATTTAATTAGTACAAATTCTACTCATATATTGAAAAATTTTACGATTTCAATCAGCAGCTGTAAATGGATTTTTTAGTATATGTTTCCCCACTGTCATAGCAAACCTATGAAGAATGACACGAGTTGCTCTATTTTATGATTTTCAATTATTTATTGTGTGTTTTCCAACGGAGACCTGCAATACATTAAAGTCTCAAGTTATGACCTCACAAAGATACAGGTCTGGAAGAGTTATACGAAGATAAATGCTCAAACAAAGAGAGGATGGAAATGGTGTAAAACTGAGAGGAAACAGAAGAAAAGAGAGAGAGAGAGAGAGAGAGAGAGAGAGAGAGAGAGAGAGAGAGAGAGAGAGAGAGAGAGAAAGCGAATGAGTGATATAGTGTCAGTGAGAGACAGAAAGAGGGAGAGAGAGAGAGAGAGAGAGAGAGAGAGAGAGAGAGAGAGAGAGAGAGAGAGAGAGAGAGAGAGAGAGAGAGAGAGAGAGAGGGGGGGGGGAGGGAGAGAGGGGGAGGGAGAGAAAAAAAAAAAAGAGAGAGAGAGAGAGAGAGAGAGAGAGAGAGAGAGAGAATGAGTGAGATAGTGTCAGTGAGAGACAGAGAGAAAGAGGGAGAGAGAGAGGAAGAGAGAGAGAATGAGAGAAAGAGAGAGAAGTGGTATATCAGGCAAACGAGAGTGAGAGAAAGCCCAGAAGGTGAGAGAAAGCTCAGAAGACAAGAAAGAAAACAGATGAGAGAAACATTTCGAAGAAGAAAAGAGGGGATAAAATGGACCAAAGAGGACAGGCTGAAGAGTAAAATTAAAGAGAAGAGGAAGGATGGTGAGAGGACAAGAGAACGCGGAAGAAGGGTTGGATGCATAAGAAAATCAAAATAAAAGTAAACCGAAGGCAGAGGAAAGAATGAATCAAGAAAATGTAGGCGAGAAGAAGAAGAGGAAGCAGAGGACGCAAAGGCAGCGCAATCATAGGTTCTGCCGATGCAATCGCTCTTCGGGCGAAAATGCATTCCGATCCACGAGACGCAATCACTGGTTTCCGCGACTGAATGAAGACGTACACAAGTCACCGGTACAAGAGATGTCCTCACTGGCGCATGAAACTATACTCGATAACGGTGACGACATCGGATATCACTATATCTTCACCTCTTCATTGAGCCAACGTACTCTAACACCTTTAACACGATTTGTGATACGTTGATATTATTCTGTCGCAGGCGACTTTATCTGGCCAAAGGAAATCCTCCTACAGTGTATCATTTTGGATGTTTGTTAGATTATTTCATTCGTCCAGCAAAAAGTCACCCCTCTGAAGTCAAGGTGCATTTCATTCAGCATGATGCTGTAATGACTGCCATTTATTAAACACTTAAGCAATATGCTGTAATACCTGCCATTTGTTTTATATTATTTGTTTGTTATTATTTGTCTGTTTGTTTATTGTTTCTTTGATTATCATTTATCATTATTTATCTGTCAATTTATTTACTATTATCTGTCAATTTACTATTATCTGTCAATTTATTTACTATTTACCTGTTTGTTTATTATTCAACTTTACCTATTTATTTATTCATTTATTTTATTTATTATTATTTATATTATAATTTTGATTTATTAGTTTATTATTATCATTATCATTATTATTATTATTACTATTATTATTATCATTATTATAATTATTTTTATCTATTTTTGCATCCGACCTATTTATGCACCAAATGGTCTCTTGTCGGCATGTTCCTCTTTTGTAATCCTTTGCTATATGTTTTTCTTCATTTTAGGGGCCCCCACTGTGGTAATGGAGTTAAAATTACCTCCATTAACCCCTTCGCCAGGGTGATGTCCTCAGCTAGCTTTGGTCTGACAAACGTTATATCTGTTTAATTCAGGGAACGTCACTGTTAAAACGAAGACCAACATTACGGATGGAAGGTGCGAACTTCCGGATCTGAAGAAACTGTTTTCACTTAAGAAAGAATTCGGGTTGAAGTATCCCGAGAGCCCAGCGAGATACTCTTTCCTTCTGACTATCATCGGGCAATCTAAATTCATTTCGCTGTGGGGAACACATATGGGACAAAATGGGGCTGTGATCAATCAAGACACGCTCTGTCCCAAAGCAGCTCCTTAGGTGAACGCCTGGTATCAGCCAGGATAAACTCACTCACCATCCCACGCCCATGCAGTGGGAAGTGAGAAATCCCTGGTAGGGCAAAGCCTTGTCAGATGAGGTAAGCCACATTTTAGGCCGACTTTGGGTTGCCTCCCCACCTGGCCAGGGCGGTCGCAAACCAACCGTACCAGGTCCCTGCAATCGAACTCACGAATACCTGCTCATGAGTTCAAGACGGTTTCCACTAGGCTACTGCGCGGCCCAGCCGGAATAAAAATATGTAAATTGCCAACATAGTCGCGTCTTAGACAATTCTTTCGCCATTGTCTCAGCGTATACTCCCCGATACGTAGAAGCACGAATGTTTCTCCTTGGACTTGATGGCAATTCACTGTTTACGAATGTTCCGGTCGATCGTTCGAAACAGGTTCGCAACGGAGGCCTCGACCTAACGTCGAATTCCTTCCACAGGCCAGTCTTGCCCTCAGCTCGGAAATGAGAGGTCACGAAGGTGCGCATCGCCTGGAACACGGGCATGCGATGAACTTGGGCATTGCATGCAAAGATCACGGAGAACTGGCGAGCAAAGAACACGTCACAGGGTACAAATGGCTCGAAGGAGGAGGTTTCCGAGGTCATAGGCACCGAGTGTTAACAGGCTAGTGCATTGGACAATGGTAACAGGCAGGTCAATAATGTAGACACAAACTATAATACTCATAATAAGAATAATTTGGATAAACACCTAAGCAAGATGCTGTAATGACTGTCATTTATTTTATATTATTTGTTTTGTTGTCATTTGTCTGTTTGTTTATTATCATTTGCTTGATTCACATTTATCATTAGTTATATGTCAATTTATTATTATTTACTATTTACCTGTTTGTTTACTATTTAACTATACCTATGCATTTATTTTATTTATTATTTTTTATATTATTATATTTTTATTTATTTATTTACTTATCATTATTATAATTTTTCGCGTCCGACCTAGTTATGGAACAAAAGGTCTCCTGTCGGCATGCTCCTCCTTCGTAATCCTTTGTAATGTATCTTGGGAAGCGAGGTGAACACAGAAGACTACAAGAAGTTACAAGAAACAAATAATCGGGTTGACCCCAAACAAGTTCAAGAAAATAGGACACAAACTCGTTTGGCCAATTATATATTTCATGCGATCTATAGACCAACACAAAATTATGAGTAAACAATCATATCTTCTCAATTCCCCTGAATAGCTCGCCTCAAATTACCTACGAATTCACGTCATACAACTGCCCTACACACTCATGCCAGACCAAAATCACTTACGGTCAGCCACAAAGCAAACTCTCGCACATCGCATTGTACCCTGTATGGGGCAATGACTGCGTGTTTTATACAGTCCATATTTTAGGGATTTCAGTGGTATTCCTAGGAGCCAAGTCACTTCTTGCTACTTTAGAACTGAAGTCTAATCTCCACTAGAAAGGGAATATATAATATATATATATATATATATATATATATATATATATATATATATATATATATATATATATATATATATATATATCCTGTCCGAGAGTTGACACCTTGACGTGGTGAGATAGGCTTGAGAATCTTAATGACTACAAAAGCTATGTCGATAGAGAGGAAATCTCTGCAGGGTCACCCATGTCGAACAGGTTTTGTAAGAAGGACCAGAGAGCATCACACACACAGTCGCTATGAAGGAGGCCTTTGTTCAACAGTGGATTCGTGATGGCTGATTTGATTGATTTATATATATTTATATATATATATATATATATATATATATATATATATATATATACATATATATATATATATATATATACACATATATACATACATATATATTATATATATACATATATATATATAATATTTGTATATACATATATATACACACACACACACATATATATATATATATACATATACATATTATATATATACCCATATGTATACACAGACACACACACACACACACACACACACACACACACACACACACACATATATATATATATATATATATATATATATATATATATATATATAAAATTAAACGCTCCTACTGGGATTCGAACCCTCCAAGGATAGAAGCTTTGTTTATTGCTGAGAAACTCTCTCATCTACTAATTTACTTACAGAAACAATTTGCTGATTATTCACACGCATCTACTGACCGAGCAAGCCCCTAACCCCATTTAACTTGTTCACATAACCAAATAATGACTCTAAATATATACTAACTCAGTGACCCACAAGATCCCAAGCACTAATCAATTCCTATACAATAAGGCCCCTCCTTCATTACCTTACTTATCTACTTAACATTCATTCACCCATCTACTTATACTCCACTTAATATCCACTTATCTTCCAGCTCACTCCTGCTTACTCAGTCACCATCTCATACGTCAGACAGCTTGGTGGGGTGTTTGCTTGTGCTCGTGTTTGACCTATTCTAACACCCGCATTCTTGCGTTTGTTTCCCTTCCTCCTAAGTCACTCGTTTTACTGCTTGCTTGCTTTCACATTTGCCTTTAAAAACCCTTTCTTCTGGTCTTTCCCCAAAGCTCGAGTCTTACTATTTGGATTTAAATTGGTCAGTGCATCTAATTAAGTACACTGAGAACTGCCTTCGTACCAATTACTTAACAAAAGATCCATTCTTCAAGAATTTCTCTATCTACTCTTTGTACTCTGTTCTCGTTGCATTTCCATTTGTTTCTCTTACTCCCAAATATTCTTCTTTCTATTAACTCTAATATACTCTCTAATTTATATACTTTCACTACATCTGTTTTGGTTACTGTGAGGGTATTTGATTCAATGTTGGGGGATCTAGATGAACACTTAAAGAAAAAAAAAAATATATATATATATATATATATATATATGTATATATATATATATATACTTATATATATATATATGTATATATATACATATATATAGTATATATATATACATATATATATATATATATATATATATATATGTATATATATATATATATATATATTCTTTTACTATATCTGCTGTCGGAACTTTTCTTCGGGTCTGTGGCATCCCTTCAATAGGAAAGGATTTGAATTTACCTTGACTAACCCCTTTCGTGCAGAAGAGTTCTTATATTTTGATTATAACTGCCACGACAATACTTTATTCAGCTCAACAGAATCATTTGGGTTAGGAAGAGGATGGTATTAATCATCATAAGATCAACCAGTATATGTATGTATGTATGCTCACAAGGCCTTTCTCTCATAACTGAACCTACGAATTTTTGAAGAAATCATAACTACTCAAAGCCACTGCATATACTGTACACAAACTGAAAATGCATAATAAAAGATGAAGGTACTTACAAAGCCGTCTGCTAATATTACCATCACCCGTACCTGAAAGAAAAGAGCAGAAGGTGAGTTGTGTATAACCTGGAAATACGTTTTCCTTCCTTTTATTGACATCTATTTGATTTTGTATTCTGCCTAACATCAGCAGAAGGTCGCTGGCTGAGCGGGGCGGGAAGGTCGAGGGGATGGCGGTTCGAATCCTGCCACCGGCGAAGTTGAACCAAGGTCATGGTTAATTAAATTTCACGCTACAAAGCCCTCTGTGAGGGGCACCGTCCTAGCCATCCGATAGGGGGAAGTTTATGACGTTAAACCATATCATCAATATCCTTTGCCAGCCGATTTCACTCCGCCGTTAGTATTGCTGTGCATTTCATACGGACAAAAGCTCCACAAAAAACGAGATTCTTCCACTGCTTATGTCTCTAATAAAATACTACTGCTATGCACAAATAAACGGAGATAACATCTTAGGACACTGAAATATATTGTTATATTTTACTACTAGTAACCGAAACACGGGGCAACACTGAGTCACAAAGTAGTTATTTCTGCTATGCATTTTACAATATGCGACTTAACTAATACATATTGGAAATAATTATAAATATGACAAAAGATAAAAGATACACGGGGAACTATGTATACATAATCAAAAAGCCCTTTCCACCTTGTAAGAGAGGTGGCCTACTCAAGACAAGTTAAACATTTACTTATTAGGAAATGATGAATTTTTGTAAACTTCTTTCTCTCTTTTATACTGTTTCTATTAACCAGTCCTTTGCCACTTCTGTGACTCTACCTCCTGATTTCCTTGTGATGGGGGAAAAGAATTCTGCCCCCGTGTTCTCATGCGTGTCGTGAAAGCCGATGAAATGGTATGGAGTCTGGGTATTAGGAATCTTCAACTTTGTATTTTCCTCCCACGAAAAATCAAAGAAATAAGAGGGTCTGGAAGAAGGTCTTCAACCAGAACTCTAGTAATTTCCTACATAGGTACATATACTCACATATACATGTAGAAGTACATACACTCACACCGTATTAAAAAAGAACCACAATGACATAAGAGTCCAATACTTCTTCGCTGGAGCTGCGGGAATCCAGTCAGTGAAACTGGAAACACCAAATTATTACGGTCATATACATGCGGTATATCTAATGGAACGGAATGTGATTTAGTTCTGAACACATGACTGAAGATATGCCTAAACCATTTAGAACCAAATTGACTTATGGTTATGCAGAAATATACCACGTCATTACCTGGCCCATAAGGAAGAAGCGAATAAAATTAGAAAAGGTACACCACTCGATTGGTCCCGATTATCACAAGGCTTGACAAATGGCGAAGATGGAAGAGATGTAATTTATCACACTGTATAAATCCATTACGGGCATGAAAACCACTAATATGAAAAATTACATTCACCGTTCAGTATGACGAAGAGGTCACGAATATAGAAATATGTAACCAAAGAGGCAAGATACTACAATGTAAAATTGTGAGCAAGCGGAAACTCAAACTAGACATGATTTCAAACGACGATTTGATAAAACTGCGTCGATATAGTGATATCATAAGAAAACATACACACAGATACACGCCCGGATAAGCCGGTGATCCTGCAGTCAACCCTGAAAGATGATACTGACTACGAGTATGTGTTGTATATGTATGTGTGTGTATATATATATATATATTATATATATATATATATATATATATATATATATATATATATATACTGACAGAGAGAGAATTTCTTAATGTTTATACAAACTCCTAAAAGTATGCACACTTCACAGACTAATTTACTCCTTCAAATGGGTGGTGGTTGTAGGAGCATTTGAAAGAAGAAAAAGAAGAAATCAGAATTGGATTTTTTTTTTCATTTTGAGCATACAATACACTTAACTGCGTTCTGTTATCTTCGCAATTTATTAAAAAAAAAAAAAAAAAAAAAAAAAAAAAAAAAACGCCGCATCATTGGAGGTGAAACAGCACACCGTTGACTCTGGCGTTCTTCTGCTTCGTCCCCAAGACCAGACAGTGAAGAAAAGTATTTCGTTGACGATAACCAACGCTTCTGCCCTTTGGAACAATATCACACCGAGAAGCTGCAGTCATACAGGTACTACAAAAGATTAAGGATTACTAAGGCGGAGCATGCCGACAGGAGACCTTTTGGTCCATATCTACTAAAGAGGAGATTTAAGGAAGGCATTAGAAAAGGGGAGCAGTAGAATTAAACGTCATATATATATTTTTTAATTAGCTTCCAAAGAATGGTGCGTGACTCTGGTCCGTGAGGATTTCAAGGGGGCGATGAAAAAGTCAGAATAATTTTTACACTTAAAAAAAAAAAAAAAAAAAAAAAGTGGATGCTTCACTATGTAGTCAATGCTGCATTATCTTCAGAAGGTTAATGAAAAGCTATTTACAAGTATGGGAGAAAACAGAATCCCTTGGTTGAGACCAATAAGACCTTCGATGCAGAGAAACTCTTCAGTTCTATCAAGCGCAAGTTCTGAAGGGTTTCATGAAGTGATGAAGTGATGAAGTGATGAAGATTCTTTCAAAAACAAACAATTTAACGAAAATTATCATCTGACGATAATAATAATAATAATAGAATCCGATTCAAGTTAAAGTGAGCAAGAGTAGCAATATAATTCCTTTCTCTAGCCTGTTGAGTACCAACGATGTATACACACACACATACACACACACACACACACACACATACATACACACACACACACCCACACCCACACACCGCGCGAGCTAAAGAAGGGTAATCCTCGAACGTTTCTAACATCTTGTGTTCGGAAACAAATTTATAGGTTCCTATTACGATACGACAGGACAATATCATTCATAATAGAGAAGAACATTGCCCCACGCTCACCCCTTGCAGCGTAGCACCAAAATACCTTCAGTGAGTAACTCACGGGCCGAACCTTTGTCCGTGGCCGGATTCCGGAGGCCGCGGATTTCCTGTACGAAATAACCGAAGAAAATGATTGACTGATTGAACTATTGATTCGGTGACTTCTTGGAAAAGGATTGATTGATTAATTTATTGGATGGTTGACTTTTTGGAGATCCCTCTTGCAGCACTATTTTCCACGCGTTCAATCAACTTCAATAAATCAACTTCATAACTAGGAAGTAATCTACTGATTTTATATAACTAAAAACAGACGATTATACTCAGTTTCGAGGACGTCCTAACAATGGAGGGTTGAAATGAGCAAAAATGAAGAGCAAACGTGATGCCCTTCCGACCTCCAATGACAGATAATTTGTTTTAATCAAGAAGAGCTCACCAATACGTGAACTCCCTTTGATTAGCCGATTATTATCCATTATAATACCGAATTTACGAGCTCCATTATCAGGGAAATTATATTAAATGTACTCTCACAAAATATTACAATAAAACTATTTCATTTTCGTTTAAATGAACATTTGGTATGTTATTCACATATGCGTGTAAGCGCGTGCATGTGCACACACACACATATGTGTGTGTCTGTATAAATATATGAATACGTACATACACACACACACCACACACACACACACACACACACACACACACACACACACACACACACACACACACACATATATATATATATATATATATATATATATATATATATATATATATATATATACGTCCATAGAAATAATCATATGAAAAGAATACAATGACTTGATGTGACAATTTTTGGACAAATATAATCGCATGTTCGTTCTTGGTTCAATAGAAATTTCGAATCAGTTTAAATTCATCTTCAGAACTGAAAATACTATATACTCGTATATAAAGAGACACACAGTGAGAGGTAAATACCCATCAAACCATTCTCCTTGCCTCTAAGATAAAGACATCATATTTTCAAATTAAACCAATAAGAAAGCAAACTCTCCTTGATGATACTGGATTCCCCCTTACACCTTTCTTTCACTAGCCTGCATACTCCCTCTCTTCTGAAGACTCTATGCTCCACTTAGCATAACACCTCTTCTGTCACCTTCGACTTAATTAGTAAACTAGTTTGTCTGTCACTCACTTTTAATCATTTCCTTTTTCTACTCGACTTTGTCCTCAACTTTATAACGCCTCTGTCACTCTTTAATTAAATGGATGAAAAAAACTACCTCCTCCGTGCTTACTCGCTTCCTTCACCTCCACTCCTGAAATTTAATCTCACACTTCACACCCCTTTCTCCACTTTGGCCTTTGATCTAAAGCCTCTCTTTGCCAACCCTTTCCTTTTCATCCTCTTCACATGCCTCTTACCATCTAAGACAAACCTTCTCCTTTCTCCTCTGCAGTCCATTCCCACTGTCTCCTGTTGGTGACATTTTCTTTTCCTCGATCAAGCCTCATTCTTTTCATCACAATCCTCCTCCGTATCCACCCATGAACACCTGGATGTTACCCCCCTTATCCATCTTATTTTTCTTCCTTTTTTCCCTTATCCTCATGACAATAATCCAATATCCACTCTTGTCTTCCTCCTGTGAAATGTTTCCGGAAATCATCATCACCTCTGGCGTTCCTCTTTAGTACTCCTCACCGACATCTCGTTATCCGTAAATAGCACGTGATTCTATTTCCAGCTTTGCAGTCCCCTCTTCATCTCCATAACTTAATACATGGTTTTCCTCCTTCATACATGTTTCTCCCTGACCCTGACAGCTCTTCCCTTCCCTCACGTCTCTGCAGCATCTGTTAGAATGTATGTCTCTCCTTTTTATCAGACAGGTTTACCATAATAAAATTTTGATGAGACACGGAATTCCAGGGGTGGTCCGCGGCATTCTTCGTGTGGTGTACTGACTGAACGAGTTTGATAGTCACTATTTCACAAACTTTAGTGACACTCTTACGACCAAAGTCACGCAGAATCTTTGTTTTATTTCATTGGAAACTAATTTTCAATAAACCATAACGCTTATAACTTCTAGCCTTTACTACACTAGACTTCTGTCTACTACCACCTCTAAGAATCTACTCCTTCAGCGTAGTATTGTCACCAAGAATAGAAACGCTAAAATCGGTAACGGAGGTTATTCATATATTACATTGGTTATACACAGGCGATTTTATTTACATAAGGGAAACTCCCCAGCGTTTGAGGGTCAAATGACGCGACAGACTTAAGAATGAAAAGAGATTCTTTTGATCGTGACCCCTTTGGTCCGGCGTCTACATAAATAAAAAAATAATAATGATAAAAAAATAATAATAAAGTACGTCCCAGTCATGCGGAGTTCACAGTTAGAGTGAATCCAAAGCAATAAATAAATCAAGATCAAATGCTTAATACAAGTCCAAGAATAGACTTTGAGAGGAGACACGTATATGATAATCAAGTTTGTAGTAGTTGACTTTACTTGATAGAAAAACAATTACCTACTCGTCCACACTAATATCAATAGGAAAGACAACAACTCTATTTCATTACTGAGAGAAAAGGGAATGTTAAAAGAGCTACTACCTGCTTCCAACGCCCCTCCGCCTACTATAACGGGGTTTTACACACGACTTGACGTCATAACGAAGTCACAACGACTTTCAAATTTCGAGTTAATATGTTCGGTGAACGTGGTCGGCCCAGGACGTGGGTGGTGACCAGCAAGATCGAGAGATAATGGAAAAATAAATGGCATGCAGTTAAGAGAGAATAAACACCAATTAGAGTTCAAATTCTCACTGCCTCTAAAACACGCATGCATGCACAAGGGCGGAAAAAAGAAGAGGCGGACATATGCACACACACACACACACAAAACATACACACACAACACACGCGCGCGCATACACACATTCCTACACACTTGCATCTATGCAAATAAGTAATTTCGAAAACTCCATTAATCATAACGTTACTTTCTTTTCCTCCGTGTGATGTTATCTTATGTCAGCAAAGAAGTCCCACCTGCATGATGTACAAGTTTTCTTCATGACCACTTGTCCAATTCGTTTCTTTTTTTTCATCTATTTATATATCTTTTTTCTATCCATCTATTTATTCATTTGTTCATTTATTCATTTATTTTCTTTTGGTTGACAAAATTATTTTCTTCACCTAAAGGACTAAATGCAGAAACAAATTTCGATTGATTGAGACCCAAGTCTATCTCAACTCTGCCTTTTCAGCTGAATAAAATGGTTTGGCGTCAACTAGAATAAAATATATGAGTGGCGTCACCGGAGCTCACAAAGTGAACTAGGAACAAGTTCAATGAACTTGAACCGGAGGCAAAGACGCCGCTGAGCTCTTACAAACTTAATTACGTTGTTTTGAATAGATCACGCCTCTCAATGACATAAAGTCAAATGATACTCGAAGGCCAAATATCCACTTTCTTTAAAAAAAAAAAAAAAAAAAAAAAAAAAAAAAAAAAAGAGTCCTGACCATTTGGTGTCATAATGGGGAATGACTGTTGCAAATCCGAGGACATCAAACGGTTAATCGTTACAAACAACCGCGGTACAAATCAACCGAGAGAATAACTCTGAACTCGATATGCTATGCAAATTAGCTTACCGCTCCCCGGCACAAGCAATGAAAGTTGGCCAACCATCCTCACCTGCCTGGCAAAAGCATGACCCAGCACTCCCCTGAAAACCGCTTCCCAACCCCATGCCCACCCCCCTCTCCACTCCCACTTTCACCCCCACCCCCTACTCCCACCCTCCCCACCCACCCTCACCCCCCACGAACTGAACTAGCCCGTTCACGAGTTTCTGCCGACGAGCATCGCCCCCAACCAACCACATCTCGATTCCGCTTCGTCGTCATACCTCTTTCATTGACCTCTCTATCGAACTGTTCACAATACCTTCGACACCACATTCACTCTATAACTTCTATCATAGCAAGTACAGGACAGACGGAATTGCAATCAGCATTGAGATATAATCTAAGGGGGGAGTAATATTGCCCATATATATATATAGGGGAGCCTATAAACAACTGGACATATGAACAGTCTTAATAAGGGTCACAACCCGATGAGGACACGGGGTCTATTTAATGCTGAATAAAGTCGTCTGACATTTCATTGCGGTTAATAACAGTTTCCTTTAGTAATGTGTTTCTTTTCACTTGTCCAGTCATTCCCACTATCACGACATTTAGCGTTCGCCCCAAGGATCTTCAACATCGCAATGCAAAAGATGATCAGATTGTAAGTATAATCTCTTCGAGCGATTTACCATAATAAAGAGTCTGATATTAATGTAAAAAGGTACTTTACAGATTATATTATAGTTACCGGTAACATAGTTTGTTCAGCTTCGTGGGACATCGTCGGAGTGAAATTACTTCTGACATGGTGGTTATGTTTTCGGTCGTGTTTGATTCTGTCAGTAACTTTACGAAAAAGCTTAACCCTGCTCAGGTAAAGCTTTTTTGGGGAAACGCCTCAGGTAAAGCGGGGTCTGACAGACCCCAAACACAAAAGAAAAAAAATATAAATATATATTTCCACTGCATTTACTGATATAGAAATCAAAACATATGTACTTAAACTTATTTTCTTCCATTTACATGCTTGAAAGTGACTATAATTGTTAGAAATATTTTTCTGATGAAATTTAAAAAAAATGATGAAAAATAAGGTATTGCTGACTTTAGAGGGTACTTGACTGGAAACAGGAAACGTGAAGCGGTTAGTCATCCTTATTTTGTAGAGACCGATGTCCCAACTATCTTAGGGAAAAGCAGACCCACAACAAATTAATAATAAACGTGTTTCATAAACCATAAAATCTGAAAAAAATCGGAGGTAATT
>NC_134777.1:25258761-25281261 GCF_046742065.1 Oratosquilla oratoria | reverse complement strand
TATATACATATATATATATATATATATATATATGTGTGTGTGTGTGTGTGTGTGTGTGTGTGTGTGTGTGTGTGTGTGTGTGTGTGTGTGTACATGCATACATATTCCGCTGGCACCGTTTCATCGTGTGGACTGCGCCAAACGATTTTTTCGTTGCGGCGTCAATATTTTTATTCCCATTTGGTTATTCAATAAATGGAGCGTACAATAGAAAAAAGAAGCAGAAGAAAGAAACAACGAGACAAAAAAAAACTAAGAGGTAAACCAAAAGCTAGTGAGAAACGTGAAACAAAGAAACACGTGAGGGAAGGGAAAGGTAAAGCAAGATGCTGTAATGATTATCATTTATTTTATATTATTTGTTTATTTGTTTTGTTATCATTTGTCTGTTTATCATTATCTGCTTGATTCTCATTTATTATTAGTTATATGTTAATCTATTATTATTTACTATTTACCTTTTTGTTTATTATTCAACTATACTTATGCATTTATGCATTTTATTTATTATTTACATTATTATGGTTTTTATTTATTCATTCATTCATTTATTACTATTATGATTTTTTTCGCATCCGACCTAGATATGGACCAAAAGGTCTCCTGTCGGCATGTTCCGCCTTTGTAATCCTTTGTAATCCTTTGAATGGATCTACGGTACCTGCAGAGGACGTAATAAACACCTTGTCAGGGTTCACTATAAACCCACTATCGGAGAAATAATAACGGAAGTACAGGGAAACTGTATATTTCAACTACTATCTGTAGTCCTCTTCAGCAGAATGACTACAGATAGTAGTCGAAATATACCGTTTCCCTGTACTTCCGTTACTATTTCTCCGATAGTGGGTTTATAGTGAACTTTTACAAATGTGTTATAACCTACCAATTTCCACCTTATCAGGGGTTATGGGGATGGGAACTGAGAGAGAGGCGTAAGTAATAAAAAGAGGGTGTAAGGGTTGGGGTAGAAGGAATTGGAGAAACTGGTACTTGAGAAAGAATTATTCTTTTTTGTGGTATCCTCGGCATTTGTAATTGTTATTTCGAACTATGTATTCTTTTCATTATTATTATTGTTATTGTTACTGTTGTTGTTGTTGTTGTTATTATTATTATTATTATACGAACAGGAAAACGAAAAGCCAGAGGCGGAGGATGGCACGTCAGCGAACTGGAGGAAAAAAAAAAGGGAAATGGATAAGGAAAAGGAAAAACTACAAGACCTAGGAGAGGAAGGACAGAAAGGAAGGGGGAGAAGGGAAATGAAGGAAAAGAAGAAAAGGAGTCACATAGGTAGTACAGGACAAATTTAACGTTTCAGAACGAAAACATAGTTGAATTTAAAAGTGATGTATGTATATATATATATATATATATAATCATATATGTATATATATATATATAATCATATATGTATATATATATACACATACACACACACATACACACACACACACACACACACACATATATATATATATATATATATATATATATATTTTTTTTTTTTTTAATGGAGACTAGTATCCCATCACAAAAGATTGATACATGACTTTTGTCTGTAAGGATGTCACTAAAATCCCTGATAGATACACGGAATAAAACTGGTATAGCAGACAAGGACGAGAACGAACCAGAGGAGAGGTACACAATAACGAATGCACGCTCAAGAAGAAACAAAAGTACGATAAAAAAAAAAAAAAACACTGAACGACTTGGGGAAAGAAAAAAACTTACTACGTTTCGACAAATTAAACATCCCCAGGTATATTTACCTTTCACGCCTTAAAACGTAAAAACGGATGGGTAACACATTTGGTACACACTCTAGACATACCCAACACGTCTCCAGTAAATACTCAGCCCTGTAAATAAGACCTCATTTCACGCTCTCGTTTGCTCTCTTCATAGCCAAACGGTTTTGTTTGCATATAGAGTTCATCACGGACCGTAACTCCTTTCGTAGTGAAGCAGATGATACATAATTTAGTGTCAGGCGATTTTATTTAGTAGAAAGCAGGTTCTCAGCTGAAGAGACTACAGAAGATCAATCGAGACATCCTTCAGTAAAACTTGGGAGGGAAAGAAAAATTCTCTCTTCCCCTCTCTCTCTCTTTCCCTGTGTGTGTGTGTGTGTGTGTGTGTGTGTGTGTGTGTGTGTGTGTGTGTGTGTGTGTGTGTGTGTGTGTGTGTGTGTGTCTGTGTGTGTGTATGTGTGTGTGATTCACCATTGTCTTGGATCACGTGTTGGACTCATGATCGACAGCTATTTCCTTCTCATAAGAGAGCTCAGAGCTCATATATGACCGATCTATGGGTAATGCTGTGACCTTACACGCACACATACACACACACACCCAACTCCCCGTCCACACGAGTTGGAGTAACGTGCCGTATCGCAACGATACTGAAATTATTTCAGCCCTGGGCGGGATTTGAACCCGGACTGCCGTAGTGGTAGCCAGGAACTCTACCACTACTCCATGAGTTTGTGTGTGTGTGTGTGTGTGTGTGTGTGTGTGTGTGTGTGTGTGTGTGTGTGTGTGTGTGTGTGTGTGTGTGTGTGTGTGTGTGTGTGTGTGTGTGTGTGTGTACGTCTGTGCATGTTTGTATTTACATACGCAATATATTACTTGCAACCCATGCTAGAAGCACTTACAGAGGTTAACTCGGAGGTAACATTGTCTACAAGATTAAAGCTCTCATCGTTAAATAAATACGGATGTAACAATAAATTCGTTAGCAATATCTTGGGGCTTATCTTCGTTATAAATGTACACAAACCTATACCGTCTCATGACTTTGCCTATGTGGTTTTCTTGCCACTTTGTTTGCCGTCGAACGCGGATCCAGGGCCGATGAACGGCTTTGATACGGACGTTTGGTATCCCCCCACGCCTTCACATACACTTAGTTCTTTTGACGCTCTTTACGAGACTCCATTTATTTAACTTCCTCTTTTTTCTTTTTTTTTGTGACGGGACTGTAAGACTACGAAGGATGAAGAAGAGTAGAATTGGGAAAGGAGTACAGAAGGAGGAAGGTAACTTGGGAAGTATGACATAAGCGTATTGAAAAGAAGAAGAGTTACACAATTCGAATTGAGACCAGGAAGGAAAGAAGGATAGAAGACGGAAAGGGTGGATAGGAATAGGAGGAGGGGTAGGTGGACGAGGAAGAGGAAGACAAAAGGGAGGAAGAGAAGGAAGAGGAGGAAAGGGAGGAAGAGGGAAAGAGGGAGGAGGAGGAAGAGGTAGAAAGGGAGGAGGAGGAGGAGGAGGAGGAGGAGGAGGAGGAGGAAGAGGAAGGAGGAGAGATAGGAAGAGAAACATTGAAACAAATTTCTAACAGTTAAGAAAACTTCTGATAAATACCAAAGAGAAAAGATATACTATATACAGCGAAAAAAATGTATAAATCAAGAAGAAAATAATATGATTAAGAATCCCGAGGTCTTCAAGTCTGACGTAAAGAAACAAAACTAAACAGAATAAGCAAAAAAAAAAAGGTGTAAAGAGAATAACAAAGATGAAAAGAGAGAGAAACGGGCGAAAGACGTGACATGGGCGCCAAAGCCCCGTGGGCGTGGTGAGGGTAAACAGTACGGGCGAGGGGGGGGGCGAGGAGGGGGGGGGCGTCTCGAGCGCAGGACGGCGCCCACATGCGGCTGCACGTGATAGCAGCAAGGTCATAAAATCTGCACCAATCTGTAATCATAACTAGTTCCGGAAGAAGACTGTATGAACAGAAAGTGGAGGAGCTTGAGGGGAGGTAATATTCGTGAGGAGAAGGTGGACGGAAGAAGAGGAGGAGAAAAGAGAAAGAGGAGGAAGAGGAGGAAGAGAAGGAGGCGAGGCGGAGGAGGGGAAGACAGTGGATAAAAAGAAATGCAGGAGGAAGAAGGAGAGGAACAGGAAGAGGAGTAAGGGGAAGAAGAGGATAGTCAGACGAAAAGGAAGGGAATGAGGAAGAAAAGGAAGAGGAGGTGGAACAGGAGGAGCAAAATGAGGAGAAAAAGGTGGAGGGATGGGTGAAGGAAGACGAGGAAATGGGTGAGGAGGAAGAGAAAGGGAAGAAAGGAAAGTAGGAGGACTATGAGAAGTATGTGAATTAGGATGAGGATCAGGAGTGGTAGGGGAAAGAGGAGGAGGAGATGGAGGAGGACCAGGAGAATGAGGAAGAGGAGGATAGGAGGAGGAGGAGGAGGAGGAGTAGGAGGAGGAGGAGGAGGATAGGAGGAGGAGGAGGAGGAGGAATAGGAGGAGGAGGAGGAGGAGAAGGAGGAGGAGGAGAAAGAAAGGGAAGAGAAGGAAGACGAGGCGGAGGAGGAAGAAGAGGAGGAGAAGGAGGGTAGGATGTGGAGGAAGAAAAGAAGTGGAGAAGAATGAGGAGGAAAAGAAAGTAGAGGAGCAGGAGGAGGACGAAGAAGCGAGAAAGAAAATTAAAACGAAGAGGCAAAGAATAGAAAGACATTTGGAAGGCCGAAGATCAGATCGACGTAGTTCGAAGAACAAGAGACGGAAGAAGACACGGGCGCGTAGACGTGGGTGGCAACTCGGGACAAAGAGAAAGAGAGAAAGAGAGAGAGATAGAGGAGAGGCGGGGGCAGAAAGAGACAGAGGTGTGTGTGTGTGCGCGCGCGCGCGCGTGTGTGTGTGTATATATGTGTGTGTGTGTATATATGTGTGTGTGTGTATATATGTGTGTGCGCGCGAGCGCGCGCGTGTGAGAGATAGAGTGAAAGTGTTGTGTGTGTGTGTGTGTGTGTGTGTGTGTGTGTGTGTGTGTGTGTGTGTGTGTGTGTGTGTGTGTGTGTGTGTGTGTTTATGTGTGTGTGTGTGTGTTTATGTGTGTATGTGTGTGTGTGTGTGTGTGTGTACGTGTGTGAGAGGGAGATAGGAAGACGGAGAAAGATAGAAAGAGGAGAGAGAAAGGGTACACACAGAGAGAGAGAGAGAGAGAGAGAGAGAGAGAGAGAGAGATATAGAGATATACAGTCAGCCGAATAACAAGAATGATGAAGAGGTAGATGCATATAATATATATATATATATATATATATATATATATATATATATATATATATATATATATATATATATATATATATATATATATAGTGTGAGAGAGAGAGAAATACGTAAGAAGGGAGGAGAGGAAGAAAATTGACGGTGCAGTAGGGAGGGCGAGACAGAAGGGATAAAGGGAGAAAGCGCAATATATATATGTATGTATATATACGTATGTATGTATATATATATATATATATATATATATATATATATATATGCGAATAAATCACAAAAACACATGATTCACAAAATGTGTAATAAAACCACTTGAAAAAAATAAATAAATAAAAGGTGACCGAACGTTTTCGTCTATTTAAAACATTTTCAAAGGTACCTTTGAAAATGTCTTAAATAGACGAAAACGTTCGGTCACTTTTTATTTTTTTTTCCAAGTGGTTTTATTACACACACACACACACACACACACACACACACACACACACACACACACACACACACACACACACACATATATATATATACATACATATATATATACATATATATACATACATATATACATACACATATATATACATACATATATATATACATACATATATATATATACATACATATATATATATATATATATATATATATATATATATGTGTGTGTGTGTAGAGAGAGAGAGAGAGAGAGAGAGAGAGAGTGAACTTAGGAAGAAAGAAGTGAAGAGACTGGACGAAGATAAATGGTGATAAAAGAGAGAAGAGGAGGAGGAGAAGGGAGACATTGGGAGGAGACGGAGGAGAAAGAGAGGGGGAGGAGGAAAGGGAGAGTATTACAATACAATGCCTCGTTACGAAGCCATACGTATTTACTACCTCTGCATTTATCACGCAATAACTTCAGATCTGCCACGCCCTGCCTTATCGCTGGCATCTCCTGGCAACTTCCCTCTCCTCCTCCCTCCCACTCTCTCACGGCCTCTCACGCCTTTGTATCCTCAATGGCCCCTCGCCCTCACCCCCCCCCAACACTTCTCATGCCACCATCCTTATCCCCCCCCACCTTCTCCCTCCCCCATTCGCCTCTACGTCATTCAGACTTGCGATTCGTCAGCCTTATCCTAGCTGACGCGGAGGAGGTGTGGGGGGAGGGGGTGGGGGTTGACTGTCTGGAACCGATACTTTTGTTTGTTGGTGGTATTAGAATCGAAGTTCACAATCTGAGTTTCCTTTTTTTCACGTGATTCTAAGGTGAACTCAGGCATGAAGCACTTAGCTGGAGAGGTAGCCAATAATCTATTTGCTAGGACAATAAAGAAATCATTGATAACTATTACATGGTTGTACTGTGACATAAGTGGTAACCATGGTGACGTGGTATAGCTTGGGATGTTCTGTGATTGCGACATGATTATACAAGTGAAGAATCACAAGATTTTCCATGGACCAATTACAAAAGGAGACGAACAAACTTCGGCTACGATGTTGTTAATTGAGAGGTTTACACCAGGGGATGCTTAACTGCGGCCAAAGTCACCGCCACTGCCCATAGCCAAACCAGGTACCAATCGCCAGTAACCGCTGGAATCGAGCTGGAGCCTCTGTACTAACGGGTCAGACTCGATGCCTACGACACCATCGTAGTAGAGTTGATTCCGTGGTATGGCCGTCGTGGTTCACTTCCCAAGGGGCTTCACAATAGGTCTGTGAACAAGAAGGGGGGAGGAGGAGGAGCATTGTACCTAAAGAAAGGTGACGAAAGGGGGTAGGGAGGGAGAGGAGTGGGGGGGATGATATACAGGGTGACTGACCAAGGCGAAGGATATGCAAATGACTCATTGACTAAAGCGCGGGTGGATATATGGCCTGACGATGACCATGAGATCCTGGGTCCGCGTGCGGGTGTTGCGAACGATCCTGAGACAAGAGTCGTGGAATAAAAACACTTGGGAGAAGGCAGCTGCTAAAGAGTTGGAGGGTTTGGACTTGACGGGAGAGAACGGGAGTTGACGGGAGGGGGGTGGGGAACTGGGAAAGGGGAAGACGGAGGGAAGGAGGAGGGCAAGAGGTGATGGGAGGGGAACCTGAGAAAGGAAAGGAGAACATAGGAATGAGGGAGATTGTAAGAGACAATAAGGCGGTTCCACGTCCATTAGTCCATTACCACCTATCATTCCTATCCATAAAGTTATCCAGTTTTCTCTTAAAATGACCAATTGTTTTATGGCTCATAACATGGTTACTAAGTCTATTACATTAGTTAATCACTCTATTGGAAAACCGGTTCTTGCCTACTTCCTTCTTAAACCTACATTTGTCCAATTTAAAACCATTACTACGAGTTCTGCCCTGTTGTCTTAATATGATGGCAAAATAGGAGAGGAACTTAAGAACATAACATAAGAATGAAGGAGACTGCAAGAGACCATAAGGCCTACACTAGGCAGCTCCGGGAAAGGGGAAGACGTAAGGGAGGAAGAGAACATGAACAAAAGGAAAATGGGGAACGGGGAAAGGAAATGAATACGTAAGGACCGGGATGGAGGAGCGGGGTCGATGGAGACGGTGAGGACTGACAGAACCCTTCGTTATGTGACGTTCAGCTTCTTCCGTAGTCGTCACATTCACCCTAGATCAGTGGTTCCCAAACTATCTTACCTGACGCCATTACCCTTTTTGCTTCCAGTAGACCCGCACGCCCCGACTCCCTCTTTTGTTCATGTGAAATGATTCTTGCATTTATTTCTTAGCATTGTTCAGGAAAACAGATTTCTGTTTGTAAGGAGAACTAGCTTAAAAGAAAACGGGTTGGAGTGACTGATATAATTATACTTTGCATGTACAGTATGTAATGGCAGATATTTGTTCTTTGAATGATTTTATTATTCTAATTAAACAAATATTTTTGAGCAAATGACTTCACGCCCCCCTAGGGGGGGGAGCGCCCCCTAGTTTGGGAACCACTGCCCTAGATGCTCACACTGGCAAATCAAGTGAAAGCCATCGGTCGAAAGTGAAGCCCAACTCGCTAAATTGATTGCAAATGAAAAGAGAATAAACGAAGCAAGAGACGGATGAAAGAAGGCAGGGCGGTGACGGCCGAGGCAGGACCTCCTGGAGGGTGAAAGGGAGTGAAAGGAACGTTAATGGAACATGGAACAGGAAAGCGACGAGAGTGTAATGTAGTTCCAGGAGGGACTGGACCACAAGGAAGAGTCCTGGTAACAACGACGAGAAGAAATTCTGACGGACCTCGGCCTGAAGGTGGTCGAGACCCCGTTCGGGCAGGATTCGTCCCTTAAATGTGGTAAGTGTTGGAGATGAAGAGACACATGGAGAAGAGAGAGGAGAGGATGATGCGTAAGGATGATGGAAGTGTAAGAAAAGGAGAAGGCTGAGGATAAGGTGGGGTAGCAGAACCCAAGAATAAAGCAATGGAGCAGAGAGCACTGGCAAGGAGAGGTAAAACAAGGTAGAAGGGGATCGGGGGGGGGGGAAGGAGAAAGGAAAAACGGAGGGGCAGGGATAAGAACAATGAAATAGAGATGGGAATGGTAGACCAGCGTTTCTCAATCTTTTTACCCTTGCGTAACCTTTGAAATTAATTGCATGTCTCAAGGAATCCCTGCGCAAAAAAAAAAAAGAATTATGCCACAGCTTTCTCATTCTATTTTCATCGTAATAATAGGTTAGATAGGATGATGTCTATATTACATTATAACAATAACCAAGAATATCTCGTGCGTGTTTCATTATATTACGCATATGAAATTAACTAAAAAATCAAAAGTGCGTTAGCTTATCTCACTTGTTCTCGCGGAACCCTTAGGGACCGTTTGCGGAACTTTAGGGTTCCGGGGAACCCTGGTTGAGAAACTCTGTGGTAGACGGTATGAAGTAGAGAGGAGGTGAAAAAGAACGCGAGGAGATAAAAGTGATGGGAAGAAGACGGGAAAAGAATTAGAAGTACAGGAGGTGTGAGGAAGATGGTGTACAAGAGGGTGCAAAGGGACTTTGAGGAATATTTTTTGTCAACAAAAGCCAGCGCTTCTATCAAAGAAGTGGAAAAGGAAAGATGACGGCAGGTGCCAGGAGGTGCCAAGATAAGAGGGAAGGAGGAGGGTGGAGGGGAGTGGAATATATAGGAAAGGGAATGGGTGGGAGTGGTTTCTATGCCTTTTTCTTTTTGGCTACCCCCCATGTAGGGGGAAAAAGCCTTTGGTGTATGTATGTATGTATGTATGTATGCCACGGCAGATGAAGAGAAGTTAAAAGTGATCAGCATTCTTTTTTTGAATGGAGATTAATCTCCAGTTATAAAAGAAACATAACTGACTTGGTCCGTAGGAATATTATCACAGTACTTAAAATATCAACCGCATAGAAATTTAGAAGCTCAGGGATGGAAATTGGAGAATTAGAGGGAAAGTGCGAAGGAAAGAGAAAAGGAGAGGAATAGGGAGAGAGAGAGAGAGAAAGAGAGAGAGAGAGAGAGAGAGAGAGAGAGAGAGAGAGAGAGAGAGAGAGAGAGAGAGAGAGAGAGAGAGAGAGAGAGAGAAAGAAAGAGAGAGAGAGAGAGGGGGGGGGGCAGGAGGGAGGGATAAGAAGAATTCCAGGAAATAGGGTAACACTAGATATAACAGGGGAATGGCAAAGGGAAGGGGAGGGGGAGGGGAAGAGGATGATATACAAGCAAAATCAAATTGGAACAAGAAAAAGTAGAGTCAATAAGATAAAGGCCTAGGATGGCACTGATCCGTCCATCCATCCATCCTTACACTTATCCATCTATCCATTCTGGCCGGCCTGTGATCTAATCGAAGGCCTTAAACCTTGCCTTCTTAAGCCTATGATACCATGACGTAGTGTATACACCCTCGTAGGGCAAACGCCAAAAAGATCTTCGACTGATGGGTGGTCTCTGATGTTGCCCAGGGTCCGCCCCGTTGATGCACAAAAAGACCCTCTGGAATATGACACAACGAAAGCTATACAGTCCGCAAAGGTTCTGAGAAGGTTAATCCCGTCTGCCCTCCCCTTCGACCTCTGAGAACCCCCCCAGACTCTCCGCGAACCTCCCCCTCCCTCCCCCGGCTCCTTCCTCTGACTAGCCACCCTCGTCCATCAGGATCTCCGGTGCCACGCCTTTGGGTCCTTGTTAGTCTCCCGCAGTGTCAGTGGGTCTCAGTGCTTCCTAAGTGTCCCACTTCCCACCAAGATGACTCCTTCTCAGGTAATATTCTGATTGCAGGAGAGGTCTCCTTCGCCTGAATACAGGAGGCGGCAGTCAGATGAAACACTGAGAACAAATCTCACTTGAGATATGTTAACCCTTTCAGCATGGTAGGAAATTTCATTCTCCTACAACCGAATAGGCTGCATCATTGATCTTCCCAACCGTCATGAGGGAAACAAACCGTACGGGATACATACATACATACATATATATATATATATATATATATATATATATATATATATGTATATATATATATATATACATATATATATATATATATATATATATATATATATATATATATATATATATATAATTTTATTTTATTTATTTATTTTTTCATTTATTTATTTTTTTGTCCGAGCTACAAACGACTTCGTTCAATTTCGGGTGGTGGTTCTCTCTCTCTCTCTTTTTAAGTTCGTTACTCAATTCAACAAGGCACGTCAAGCCTGTTACCTCCATTAATAATCACTGTAAAGCCCTTGACTTCATTTTTATTGGCTTTGAATATACTGTATATATTCTATACATCAGAGAGTATACAATATCCTACTGCATTATATCACATTATTTTCTTGTTCCCCTGAATTCGTTTTTTTTTTTTTCGTTCGTCCGTCGCCCTTCCGAAACTGTCATGATTGATATATTTATTGAGCTTCTTATCTATTCATTCATTTATCTATGTATTCGCTTATTTACGTATTTGTTTATCTATCTGTCTGTTTTCGAGAAATATATTTTGAGGAAATTACTTACAAAAACAAAGAGACGTAAACGAATAATAAGTCTTACTGAAGTTTTAAATTAATTAAACTGATATGTCACGTGCTGCTTATCTTCGAAAGTTGATGAGTGTCACTTTTTTATTCTTTTTTTTTCTTAAGAACCATTAGCTTTGAAGAGTCTCTTCAATATAATTTTTTTGGTCATGATATTGGCGTCATTAAATTTTTAGAAATAAAAAAATAACATCACGAGTGTTAATGTTGTTGTTACACTCACCAGCTTCGATCTTTCACGAAGATGAAGATGAAGATGACGAACTTTACCTACAATGCGGTATGCCATAGGTTAGATTAGGTTAAGTTAGGTTAGGTTAGGTTGGGTTAGGGTAAGTTAGGTTAGTTTAGGGTAGGGTATGTTACGTAGGTTAGGTTAGGGTATCTCTGGTTATGTTAGATAAGGTTATGTCAGATAAGGTTAGATATGGGTAGGTTTGGTTAGGTTAGGTCATTTTAGGTTAGGGTAAATTAGGTTAGGTTTTGTTAGGTTAGGTTAGGTCAGGTTGGGGTAGGTTAGGTTAAGTTAGCTTAGGGTAGGTTTGGGTAGGTAAGGGTAGGTTAGGTTTAGGTAGGTTCGGTTCGGTTAGGTTAAGTTAGGTCGAATAAATTTAGGATTCATTAGGTTAGGTTAGGTTAGGTTTGGGTAGGTTATGATAGTATAGGGTGCGTTAGGGTAGGGTAGGGTAGGTTAGGCTAGGTTAGGCTAGGTTAGGGTAGGTTATGTTAAGGTAGGGTAGGGTAGGTCCGCTTAGGTTAGGTTAGGTTAGCTTAGGTTAGGTTAGCTTAGGTTAGGCTAGCTTAGGTTAAGGTAGGTTACGTCAGATTAAGTTAGGTTTGGTTAGGTTACACTTGGGTAGATTAGGTTAGGTTAGATTAGGTTACATTTGGGTAGATTAGGTTAGGTTAGATTAGGTAAGTTAGACTAGGTTAGTGTAGGTTAGGGTAACCTAGTTTAGGTTCGATTAGGTAAGGTTAGGCGGGTTGATTATCGACATTATCCCAACAAGAGACGAAAAATTTTGAGTGCTTTGTCATGGGAGATAAAAATTCTAATTAAAAAACAATTACTGTTTGTTTACGACAATTTGTTATATCAAACAGTTTCATTAAAAAAGAAAGAAAAAAATTTATTACGAAAAAAAAAGAAGAGAAATGACGAGCATAATTACCGTCCTATATTTACCGCAATGTCTGACAATTATTTTTATATTTATTATCATTATTATTATTCTTTTCATGGATCCGACTTAGTGTGGACAGACAAACCTTCTACTATCCACTACCTTGGTGCGATATTGTCCCCATGGATGGAGACGTTCGTTATCAACGACGAAATAAGAAAGATGATTCCTAAAAAAAAAAAAATAATAGAAAAAAAATAAAATAATAATAATAATAATAATAATAATAATAAATAAATAAATAAATAAAATAATAATAATAATAATACATGAAATAAAATAAGATAAATAAAATAATAATAATACTAATACTAATAATAAATAAAATAAAATAGAATAATAATAATAATAATATATAAACAAATAGATAAAAATAATATAATAAATAAAGTCCCAGAATGAAGTAAGCCTTTTAGCATCGGCGACGTATTCTGTCTAAAGCCAAATGATTTTAATCAGCTTGAAGAAATTCCCCGTAGCGAAAGGGTTGAAGAGGTCTCGACAAAGCCCTTCGTTAAGGTAACATGGGCCAAAGATTATATTTTGGTTTACGTACACTCATTCCATTCAGCTCAGAGGTGTATTATATATATATATATATATATATATATATATATATATGCATATATATATATATATATATATATATATGCTAATAAGAACACGGGTACGTGTGTTCACTTATGCAAAGTAGACCACTTAGAAAAAGAAACTAACGAAGCAGAGCGCTTTCGTATATTACATCTTCAGTGCAACAAGTACATAGTGATAGGAATACATAGACAATATATACATGATACAAAGGAACAAGGACAGTTTGAATAAGCGTAGCGACCAATTACCCCCTGGAGAGCGGAAGGTCATTGTCAATTATCTTAAGATGGTGGGGCGACATCAGGTCACAGTCGCCAGGGTCACTGTTTCTACTAATGATATAGGGCGACATTAGGTCAATTCGTTGGGTTACATTTTACCTGATATTATCTTAAAATGTCCATAATTTTTTAACTAAGTTGAATACCCTTGTTGATTCTATTAAATTTACTTTAGAAATTGAGAAAAATTGTACCTTACCTTTCTTAGATTGCACTATCCTACGTCATGACAATAGCCTTAAATTTAAAGTATATCGTAAACCAACCAATGTAAGTTCATATATTCATTATTATTATTCTCATCCAAATAATATTAAACGTACAGTATTTGCCTCAATGTATTTAAGAGCTTTTCGTATTTGTAGTCCTGAATTTATTGATGAAGAAATCAGAAATGTTTTTAACATTGGGCTAGAATTAAAATACCCTAAGCAATTCCTTGATATTGCTTACAATTTTGCAAGGAAATAATTTTTAACTCCTCAGCCTAAATCACCTTTCAATTATCATAATGTTTTAATTTTACCATTTCAAGAAAAAAATTTAAGTATCACAGAATTATTAAAAAGATTTAACGTAAAGGTAGTTTTTAAACATGATAGTACAGTAAAACATAAACTCATCAACAATAGTATTGAAATTAAAAAAGGATGCATTTATAAAATTCCTTGCAAAATGTGTAATCAATTTTACATAGGTCAAACTGCCAAACCCTTAAACATTAGAATTGAACAACACAAGAAAAATGTTAGGGATGGCAATCATTCTAGTGGTATATTCAAGCATATTGAATTAAATAATCATCCAGTTGATTGGGGTAATGCCCAGGCAATCTATTATACCAACAACATAATAGCAAGAAATTTAATAGAGTGCAGTTTGATTCATACCACCAGTAATCAAAATACCAACCTACATAAAGGCTTGTACAAACTTGATAATTTCATTTGTCAAGAAATTAGTAAAATAATATCAGGTAAAATGTAACCCAACGAATTGACCTAATGTCGCCCTATATCATTAGTAGAAACAGTGACCCTGGCGACTGTGACCTGATGTCGCCCCACCATCTTAAGATAATTGACAATGACCTTCCGCTCTCCAGGGGGTAATTGGTCGCTACGCTTATTCAAACTGTCCTTGTTCCTTTGTATCATGTATATATTGTCTATGTATTCCTATCACTATGTACTTGTTGCACTGAAGATGTAATATACGAAAGCGCTCTGCTTCGTTAGTTTCTTTTTCAAAGTTGTCTAATTTTCATATATATATATATATATATATATATATATATATATATATATATATATAGATATATACACGCACATACACACCCAAACACACACACACATATATACATATAAATACATGTATATATACATATATATATATATATGTGTGTCTGTGTGTGCGTATATATATATATATATATATATATATATACATAATTATAAAATTCTGATAATCTTGTTTGTTACCTTGCTTGCTTGAAACCGTTACCCAGCCAATCAGAAGAAGAGATATGACGTCACGACTGAGGACCAGCCAATCAGAAGAGATATGACGTCACGACTGAGGACCAGCCAAGCAGAAGAGATCAGAAGAAGAGATATGACGTCACGACTGAGGACCAGCCAATCAGAAGAAGAGACATGGCGTCACGACATCATATGATGCGTAGTGTTCCAAGCAACGACGACATGACGTCACAATCTTCTGCATTTCACTTCTTATAACAACGTATCATTTGAATTTTTATTTGACCCAGCATATATATATATATATATATATACTTATAATTTTTTCATATTCAGTATCTAAAAGTATAGCCAACTCCTGAGTTAGCATCTATGAGGCATAATGAGTTTTTTTTTAAATATTACGAGCCACATAAATCATATGATGCGTAGTGTTCCAAGCAACGACGACATGATGTCACCATCTTCTGCATTTCACTTCTTATAACTAATCAAGTCACTCCTTCGTCTACTGAATAGAGCATAGTCTTAATAAAGATTTATATTGACCATTTTATTAACGTATCATTTAAAATTTTATTTGACCCAACGGGTCACGGGTGGTCTAGTGTATATATATATATATATATATACATATATATATATATATATATATATATATATATATATATACTTATAAAATTCTGATCATATTGGTAGCTTGCCTGCTTGAAACCGTCACTCAGCCAAGCAGAAGAAGAGATATGACGTCACGACTGAGGACCAGCTAATCAGAAGAAGAGACATGGCGTCACATCATATGATGCGTAGTGTTCCAGGCAACGACGACATGACGTCACAATCTTCTGCATTTCACTTCTTATAACAACGTATCATTTAAAATTTTGTTTGACCCAGCATACATATATCTATCTATATATACTTCTAAATTTTCATATTCAGTATTTAAAAGTATACCCAACTCCTGAGTTAGCATCTATAAGGCATAATGAGTTTATTAAAATATTACAAGCCGCATAAATCATATGATGCGTAGTGTTCAAAGCAACGACATGACGTCACAACCTTCTGCATTTCACTTCTCATAACTTATCAAGTCACTACCTTCATCTACTGAATAGACCATTGTCTTTATATATATATATATATATATATATATATATATATATATATATATATATATAGCAAAAAATAATCACAAAAACGCGTGAATAAATGATCATAGGGAAATAAAGTTCGGAATACTAAACGTTTTCGTCTATTACGACATCCTTAGAGTACAAAGGATGTCGTAATAGACGAAAACGTTTAGTATTCCGAACTTTATTTCCCTGTGGTTTCTGCATGATATTATCTGTATTATATATGCATGTATGTATATATATATATATATATATATATATATATATATATATATATATATATGGAGTGCACTAATGTCGTAACACATTGGTAAAATTTAAACTTAGAACCCACTGTCGGTGGAAAAAGATAAAAAAAAAAAAAAAAAAATGTAAGATGATTGTTCCTGTATATTCCGACCACTCTCTGTGGTCCTCTTCAGCAGCTGAAGAGGACCACAGAGAGTGGTCAAAATATACAGGAACAATCATCTTACTTTTTTTTTTTTTTTTCCACCGACAGTGGGTTCTAAGTATAAATATAAATATAAATATATATATATATATATATATATATATATATATATATATATATATATATATATATATGTACAACACTGAATGGGTCCCAGTGATTAGAGATACATTTTAACAACCACAACGCACTTTAATTCTCTCTCTTTATCTTGATGGCGTAGTTGGTTAGTTGGTGCGGCACTTGTTATATGATCTCTGAGTTCGAGTCCTCGGCAGTACCATATTTCAATTTCTGCATGTGGCCCCATTGGGTCTCCCGATGATGATGGCTAAAGTGCGTTGCGGTTTATATATATTATATATATATATATATACATTTATATATATATTTTCAACCACAAATCACTTTTAATTCCATACCATCGCAGTCGAGACAGAGTCGCTCGAAGGAGGCATACATTGGAAATTAAAACGTGGTCGAGCCGAGGACTCGAACTCAGCTCACCCGTGACAAAACGGTAGTGACTTAGCCCAATCCGCTATCAAGAAAAAAATTAATCTGTTTACTGGGAACCAGTGTGTATATATATATATATATATATATATATATATATATATATATATATATATATATATATATATAGTGTGTGTGTGTGTGTGTATGCGTGTGTGCGTGTGTGTGTGTGTGTGTGTGCGTGTGTGTGTATGTGTGTGTGAAGTTTACCTTGCGGGTGTCTGAGCAGCGGATTCAAATCTTACATACGACTGTCATAAAAGTTATCATATATGTGTAAATATATATGTATATATACATATATATATATATATACATATACATTATATATATATATATCTATTATACATATATATATACATATATACATATATATACATATATATATATATATATATATATGTGTGTGTGTGTGTGTGTGTGTATATATACATACGTTCGTAAAGAGCTGTAGTCTAGGAGTCATGTTATCGGAAAGGAACAGATTTACTACCGACGTTTCGAACCCTGTCCGGGGTTCGTCTTCAAGGTTATACAATGTCAGCAAAAGGGAATCAATTAAACAGTGTACAAGTATTCCCTGAGACAGGTTCGACCTGATTGAACACTTATATATATATATATATATATATATATATATATATATATATATATATATATATATATATATATACACACACACACATATACCAATTACCTCAATATCTAAACCAATGGCCACTCGTTCATGGGCTCTCGTGTTGTCTGTATCAACATTATCACATGGACTTTCTAAATACTTTTCTGAATTAAAATTCTTATTTCTTTATCCTCTCTTACAATCAATTCCATCATACGCCAGCAAAATATTTTCTTCTAGTTTACAGCGTTTGCAACTCCGATTTATCTCATTTTCGATTCTTCACAGATTCAAATGAATACTTAGTTCATTTCCTCTGAAATCGGAGAACTGCCTCGCCATGATTTTCAGCCCTTGGTTTCTGCATCTTGAACACGTTAATAGTATTCTAAATGCATATTGCAACATGACAAGCAACAAAATTGAAGAACATTTCGAGTATCGTAAGTGGTCATGTGTATCTATGTAGAATGTAATGAAGTCAAGAGTCATGTAAAAGTAATAAAGACAAGATAGGGCTCTACAGCTCTGGGCTACTTTTCCTATTGTTCTATTTACCTATTTATTTATTCATTTGTTTGTCTACCTATTTGTTTATCTATTTATTCACTTATTTATTCATCTATTAACTTTATATCTTATCTATTTATCTATTCATTAATTTAATTTATATACAGTATTTATTCATTTTTACTAATTCCTCAAATACCACTGTCAGATGAAATATGATTTAAGGTAAGACAAGGAAGCAAAAATGTTCACAAGGATAGAAGCATTTGTAAACTTCAGCCCATAACAGCAACATCAACCCTAGATACGACGATACTCCATCTCAATGACCCTTCAATTGCTACTGAAAAATTAACATTAAGACGCCAAAGGCTGCATATTCAAATAAAGTATGCTGGTGAAGAAAAATATTATAAAGAAAAAAATGTCAATTCCACGAAAGCTTTGATACCATCTCTCAGTGAAGATTAGTGGTCAAAATTACATTCCACGGCGTGAAAGAAAAACTTATAAGATTGGGTTATAAACTAGTATGAAGATCGTAAACTGCGCGTGGTTTCGGATAGTGAGCTTCCAGTTCAACAATGTTATTAGTGGAGTGCCGCAGGGATCTCTGATTGCGTTCATTCTGTGTATAATACATTGACCCATTAAATTCAACTGACCACGTCAGCGTTTTTATTTTTTAGACTAATGTCAGATGATTTTATTCAGTTGAAGAACATCTAACCCTGAATGAGTTATAATTAGATTAACTAATATATTCATTAGTTCAAATTAATCGTTAATGCAAGACTCATAATTTGGTAAGTTGCTAACGATGTTTTAGAATACGGTAGTAAAAGTTCGCTTGTCAAGAAATTCCTGAATTGTTTATTGTCTAAAAATTAAGGGGTGTATTTCCATACTTTCTAATGGTATAGATTTTTGGCATAAACAGTATCTTAGTGACCTGGATGCTCTATATACCCAATCCCTTTATAGGTAAACAAGGCATGCAATGAAGGGCTTCTAACTTGGTACAAATCTATATCAATAAATCTTAATATCTTACATGTTTTCAATTAAAAGCTGGCCCTCTGGAGTTTAACATAACCTGGGTTACATATATAAAGTTATGACATGGGACGCGGTATGTCTATACTTTACAGAGACTGGACAAAAAATAATGTCCGAATAAATGTTTTCGCTTGGAGATGATAAATTGAAACCGTTTTGCTTGTAGGCCAATCTATTTGCATATCGGATCGTAAATAAATCACAAGAGATTTTCTGTGATTTAGTCGCAAGTAATACATGAGTAATGGCAAATATTCGCAACAAAATGACAAATACTTTTCCATTAGTGGAATAACCAACAATACTAACAATTGTTGACTCAAGTTTTACTAAGTGGAAAACCCGTAGCATCATGACGGCTGGCAACAATCCCCCCTGCCCTCCAGCAAATCTTTCCAGAGGTTATGGACTGCTGTCTGTAATGCACTGATGCGGGAATGCTGCTGTGTCACCAGCTGAGAGCAATAAGAGGGGAGATGTTGCCAGTTATCAGCTCTCGGTGTGTGAAAAGATGTAAAAAATACAGCTGAAGTCCGGATACCGAGTGTCAGACCCTCAGGGATGCACCCCATTGGTGGAAGTGAGGGGGGTAGCGGGTTGTGAAAATGGGCAGGTCTGTTGTCTATTCTGCAGGAGCACCACAAGCAGGTAACTATTATTGGTCCCTGACGGAAAAAAAAAAAAACGCTCTTGAATCAATAAATTTTGAGATTTGACTGAACGTGAATGATTGCATGAATACCGTGGAACAACTCCAAGGATACCAGTCTATGGTCGGCAAACGACATTACACCGAAATTGCTAACAGAAAACTGCATTAATCGATAGCGACAACGGGAACGACAACTGAACCCACGAGTTGGTGTCGCGCCTTCAGCGACCGATCGTTATCTAAACTACGCGAGTAACATTCCTTCACACTGAACTTGAGTACAATGTCGTAAGAAGAACACATTAAACGATGGCGAAATTTGGAGACTGCCTCCTCCACTTGATATGAAAGTGGTATGAAACCTTGTCTGGAGTTCAAATGAAGAAAGGTCAGAATAAAAGAATATTCCTGATTGAGCAGGTTTGGAAATAGTCGAAAAACATTTTTAGACTCGATTTTTTTTTTTTTCAGTTTTGTCATTTTGGGTCATTTGGTCACCTGCTAAACACTTGATCCATTGCAACCCACCGTTTCGTTATATGAGGTTCTATATTTGGCTTATTACTGAAGCCTACATTTTTACCTACATTTCATGGTTATTGCTAAATGATTTTATTCTGGTCTTAAATGTCTGAAAAGGGGGAAAACATGTCTCTCTCTCTCTCTCTCGTAGAACTAATGGCGTTTCCTAGTTGTCGCAAGAAGACTTTACAGTGCTCTTTCCCCCCAAAACTCATTCTGCTCATGATAGGTATTTTGTCACCGAGAGCCAGTACTTCTTAATTTGCTGACATTATCGCATTGAAGAGGTGTTGTTACAGAAATATTAAATAAAATATTTAAGGAGGGCAGCAGAACAGAGCGATAGTAGAGATTAAGTGACCAGCATAATTTTTTGAGTGGAAATTACTCGCCAGTCACAAAGAACGTAGAGTACCTTGGTCCTTAGAAATGTCATTATCAAAGCTTCTAAAGCACTGAGCCAATACCCCCATACAAAGTCTGCACAGGGAAGTAAAATACACATGACCTCATCTAATACCAGGCGACTATATTAAGTGACAGACCTGGGGGAGGAGTTCAGATCATTAATCAAGACCCAGCGTTGTTCCAAGTAAACTCCCAAGCTGAATAAAGTCGTCTGGAGTCAGCCACAACAATAACAAATGCAAGTGACATGAACAACTTGAAGACGTTATGAGGTTAACAGTTATATAAGTTATCAAACCCGAAAGTAGATATTTGTAGATTACATATACAGTAGATGTATTGTAAGTAGCAGATGGATAATTTTTTTTGGGAACTTAGAATTGCAAATTTTCGAGCGAGCGCGTGTATGTACGTGTGTGTATGTGTGTGTGTCCGTTAGTGTGTGTGTGTGTTAGATCACGTCTGTGTGTGCTCGCATGTGCGTGAGTATCTGTGTGATTGTGCGAGCGCGCGAAGATCTTGTGTGTGTGTGTGTGTGTGTGTGTGTGTGTGTGTGTGTGTGTGTGTGTGTGTGTTAGTGTTTGCCTGCGTGTGCGTGAGTGTCTGTGGGTTTGTGCAAACGCGTAAGGATCTTGTGAGTGTGTGTGTGTGTGTGTGTGTGTGTGTGTGTGTGTGTGTGTGTGTGTGTGTGTGTGTGTGTGTGTGTGTGTGTGTGTGTAAGTGCATACCTCTGTGTGTGTGTGTGTGTGTGTGTGTGTGTGTGTGTGTGTGTGTGTGTGTGTGTGTGTGTGTGTGTGTGTGTGTAAGTGTATGCCTGCGTGTGCGCGCGTGTGCGTGAGTGTCTGTGGGTTTGTGCAAACGCGTAAGGATCTTGTGAGTGTGTGTGTGTGTGTGTGTGTGTGTGTGTGTGTGTGTGTGTGTGTGTGTGTGTGTGTGTGTGTGTGTGTGTGTGTGTGTGTGTGTGTGTGTGTGTGTGTGTGTGTGTGTGTGTGTGTGTGTGTGTGCAAGTGTATGCCTGTGTGTGCGCGCGTGTGTATGAATGGCTGTGGGTTTGTGCAAGCGCGCAGGGACCTTGTGTGTGTGCGTGTGTGTGTGTGTGTGCGTGTGTGTGTGTGCGTGTGTGTGTATGTGTGTGTGCATGTGTGCGTGCGTGTGTGCGTGTATGTATACGTGTGTGTGTGCGTCTGTGTGAATGTGCGTGTGTGTGTGTGTGTGTGTGTGTGTGTGTGTGTGTGTGTGTGTGTGTGTGTGTGTGTGTGTGTGTGTGTGTGTGTGTGTGTGTGTGTGTGTGTGTGTGTGTGTGTGTGTGTGTGTGTGTGTGTGTGTGTGTTTGATTGTGAGCATGTGTGCGTGCGCGTGTGTCTGCGTGTCTTAATTCTCGGTTTGGTCACAGCTGAATCTCCCTTCAATCTGCTATTTTTTTTTTCATTTTTTGAATTCATATAATTTTCCTCCATTTATTTATTTTCCTCTCACTGAAGGCCTCTCCTTTGGTCCCCAACATGCTTTCTTCAATTCTTTTCGGTTATTACTTCTTAATATATTTTTTCCCTTTTATCATTTTTCTAAATCTTTGCGAGACACACCTTATTTCACCATCCTCTATATTACACTCCCTGTTTTATCATTTCTTTTTCCCGAGTTTCCCTTTTATTGTTATTCATTTACCTTCATCTTTGTTTACTCGGCGTTGTTCCGACTCTTGAGCTATTTCCGCACCGATTGCCCAATCATTCAATCAGTTTTCTTCGTCTTTTCCCCGGCCACCATCCAGCGCCTTTCTCCTTGCCCATTGTTCTTCGCTTGGCGCCTTCCCAGAGGCTTGCAGTCTTCTATATAAATCTCTCCCTCCCTCTGATGTCATTCTCTCGCAAACAATCGAATTCCCGTCACGTCTCGTGTTTCCCAGATCGGGTCGGGCCATTTCGCCGCCATACTTGAAATATGCGTATATGTATTTGTTCATGCGTACTGAATATACCATAATGGCTGTACGCGAGATAACTGCTACGCACACACACACACACACA
>NC_134777.1:25211261-25253761 GCF_046742065.1 Oratosquilla oratoria | reverse complement strand
ACACACGCGCGGGCGCGCGCACGAACAAACGCACACGAACACACATTCGCGCACCCATACGCATACAAACGCGCGTACACACACACACACACACACACACACACACATCTCAGGCATCCACCAATGGGAAAGAGTAAAAATTCAATTCCTTTTTGGATGTTTTGAATCACTCTTATGTACCATACATCTTTTCCTGAATATAGCAAAACATGCGTGGCACACTTAGGTTATTCGGGGCATCCTATAGAGCTCCAAGAAAGGATTAAGACACCCCACAATGTGTATAAAATCTGAAGCACAGTCGAAACGTTGTAGGTAATGTGTTTCCTTTACACTATTTCTTGAACATGGATTCTTTTGGTAATATTTTTAACCCACCACCAATCGCCCGTATAAAAATGTGGGCTACGAAAACTGAAACTAGTGAAAGGATTTCCCCTTTAGTTGCAAGGTATATTTAGTTGTAAATTACTAGAATTTCTGTCCATTTTTTCCTCTCCCTCACTCCCATGCATCACCGATGGACGAAATTCCTTCTAATACTATCGCCAAACAACTACAGGTTATTTTAATGTTTTTCCCATTCCTGTTTGCACTCATCTCCATTTACGAATCCTTTATCTCCTCACTTGGTCACCTGTTTGCATTCATCTCCATTTACGAATCCTATATCTCATCAGTTGGTCACCTGTTTACAATCATCTCCATTTACGAATCCTAGATCTCCTCAATTGATCACTTATTTGCACTCATCTCCATTTACGAATCCTATATCTCCTGACTTGGTCACCTGTTTGCACTCATCTCCATTTACGAATCCTGTATCTCCTCACTTGGTCACCTGTTTGCATTCATCTCCATTTACGAATCCTATATCTCCTCAATTGGCCACTTGTTTGCACTCATCTCCATTTACGAATCCTATATCTCCTCAGTTGGTTACTTGTTTGCACTCATCTCCATTTACGAATCCTATATCTCCTCAGTTAGTAATTTGTTTGCACTCATCTCCATTTACGAATCCTATATCTCCTCACTTGGTCACCTGTTTGCATTCATCTCCATTTACGAATCCTATATCTCCTCACTTGGTCACCTGTTTGCATTCATCTCCATTTACGAATCCTATATCTCCTCAATTGGTCACCTGTTTACAATCTACTCCATTTACGAATCCTACATCTCCTCAATTGATCACCTGTTTGCACTCACCTCCATTCATGAATCCTATATCTCCTCAATTGATCACTTGTTTGCACTCATCTCCATTTACGAATCCTATATCTCCTTAGTTGGTCACCTGTTTGCACTCATCTCCATTTACGAATCCTATATCTCCTCACTTGGTCACCTGTTTGCACTCATCTCCATTTACGAATCCTATATCTCCTCAGTTGATCACCTCTTTGCACTCATCTCCATTTACGAATCCTATATCTCCTCAATTGGTCACCTGTTTGCACTCATTTCCATTTACGAATCCTATATCTCTTCACTTGGTCACTCGTTTGCACTCATCTCCATTTACGAATCCTATATCTCCTCAATTGGTCACCTGTTTGCACTCATCTCCATTTACGAATCCTAGATCTCCTAAGTTGGTCACCTTTCGTAACTTTATGCACAGTTCTAAATTATCTCATTTTAGTGCATGTTTAGCGTTCTCGCGTTCATCATCCACGCTTCACTTCCATATATAACAGTAGCCACAATTAATGTTTCATATATTTCTTTTACTGCTCCCCCTGAGATATTTTTACTTCTGCTTCTTTCACGACACCTATCTTCTCTTTCCACGCTCTGTGTCCGTCTCTTTCTCTAAGTCTTTCATTTTCATGTCTTCAATTTCCTAAACCTCTACAACATTCTAACTGCTCCATTTTCTCCTCACACGACTCTAGTGTATATCAACCTTGTGGCTTTCAATTTTGAATATCACCATTACATTATTCTTTCGTAAATCAACTTCCAGTTTACTTAATATCTTACCACATTACTCAATTGCAGTCAAAGACGTGGCACATTGTTGTCGTTCCTCTTCCATTTGTCAAATAATTGGAAAACCCCAATGATATTTATCTATTTTGCATTCTCTAGTGTGTGTGTGTGTGTATACGTTTATGCACTTGTGCATATGTGTTTGTGTAGATGTGTGCATGCGTGTTCGTGCGTGTGTGTGTGGTTGTGCGTGCATGTGTACGTGGGTTTGTGTATTTGTGTAACGTGGGTATGTTTGTTTGTTTGTTTGTTTGTGTGTGTGTGTGTGTGTGTGTGTGTGTGTGTGTGTGTGTGTGTGTGTGTGTGTGTGTGAGTGAGTGAGTGAGTGAGTGTGTGTGTGTGTGTATTCACTTGGTCTTTGGATCACGTGTTGGACTCGTGATCGACAGCTATTTCCCTCCTGGAAGAGAGCTCAAAGCTCGTAGGTCCGATCTATGGGTAATGCTATGACCTTACACACACACACACACCCAACTCCCCGCCCACGAGAGTCAGAGTAACGACCCGAAGCGCAGCTGTACCGAAATAATTTCGGCCCTGGGCAGGATTCGAACCAAGCACTACGCGCTCCACCATGCTAGTAGTTCATCGTTCTACCAACTGCGCCACCGAGTCGTGTGTGTGTGTGTGTGTGTGTGTGTGTGTGTGTGTGTGTGTGTGTGTGTGCGTGCGCGAGCGCGTCCCCGCAGATGTATACATGTGCAAGTGCGTATGTGTGTGCGTGTGTTTACATGTCCATGCATGCATGCATATGCATAGATAGTTTCGCTGAAACTGGACTGTACACTCGTTCATGCATAGTAAATATCATATATTTTACGAGCAGACAAACCTTTGATTTATCGATATATTCACTGTTACCACTTCTGCAATTACAGTGATTGATACAAATGTATTAAAAAATTCATAATTTAAGTAGACATTTTTTAATTTATCTAATTCTGGTGTAAGACTGACGAACATCACGGTAAGAAGCCACGGACGGGAAGTATTTGGATCACTACTTGTGTAAGCGCTGAATTTTAAGACATACTTCTCCCCCTACCCCCCACAATCTCTTGCTGGTAATGATAGATTTGACCACGACATAAACGAAATACCACACGTCTAGTTTCCTTTGAAGCAGAGAAATTTATCAACCTAAGTCGAAATACAACATGACCTACGGTGTCACAATACAGCCCGCCACCAAGTGTATAAAATAGTCTGATGTTCAAAAACAAAATAATTCCTATAATATGCCCTTGTTTTAAGAGATTAGCATTGGGATTACGAAGCGCAGACAGGAAAATATCTTTTACCAGCGAAATAATTTAAACACTGCTTTTTATACAAAAATTCGTAAAGACTCGTATAAACATATTCTACCCACAAACATGAACAAGTACACAACTATACATACACACACGCACGCGCACACACACACACACACACACACACACACACACACACAAACGTACACATACACAAACTGGTACGCACATAAATACATATTCAGAGCAGCACAATGGCCTCCTTCCATCTAGCCTGAATGACCGAGAGTACAATAGCCTAAGGGCGTTTTATCGAAGGAACGATGGTTCTACTTTGCTCCCTACTTTCTTGGCTCCTCAACCCTTCCCAGAGTTCGTTACTCTATTGCATTGCAAATTACTCTAAACATCTTACTCCTTCTTCCTCTTTCTCCCTTCCATCTCCCTCTCGCTACCAGCATCCTATTCTTGTAATCCTTTTGAGTCGAAATATGCTTAAGCTCTTTTATGTGAACAAAACCTTCAGCAGCCACGAGACATCCGATCCTTCCGAATTCTTTCCCGTCTGCCGTTCTCCTCCTCCTCTTCCTCCTCCTCCTTGAGACGCCAGCCCCTCCTCCTTGGCTTCCCTAACCCTAACCGACGCCAATATAGCGACCAGGGTGATCAGATTTTCGAGCGAGAATGTGCTAAACAGCAATTGAAATAATGCTAGATTGGCAAAAATGCTATATATATTTTTTTAATCTCAGTCTTTTTAATACGTTCGGTGTCTGTTATATTTTTTCTATTATTAAAATATAATCATTTCCAGTAAATTTTTAATAAGTTTAGTATAACTATACTAAATCTAGTCACCCTAAATCTAGTCTAAACTTAGTCACCCTGATGGGGACGTCTCCCTCACCTTCATCTCCCTCCTACTAGTGTTCCCAAAGTTTAGTGTCACCCTGTACCAAACTCCTGAAATTAACAAGAGACATAAGACTTCATTACATATATACACAAATATTATTAGGTTTGGTTGTAACGGAGATACAACCACTGTCGTACAATCGTGACTAAAGGCGAGAAAATGCACGCGCGCACATACACATACACACTATGTGTGTGCGATTCACCACCATGTTCTTTGGATCACGTGTTGGACTCGTGATCGACAGCTATTTCCCTCCCGGAAGAGAGCTCAGAGCTCGTATATGACCGATCTATGGGTAATGCTGTGACCTTACACGCACACAGACCCCAACTCCCCACCCACGAGTTGGAGTAACAACCTGCAACGCATCGATACTGAAATTATTTCAGCACTGGGCGGGATTCGAACCCAGGCCTCCGTAGTGTCAGCCGGGAACTCTACCAACTGGGCCACGAGTGTGTGTGTGTGTGTGTGTGTGTGTGTGTGTGTGTGTGTGTGTGTGTGTGTGTGTGTGTGTGTGTGTGTGTGTGTGTGTGTCCACATAAAATATATTCACTATTTCTTCTTTCATTTTTGGCGTGGTGGTTCGAACCCTGCCAAGGGTGAGTTGAACTAAGGGCATAGTTTTCATTAAATTCCACGCTACAGAGTCCTATGTGAGGGGCACCGTCCTACCCTCCTGATAGGAAGAGCTTGTGACGTGAAACAAAATCATCATCATCATCATTATCATCATCATCATTATTGTTACTATATCATTATAAGGGAGTGGGTGGGGGACGGGGGGTGAAGGAGTATGTGTGAATGATATTTTGACTCAACCCGAAGGGATTTCTCCCCGTCTTCTCTTTTTCTGGATGAGGGGACGGAGATGGGGGCTCGCCGATTAAATGAAGCGGCCTTCCTGTGGATGTGCTGTGCCTTGCTACATTGCTTCTGACCCAGGGCAGTGGGCGAGATGCAGGGATGACCAGTCATTCAGTAGGAGCCAAGATAATAGGGAGAGAGGGGGTAAATGGGAGTGGAGTATGTGGGGATGGAATGGGTGGGAGTGGATTTTATGTCTTTGTTTTTGGCCACCTCCCTCGTAAGAGAGAAAAAGCCGTTGGTATATGTATATATGAATGTATTATTATTACTACTACTATTACAATTATATATATATATATATATATATATATATATATATATATATATATATATATACATATACACAACACTGAATGGGTCCCAGTGATTAGAGATACATTTTTATCAACCACAATGCACTTTAATTCTAAGCCATATAGTTTACAATTTCTGCATGCGCCTATATGTCTTAGAATTAAAGTGCATTGTGGCTGATAATATATATATATATATATATATATATATATATATATATATATATATATATATATATATATATGCATATATATATATATATATAAATATATATATATATATAACAATTAAAAAAAAAATCACCTAAAGTTTGCTCCGTACCAGATGGATTTCATGTTCATCTAAATTTAAAACCTTTACTCAAGCATACTACATTAAAACTCCTCAACTTTCCTTTGTCTCTTAGGTCATGATACAATAAAACATAAATGAGGCAGAAAGCGAATATAAAAGAAAAACCAAAAAGACCTTTTATCCCATAACAGGGCTGAATAAAAAGAAAGCAGGTGCTTAGCGTGACTATCTGAGCATGAAGCTTCATTAGAAAATAAAATAGTATGACTAGCATAACTGTTTCTACATTCCTCGACAAATATGACAGGTTTAGGCGCTTGTTCCTTGAACGCTTGAATTAAGAGTTTATTATGATTTTCACAGAGTCTCGGCTTTTGGAAAGAGAAAAAAATAATTCAGACTTTTCAGGTGACTATAACAGAGGTACTTTCCAATATGTGGTACCGGTTTGTCAGCAAGGCGACGCACCTTTTCTAATCAGTTTTTATCTTAACGTCATAAGAGAAAATGAGGTAATGTTACGACATAACCTAAGTGCCTAAACTTTTTCTTTGAAATATCGGGTGAGGGGACGGAGAGAGAGAGAGAGAGAGAGAGAGAGAGAGAGAGAGAGAGAGAGAGAGAGAGAGAGAGAGAGAGAGAGAGAGAGAGAGAGAGAGAGAGAGAGAGAGAGAGAGAGAGAGAGAGAGAGAGAGAGAGAGAGAGAGAGAGAGAGAGAGAGAGAGAGAGAGAGAGAGAGAGAGAGAGAGAGAGAGAGAGAGAGAGAGAGAGAGAGAGAGAGAGAGAGAGAGAGAGAGAGAGAGAGAGAGAGAGAGAGAGAGAGAGAGAGAGAGAGAGAGAGAGAGAGAGAGAGAGAGAGAGAGAGAGAGAGAGAGAGAGAGAGAGAGAGAGAGAGAGAGAGAGAGAGAGAGAGAGAGAGGGGGGGGGGATGAGCGAAGAACTAAAGAAAAATTGGACAGAGGAACAAGGATACCCGGCAATTAGCGTGGGTGCATGTCTAGTGTGTGTGTGTGTGTGTGTGTGTGTGTGTGTGTGTGTGTGTGTGTGTGTGTGTGTGTGTGTGTGTGTGTGTGTGTGTGTGCACGTGTGTGTGTGTGTGTGTGTGTGTGTGGTTGTGTGTGTGTGTGTGTGTGTGTGTGTGTGTGTGTGTGTGTGTGTGTGTGTGTGTGTGTGTGTGTGTGTGTGTGTGTGTGTGTGTGTGTGTGTGTGTGTGTGTGTGTGTGTGTGTGTGTGTGTGTGTGTGTGGGTACTTGTGCTTTTCTTATGCGCACATGTGGACGTATATCTAAATGTACTGCAGGTGGGAGGCAAAACTATCTATTATAAAATTTTCAAAAATAGCCAAGGAATTTAGCAGTGGACTCAAAGAAGACGTTTTCATACAATAACCAAACCTTCCCTGCAAGACCTGAATTGGTTTGCAGATAATGTTGGTTACAAAGGCTTAGTTGCAAGGGAAAAAATATTCTCCGAAAACGTTCGCCTTGATTTATTCATGAATAATAATGGCTATTTGATACATGCGGTCACTAAAGAGATATTAGACGTCGGCCCAGCCTGAACGATAAAATACAGGTTTACAATTTACCCCCATTCAATACGGTAACCGTTTCCGTGGATTTTCTTCAGTCTAAAAAACAGTCTATTCTATTCACTTGAGGGTGCGTCCTCCGGTCTGAAGACAGTCACACTCGACCGAGACCCACGACTTCTATTTCATTAATTCGTCCGCCGTAAGTCCCACACAAACACATGACGCACAATACGTCACAGAATTAATGGTGTTAAATATACATCACAATAATTTATCACCATTTACAATGCCTTCGACTGTGAGTTAAGATCTTTCGTGGTATGAATGGACACTGAGCGTTGCTATTTTTTTCCTAATTACCTGCCAACACGCTGTCCGCAATTAGCTTTCGTATAAAATCTGTGAGATAAATTTCCTCCTCGCAGACATTTCTTTTTCAATTTGCCTCAATAAATAATATTTTAGTTCAACCATTAAACACAATTCTATTATTTCTATCAAGCAATATCCCACAGTGACCCTCCTATTTAAGTTACCAGAAATTCTTCATAAAAGAAATCATTTTCTAAGTGAAAATGTCGTTTTGGATAAAAAGGTTGAATGTAGTTTGAAAAAAGTCTATGATAACGTTATAAGGAAGAGTGGATCAACATTTGACAGTCCTCTGCAAGACCGCCAAGCTATCCCTAGCGGTATGATGCAACCTTTCTTATTATAGAAATAATCACGTCCTGAAATTTTACCTGATACCTAAAGCATGACTGCAGTCACTTGTTCTAATGAAGTTCCTCGTAATAAATGCATAATAAACGCATACTATTTTTGTATAACAGAAGTATACTCTTGCTATACTCTCACTCTGATATATCACAAACGTATACTTTCACTACTGTTGATAATAACAAACATACACTCTCACTGTAAAAATAAAAAATAAAAAAAAATAAAAATAAAGGTCTCACTTAATACTGAGGAGGCCCAAGGAAAAATAAGAATAAGGACGAGCTATCGGCTGCGCTGGCTCGGACTTCGGCTACTGGCCTTCGGTAGCGGTCGCCTTCGGCAGGACTCCACCAGATCTACAGGACTCTAACAAATCTACAAGACTCCACCGAATCTACAGGACTCCATCGGAGCTAAAGGATTCCATCGAATCTACAGGACTACATTGGAGCTAAAGGACTCCACCGGGCCTACAGGACTCTAACAAACCTACAAGACTCCACCGAATCTACAGGACTCCATCGGAGCTAAAGGACTCCACCGGGCCTACAGGACTCTAACAAACCTACAAGACTCCACCGAATCTACAGGACTCCATCGGAGCTAAAGGACTCCACCGGGCCTACAGGACTCTAACAAATCTACAAGACTCCACCGAATCTACAGGACTCCATCGGAGCTAAAGGACTCCACCGGGCCTACAGGACTCCACCAGATCTACAAGATTCCACCGTATCTACAGGACTCCATCGGAGCTAAAGGACTCCACCGGGCCTACAGTGCTCCACCAGATCTACAAGACTCCACCGTATCTACAGGACTCCATCGGATCTACAGGACTCCACCGTATCTACAGGACTCCACCGGATCTACAGGACTCCACAGTATCTACAAGACTCCACGGCACCTACAGGACCCCACGGAATCTACAGACTCCATAACATCTACAGGACTCCACAGCATCTACAGGACTTCATCTGATCTACAAGATTCCAACGGATCTACAAGACACCACCGTAGCTATAGGACTTCACCTGATCTACAGGACTCCACCCGATGTACAGGATTCCACTGGATGTACACGATTCCAGCAGATCTACAGGACTCCACCGAATCTACGACTCTACCGGACCTACAGGACTCTACTGTATCTACAAGACTCTACCGGATCTACAGGAATCCACCGGATCTACAGGACTCTACCGGATCTACAGGACTCTACTGGATCTACAGGACTCTACCGGATCTACAGGACTCCACCGGATCTACGACTCCAACGGATCTACAGGACTCTAAAGGATCTACAGGAATCCACCGGATCTACAGGACTCCACTAGATCTACAGGACTCCACCGGATCTACGACTCCAACGGATCTACAGGACTCTACCGGATCTACAGGACTCCACTGGATCTACAGGACTCCACCGGATCTACGACTCCACCGGATCTACAGGACTCTACCGGATCTACAAGACTTCACTGGATCTACAGGTCTCCACCGGATCTACAGGACTCTAAAGGATCTACAGGACTCCACCGGATCTACAAGACTCCACTGTATCTACAGGACTCCACCGGATCTATGACTCCATCGGATCTACAGGATTGTACCGGATCTACAGGACTCCACCGGATCTACAGGACTCCATCGGATCTACAGGACTCCACTGGATCTACGACTCCATCGGATCTACAGGATTCTACCGAATCTACAAGACTCCACCAGATCTGCAGGACTCCACCGGATCTACAGGACTCCACTGGATCTACAGGACTCCATCAGATCCACAGGACTCCACCGGATCTACAGGACTCCACCGAATATACAAAACTACACTGGATGTACAGGACTCCACCGCCCTATTGACAAGATGTCACATTTTGCTTATTTTAGAAAAATGAGATATTTTCGAATTTTTATCTTTTATATAAGATATGCGAATCGTGACAAGTCATCGACTTAGTGACACCTTAAACAATGTATTTTATGTATTTTATTGGTTATTTACATTATTATAGTTTTCATTTATTCATTTATTATTACTATGACTTTTTTTCGCATCCGACCTAGATATGGACCAAGAGGTCTCCTGTCGGCATGCTCCGCCTTTGTAATTCTTTGTAACAAATGAATAAATAAGTGAAAACATAATTTTCGATCAATATAAAAGTAAATTCTCCACGTTAATTCAGACAAGGAAACCATTTGCACGTCCTCGTTTATATTTGGGTTTGGGAACTATATAAATCTACAAGAAAAGGGTGGTTTGGTGGTTCTCTTCATGGGAGAGACAGTAGACGATGATGATATATATAAAAACGTGATAAAGATAAATGCAGAAATAGATATAAAGATAAGGGTCCTCAGGTCCATCCTGTGGTCGTCACAGCCTTTCTTGCATTCTGCAGGACTCGCAGTAATGGGTATAAACTGGACAAATTTAGATTTAAGAAGGAAATAGGCAAGAATTGGTTTACTAGGGTGGTCGATGAATGGAATAAACTTAGTAGCCATGTAGTAAGCGCTGAAACTATCAGTTGTTTTAAAAAAACGATTAGACAACTTTATGGATGGGGACGACAGGTGGTGCTGGATACGGAGCTGCCTAGTGTAGGCCTTATGGTCTCTTGCAGTCTCCTTTATTCTTATGTTCAAAGTTCCTGTATGGGCAATCCTGAGGCTACAAACTATTGAATGAAGTTAATTACACAATTAAGACGCAGCATTTGTCCTCCACTGGATGGGTAAAATATTATCTCTTGTGGCTCCTGAAGATGTCTTATCTGGCTTAGCAAAGAGTATCTTGGTTCCACCAAGTCGGTATCTTATTTCCACCGTTGAATTACCCAGAATGGGATGGGAGTGGGGAGTTTTCATTGATAGCAACACCAACACATTAAAAAGACAAAAAATACTTTAAAGAAACAAGAAAAACGAAACTTCTTAATTTGGAGAACAACGAGGTTTTTACCTTTATTCCTAAACAATGTATGACTAGGCTCTAAAGGATTTAAATAATTACCGACCGTATTCTTTATAAACATAAGGGCGATAGTTGTGATAACGTTGCTTCGAGTCCTTAATTTCCGTTCGAACTTGTCTTAATCAATCCTATGAATGTAAGGATACAATGTCTGACGAGTTTGTTCAGGTGGCGGAGTGGCTTTCAGTTAAGTAAAGAAATGCGGCCCCCTTTGCCAAGAGGAAGGCTCGGCTCGGCAAGGAGGTCTTTCTATGCTAATAAGAGTTTTGTAAATACATTGATCTCTCTCTCTGGGTGTGGTTCGTCGCTGGTCGGAGCGAGAGTGGACAGGAAGGGGCGGGCATCTCGCTTTGTTGAGTTTCTGCAACTTTTTTTTTTTTTTTTTTTTTTTGCTGGGGATGTTCTCAAAGTCCGGAGGGAGAGAGAGAGAATTCCTGGCCCGAAAATGAAGATCCTGATTCGTTTACATTTTGTTTTAATAATTTATTTGAAGATCGTCGTCATGTTTGAAGATGATTTGAGTCTTCAGATCTCCCAAGCTACGTTGGAAAAAAAAAAGATAAATTAAAATAACGGGTTTCGTTGGTTTAGGTCAAAATGGAATTGAAAATTAATTTTCGGAGGGCACCGGGTACGATAACTATCAGCCGTATCACTGTGCTACGATTGCCTTGATGATTAATGACAGGGGTGATAAGGGGTCGATATTTCGTGCCTGCTTCCGTGATTATGGTTGTACGCACCGTAATCTCAGTCTTTGGACCATATATTGTTCCGTAATGGTAACATTTTGTCATTATCAATGTCGACCTTGGTGTCGTACATTGCTCTCTAATGACTATTCTCGCGGGGTCCAAGCCGAGATTCCTTTTTGACACATTGCACCGTAATCACAGTGCTTATGTGTTAAGCTCTTCGGTGCTGTGGTCCCTTGTATAGATTACGTTGAGGCATGTGTTGTTTTTTTATTTCTTTTATTTTTTTCTTTAAGGGAAAGGAAGGACCCAGTCACGAGAAAGATCTTTGATGATAAACATACAGTTCAAAGCAACGGGCCACGCCTACTGTTGAACAAAGTCAGAGCTCTGAAGTATAACAGTGTCATGTAAAAGATTCGCTTATTTGGTTATTTGTTCGTTATTTCGTTAACTGTAATTGTGAGTTATCTTTTGTTTAACTGTTCTGATATCAGTCTTGGCCAACATGATCTTGTTATTTTTCCAAGAGTTGGAAACCCTTCCATTCATCTTACCAACTCGTTTCCCTTCCATTTCTCGTTTTCTTTCGCATAAGTTCGTCAACTCTCACCTTGCTCATGTCTTTACCTCGTGTCCCTCATTATCTATAAATCAATTCATTCATTCAGTTATGCATCTATTTATCAATCTATATTTTCTTGGTTCTGGTTCTCGTTCATCAAGATTTTTTCCTTTTCTTCTTCCTCCCCTTCTTTGGCTTCAAGCCCACCCACCCTTTCTTCGGTTTCACCCTCTTCCTCTTCATCTCTTTCGATCTTCGATCTCACCTCCTCTGCAGTTACCTCCTCCTTCGTTCACACCCCCTTCATTACTCACCTCTTTCGACCACCTTCTTTGCACTTATCTCTTACCCCCTCTCTCTCTCACCTCCTCCTTTCTTCTCGCCAATTGCGGTATGTTAACCCTCTTAACTCTTCTTGTTTGCCTCACAACTGCTCGGTTCTTAACTCCATTCTTGCTGCATCCTCTTTCTCTTAAATTCCCTTTGTCTTGTTCATGAGCTCCTTCTCTCTCACCTCCTATCCCAAGCTGAACTCCTCACCTTCTTTTGACATGCAGTCTCTTCTCACCCTCCTCCATCACGAGCTTCTCGATGGCGCTTTCTCATTTTCGATCTCCTTTTTCAAAAAGTTGTATTTTCTCACACCTTTTTTTTTTTTTGGGGGGGGGGAAGGGGGAGTAAATGACCCCAAAGAGAGGTCATTTTAACAACCATCTCTCTTTTTCAAAAACAATTAATTTCTCAGAACCCTTCTCTTTCTTCCACTTCTCTCTCCTGCTCCTCTTTCTCTTCCTTCCCTTCGTTGACCTCCTCTCCTCCTCCTCCTCCTCCTCCTCCTCTTCCTGCTCACTTGACAGATTGAGAGGGAATGACCACTTCTGTAACTGCGCATTCACCTTTCCACTTTCACTCTGTAGCAGCTCGTCGACCACACCTGTTTCCCCCCTCTCCCCTCCCTAAGAGTTCCTCCCCTATATTTTTGCAGCTCCACATAAGAAAAAAAAATCTGCTTCCCCAAACGCGCAATCATGAACGGTACTCCACCTCTTCTTTATGTTTTATGCAATTAACACGTTAGTAACTTTTTTGACATCCCTGCGGGCCAAGTCACCCAGCATTCTTTTACGACTGGATGTTAGTCTTCTCTCTCTCTCTCTCTCTCTCTCTCTCTCTCACTCTCTCTCTATATATACATATACATATTATATATATATATATGTATATATATGTATATATATATATATATCATATATATATATATATATATATACATATATATATATATATATGGAAATAAGCTCCACCGCAAGGACTCGAACCTTTGCCGGGGCGACTTGCTTATTCTGAAACAAAGGTTCAAGTCCTTGAGGTGGAGCTTATTTCCATTTGTCAAAATGACACACAACATATATATATATATATATATATATATATATATATATATATATATATATATATATATATATATATATAACTTTCATCTACTATCCATCCATTTTGCTATCCTCCTTACATTTCTATTACCGACTCTATTACTCCACCTCTTCAGTATACTATCGTCCCCAAGGACAGAAACAGATTATTGCTAAGAAATCGTTTCCTCTCCCCACCCCGAGGCTCCCCTTCGCTACTTTCAGTTCCCTGGTCCCACCTCCTTAACCTCAGCACGTGCGCACACTTCCGCGACCAACACCTCCAGTTCCTCAATTACGTCTCCTCTTCCAGTTACCTCAACTTGTGTCCCTCCCTCTGCCTGCTCCGGGAAATTGCAAGCGATGCCACACAATTTCCTCCCGCACTCCGGCGCCATGATTTTCCTTCCCGCGTCACCGCATGCATTTACCACAACGGTCTTGTACACAATGCATTACTCTTCTCTCTCTCTCTATCTCTCTCTCTCTCTCAGTGTCCCCTCTCTCTCTCTCTCTCTCACACGCACACATGGGCGGGGGAGTTGGGGTGTATGTGTGTGCGTGTAAGGTTGAAGCATTACCCATATATCGGTCATGTATGAGCTATGAGCTCTCATCCGGAAGGGAAATAAAAATCGATCACGAGTCTAACACGTGATCCAGGACCATGGTGAATCACACAAACACGCGCGCGCGCACACACACACACATACATATGTATATATATATATATATATATATATATATATATACATATACACAAACACACAGACATTCAGTGTTTTAATTCTGCTTTGAGAAACTGATGCATCACATCAACAAATATCTACACATTTGACGAATTCCCTCGTCCGGATTCAACTTCCTTGTATCAACTGTTTCTCCTCCACACATCACGCCTCCAACTACATCTGGAACAACACTCCTTCGAGCACTCCTGCTGTTTCCACAACGTCCTCAAACATAACTACTCCCTCCACTCTCTTCCCCCATCACTCTATTCGTAATAATAATGACATCTACAGACTATTCTGGTTAGTGTAAACCAATTATAGTCAATTCAGAATTCACCATCGAAGTGAAATTTCTGATCTGCATCATCGTCATCGCAGTTACATTACCCATTAATTTACTATAATCCATTTCATTCTCACAAGAGATACATTATCCTTTCGTCTATTTGTTGATTTTTGTTCTCCATATTTCTGCTCTCGTTACTATACCTGATGCCTTTCCTTTGTATTTACCATTACATCTACTCCTCCCTAGCAACAACAAAACCCATCACCAAGTCTCCGCAGTCCAGAGCAGTACCCACATCTCCAACTAATTCTGTACCTCCTTAATCTAATTGTCCAGAGCGGGGCGCCTTATCCCAAATACACACACAAATATATATATATATATATATATATATATATATATATATACATATATATATATATGTTGAGACATTTGGACAATTATGAGAAAGGTGGAAGTGGGAAACACGGGTGTTGATCCGATTATCGAGTTTATTCCTGACCGGTTTCTCTTTACACAGTAGCTTCTTCAGGAGAATGATACTCTGGGTTGAAGTTGGCGTGTTTATAATATATATATATATATATATATATATATATATATATATATATATATATATATATATATATATAAACACACATATACTTTCAACTCCCCAAAACACTGTTTCTTATCAATGCAAACTCTTCCCCTAAACTAAGCAAATTCTTCTAGTCGCTCTACGTAGGTGTGCAGCCATGTGGGCTGGCACTCGGTCTCTCTAAGTGTAGAACCGGGATCACTGGCAGTTGATGTATGGCGTCAGCTGATGGCTGTTGCCGGCTTTTTAAGTTTTTGTCAGGTTTCGACGACCTTACGGATGTACATCAATCACTTTCGCCTTTAACCCTATCACCACCACCGTCTACATTACTCCAATTAAGGTGTCCGCTAATTCTAACACACAGTTATCTGCTATCGGTTGATTGTTAGCCTCACACTACCCACATGAGAAGTGAGAAGCTTTCTCTGTCAAAATAAAACTTTCTACCACAACAACTTCTCTTTATTCCGATTACTAAATGCTCTTTATCCCTCTTTAGCACCTCTCCCCTCTCCACATCAACATAGTCCTGTATCATCTCACTCTTTATGTACCACAATAATGTACCGCGTCATATCCGTTCCATGAACCACCACCGCCGAGCGACAGGGACTAAGTTGATTCTCTTCCTTAATGCGCACACAACTCCAGGCAAGGAATACCGCACCACCTGCTTAATACAGGTGTTTGGAAGAGGCGCACGTTCCATTGGCGAAGTCGGAAACCTGCATCGTCATGCCCCTCAGCCTGAGGGTGTTGAACTACTTGCATATTTATGATACAAACTCACACATCCGGGAGGATAATAGTTGTCGAACACGAGACCAGCACGTGGTCCATGGTGAGTCACACGTACACACGCAAACACACAATGTATCCACACATAAACATACGTAAACGCGCGCACACAAACACATGCACGCACGCATACTCAGACACATATGCACACATTTATATATACGTTCACAAGCAAATGTATTGTCTTTCTACAAAGAATAAATCGCAATCTCAAGCCCCGCCAGGTAGTAATCCTTGTATTTTTTATTCTGTTATATATTTTTGCAAGAGCTTCAAATGACTGATGCATATACAAGCCTCGGTCTGGGGTATTTTATAATGAACAGTTTTGTCAGACCGTTATCAAGGTATGCTACTATAAAACCACTTTTTTGACTATGTTTTTACATTTTCATCTGGTCAATAAATTTCTTTATCGTTACCCATGAATTTAAATGATTTAAATAAAGTCTCTTAAACCAGTTTATGTGTATTCTGTTTTTTTTTTTTTTTTTTTTTTTTTTTTTACAAAGATTTCCTCCCTCAATTACATGACTTCTCGCTTTCGTTGAATTCCATTTGTCATTTCAGGTTTCTATTTTATGTCTCGTCTGGATCGTTCTGTATGTTAATACAGGATATATCGTCCTTTGTTTTTTCTTTTTTCGTTTAGGTTAATATGATTTCCTTTCGGGATGTTATTCAAATATATTTTGAACATGATTGTTGTCAGCATTGTCGCCTCCTCTTCCCTTTCCTTCTCCTCTTCCTCCTCATTCTCCTCCTCTTCCTTCTTCCTCCTCTTTCTCCTATCCCTCCCCTTTCTCTTCTTTCTCCTCCTTACTTCTCATTTCATGGTCTAAAAATGCAATTAGATTGTTCTTTGGTTTTTCTTTTTTCGTTTAGGTTATTATTATGTCCTTTCGGGAAGTTATTGAAATATATTTTTAACATAATTGTTGTCAGCATTGATCCTTGCTATACCAGCCTCGTTATTTCTTCCCGGTCAAAACATTTTCTAATTGTCCATGTTCTTATTAAAGTTCTCCTTAGGAAACACTTTATAAATATAACTTGCCTTTTCATCTCACTATTGTCTCAAGCTTTCATGACAATTTTATGTCGGGCACCTTATCAAACGCCTTTTCGAAATGCATGTAAATGCAGTTATCATCCATGTAGTATATCTATAATTCTGTAATAAGAAATCGAGTTATCTTATACATATGAACTCTAAGAACATGCACAGAGGAGCACAGAGGACTGAATACTAACAAAAGACAGATCGAAAAAAATAAAGTCATCAGACAAGTCGTGGAACAACTTTCAGTTCAACTTTGTAACACTGAAGAAATGGCCACGAGACATCGATCCATCTGTCAAGGCTTCGCACGCTTCTTCATTCAGCAAAAGATCTCAACAAGAAGAATGTCAAAGCAATGAAACAAAAGGCGACAATCTATTGGCTAAGTATAATTACACGTCTTTCTTTTGCATGAAATATATGGTATTATGGAATCAAATGTAACAAACTGAAAAATCGGAAGATATTTTGAACTCCCGAACTGTCTGAATTGGTAATTCATCTATCATAAGGACGCTCGAAAGGATTTTGTTCACATAAAAAGGAGACGATTTCATCCGGGCTGAAGGTTGACCTTAGGCAAAGTAGATTCTTCATCGAGATAGGGTGCCGTTTCATCTGAATAAAATCGCCTAACGACAGCCAGGAAAAACATGCAGAGAGTGTTATCATACTAAAAGTGTTACCAGTCTGAGGCCCACGAGATGAAATTGTGATTGTCTAAATTTGAAAAAAAAAAAAAAAAAAATAGTTCTATTCCCGGGCAGCAGTGACTGTCACTCTCCCTACCTCTCGTCCTTCACAATGATCCATTTCCTTTCCACCATGTACCTCGTGCAAACATTACTATGTAATAGCATGCGATTAAAAGTAAAATAACAAATATTATCATCACTACTGACGATGACAGTACAAAGACCTAATCACAGAAGAAATAAGCAATAAAACAAAATTTCAGACAGCTCTGAAAGAACAAGAAAGACTAATTATGTGCGGAGACAGGTCGCGCGTGCCGAGAATGATGGAACTCATGTAACAGGTTATAAAATGAAGTCTACCTTTCTGAAACGCTTTTCAATCTTTCACACAGGCTTGTGTGCGCAAGAGCTCTCTCTCTCTCTCTCTCTTCCTCTTTCTGATCTCTCTCTTTCTTCCTCTTTCTGTTTCTCTCTCTCTCTTCCTCTTTCTGTTTCTCTCTCTCCCTCTCTCTTCCTCTTTCTGTTTCTCTCTCACTCTTCCTCTTTCTGTTTCTCTCTCTCTCTTCCTCTTTCTGTTTCTCTCTCATTCTTCCTCTTTCTGTTTCTCTCTCTCTCTTCCTCTTCCTGTTTCTCTCTCTTTCTCTCTTTGTTTCTCTCTCTCTCTCTCTCTCAAACACACACACTCTCTCAATGGCGTATTGGTAGCATTCACGGCCATCACTACGGCGGTCTGGGTTCGAATCCCGTCCAGGGCTGAAATAATTTCAGGAATGCTGCGCTGCGAGTCTTTACTCCAACTCTTGTTGGTAGGGAGTTGGGTGTGCGTGTAAGGTCACAGCATTACTTATAGATCGGTCATATATGAGCTCTGAACTCTCTTTCGGGAGGGTAATAGCTGTCGTTCACGAGACCAACACGTGATCCACGACCATGGTGAATCACACACGCGCGCACACACACACACACACACACACACACCTGAGATACTCACCCTCACCCAAATCCATTCTTATTAACACACCCACCCATTCACTCATACACATCCACCCATGCACACATATGTACATACATACACGCATACATACATGAATATATGTATACATACACACAAACATATATATAGATGCAAATACAGGTCGTTGTGTCAAAAAATTACAAACCCATGAATAAAAATGTCATGCAGAAAATATTCTTATCACACCGCTTAACAAAAAACATACACTAACTTTAACGGTTTCCCTCTATATTTCATATTCCATACCTTAATACCTTCCACCTCATTTTTTTTATGGCAGACCCTAAATGTTCCCGTGATTTTACACAATTTCTCATTGTTACATTCATTTCAACGTTCCTTCTATCACACACACACACAACCCAAAATATTTCGTGCATTACTGTAACATTTCACTTTTGTCTTCCATCAATATCACTTTGTTCTCAAATTGCATGAAGTTTAAAATAAATTCCTTACCTTTTTTCCATATTTTCACTAGTTCTGTTCTGACTCTCCGTTTCTTTATTTTTTTCACGATTATATACATGTGTTGAACAGCCACGCCAAATACAAAGGATTACAAAGGAGGAGTATGCCGACAGGAGACCTTTTGGTCCATAACCAGGTCGGATAATATATATATATATATATATAAAATGATGAATAAACACATAAACAAATCAATAAAAAATATAATAATATAAACAATAATAAATAAAGTATGTAAATAAATAAATAAAATATGTAAATAAATAAATAAACAGGTAAAGTTAAATAATAAACAAACAGGTAAATAGTAAATAACAATAACTGACAGATACATAATAATAAATCATAATCAAAGAAATAATAATAAACAAACAGACAAATATTAACACAGACAAATAATAACAAACAAACAAATATAAAATAAATAGCAGGAATTACGTCATCTTGCTTAGATGTTTTATCTAAACGAATCTTAAAGCTTCGAACTGAACTACAATGCAATGACTCTGCAGGAAAATATAGTTGTCTCATTTCCACTTTCGCAACAATATAATCCATCTCTTCACCTGACTCGTTCATACAGACTCTCCTCTTGTACATTTTTCATTGTTTTCCGAAGATTCTCATTAATACCAACCAGCCCGAGCAATACTTCCCATAATAATCTGCTATATACCTCGAGGACGCCCCCGTACTAGTGATGCAATTTTTTTTTTTTTTTAACTTTTTTTTTTACACTGCCAAAGTTGCACTTGTTTTTATATACTCAATATTAAAATCTGAGCAACGTGGCAGTGTAAAAAGAAAGAAAAAAGTATTGTTTTAAACTCCGATTAAAAAAAAATAATGATTTTTTATTGTTATTTTATTATTATTGTTATTTATTTATTTATTTTTTTTCATCACTACCATGCACTAGATGGAAGAATGTGGTGGAGAACGACTTACGAGCCCTGGACGTCGACCTCGACGATACAGAGATGTTAGCAGCAGATAGGAGAGTCTGGGGGCATCTTGTTGTAGCGGCCAAGGACCTCAATAGGCCTGTAGCGCCAGAGGAGTGAGTAATACCTTATTACAAAGTTTCGCAAAATCCATGAACTCCTTCCTTCTTTCCTAAAATTTTCAATTATTTTTCTAACCATATACACCGTGTGACTCCTTCCTTCTTTCCTAAAATTTTCGATGATTTTTCTAATATGAATAATAGATCCACAAACACTCATCCCTTCCTAAATACTATTTAATCTTCTTCCTCATTCTATCCGTATTTAACAGGCTTAAATTTTTCGTACCTCCACCTGCCTTCCTGGGCTTTTCCTTTTCTTTCAATCAAACATTTTCTTTGTTTTCATTATATTTCTAACTATATCCCGCTCACTCCTAGCAACTGTCCATCCTAATTTGCTTACATGTTTTACAGCCATAGTATAGTTTGATATATAATCTAAGAATATAATAACTTCCTATACCTGTAACACAATCACCTTTGTATTAATAACGCAGTTTCGTTTTTTTTCTTCTTCTTTGTTCTACATATTTTGAATGAAGCCATCTTTGTTATAATTCTCCCCAACCCCACATTTCTTATACTATTTTTTAACCAAATGTATTCCATCTAGGAATAACCATTTGTTTATGACCAAAACTTTGTAAAAGTCATTAAGTTCACTGCAGTTCGACAGGCACGGATCCACAAGGGAATTTACAGTATAGTAACAGCATTATGATAATTTATAGAGACTTCTGGAGGGAAACAAAGCGCCAAAATAAAACAAACACGAGACATAGCAATAAGAAAAAAACAAATAATAACATGAAGTAGTGGACGCAGGAAGAAACGAATGAAAATACCCTGAAGGTTTCAAAATCAAAGTCGAATACTCACAAGTCAATGAAAACAATAATAAATAAATAAATAGATAAATAAATAAATCGTTTGTGGGGAGTCAAACAAAAAACAAAAACAAAAACAGAAAATAATAAAGAAAAACAGGAAATATTAAAGAAATCATGAGCCATCACCACAGCCCCTAGAGTCCGAAAAGTGGGTCAACCAAAGAGATGGGATTAACAATGAGTGATTGCAAAGGAAGAAAACAAAGCATCAAGAAAAAAAAATAGAAGAAAAATTAAAGAAGATCGATCGGGAGACAAGTAATGACAAATGAAAGTAGAGAGGAACGATACGAGTATTGCTGAATCTCAAAAGACATTTTGAAAACTGAATTAAAAACAAAAAAAATGGGAAGCAGGTGTCGACGTTTGAATGAAATAAAGTCAGAAAAATAATAATAATAAAAATAATAACAACAATAATAATAATAATAATAATAACAAAAATAATAACAACAACAATAAATCAATAGAAATACAAAAATTAAATTCACGTGCCACTTGCTGAGAGAGGGTAAGGAGAAAAAAAAAAAAAAAAAAAAAAAAGTGACGACAACGAAAAACAATTACATTGCTGCAGAAGAGCCGGGTAGGCCAGGAACGAGCGAGTGGGGAACGAGAAGATCGCTGTCAAAGAAAATGGGAGCCAGCTGCTGTCGCCGAGAGCACGGCGGCGGCAGCGGCAGCAGCAACCTAATTGGGAGCCGACGACGACAGAAGGCGACGACGGCGAAAACAGAGGAAACTCAGAAGCAGTTGTGGGGATGGAGAGGACGAGAAAGGAGGGAAGAAGGAAGAAGTGGAGGAGAAGGGACAGGTTGGAGGAAGAGGGGGAAAAGATGTAAAAAAAAGGAAAAAATTAGTTTTGCAGAAACAGCGACAAAACTCAAGAGGACGAAGGGTAGTTGAAGAGGGAAGAGTTGGAGAAGATGTAAAATGAAAAGGAGGAGGAAGAAGAAGAAGAGCATGAGGAGAATGAGGAGGAGGAGGAGTAGGAGAAGGAGGAGGAGGTGGAAACAGAGGAGAAGGGGGAGGAACATCAAAATATGTGAAGGAAGAGGAATAGGAGGAGGAGGAGGCGAAGGAGGAGGGAGAAGAGGAGGAGAATGAGGACAAGGAGGACAAGCAGGAGGAGGAGGAGGAGGAGAAGGAGGACAATGAGGAGGAGGAAGCGAATCAGCAAGAAAAGGAGAAAATGAAGGAAGAGGAGCATGAGAAGGAGTAGGAGGAGGAGGAGAATGAGGACAAGGAGGACAAGCAGGAGAAGGAAGACAATGAGGAGAAGGAAGCGAATCAGCAAGAAAAGGAGAAAATGAAGGGAGAGGAGCATGAGAAGGAGTAGGAGGTGGTGGAGAATGAGGACAAGGAGGACAAGGAGGACAAGGAGGACAAGGAAAGGAAGGAGAAAGAAGCACATAAGTAAGAAAATAAAAATGAGCACAAAGAGGAGTAGAAGGAGGGGGGAGTGGAAGGAGGGGGAGTAGAAAGAAGTGGCAGAGAGAGAGGAAGAGAAGTAATATGGAGAAGCGAGTGAATATATTCATAAAACAGGATGAAGAGGCGAATAAGAATGATAATACTTATATTAAGAAAGTGAAGATGAAAGGTGAAAAAGTAGAAGAGGGAAAGAACATAAGAACATAAGAATAAGATAAGAAAGCAAAATGGGAAAAGGACAAGAAAAAAATGGAAGAAGCAAAAAAAAAATAAATAAATAAATAAAACACAACTGACAACAATCACTAGCAGCAATCGAGGAGAGCAATGACGACGACGACGACGACGACGACGACAACGACGACGGCGACAAAGACGACGACGACTTTGGGAATACGAAATCAATCTGAAAAGAGAGTAACGTTCTTTCCGCCAAACAAACACCTCCCCCTCCTCCCCCGACACCAGAGACCCAAAACCGCGAGAGAGTCTCAAACGAAGAAGCTCCACAAGCAGCAAAAGCCACACCTACAAATGAAAAACAGCCCCCAGTAAACAAAGAACACGTTGATCGAAGGGGACGGCCACAATACAAAGTCAACAGGAGAAGGAGAAGAAAAAATAAGTAAAGTGTAAAGTACTCGTAAGGGTAAACGCTCTTCTGAGAAACAGGAGGAGGAAGAGGAGGAGGAGGAGGAGGAGGAGGAGGAGGAGGAGGAGGAGGAGGAGGAGGAGGAGGAGGAGGAGGAGGAGGAGGAGGAGGAGGAGGAGGAGGAGGAGGAGGAGGAGGAGGAGGAGGAGGAAGGAGGGAACAAGACCAACACGGGAGGTTCGCCTTAAAGCAAATAAGACTCACCACTTGGCGTTGCATAAAAGGAATGTAAAAGCTTGGCGGCAAATTGGAGATCACGAGGCCGAAATGATGGAGGACGGTAGCAAGAAACGAGAGGAACGGTGGGAGGATTGTAAAGCGAGACGAAAGGGAAAGAAGACTCGAAGAAAGGAATGAAGTACAGAGTTGAAGCCCATAAAAATAAAAGTACAGTAGCGTGAGTGGAGTAAAGAAAAATAGAGAACGAACTAAGAAATGTTAGAGAAAACTGGTGTTGAAATTGTTTTTCCACTGCGAAGTCGGAATTATGGGAAGAAGAGGTGGAAAATGAGGAGATGAAAATTGAAGAAAAGGGAGTGGGTCAGGAAAAGAAAAAGTGAAGATGTGGATAAGGACTTGGAAGAAAGGGAAGAACGCAAAGAAACATCAATGCAAATAAAAAAAAATAAAAAGGAAGAAGAATCAGACACGAAGTACATAAAGTTGTATTTAGAGAAGGAGAAGGAGGAGGAGGAGGAGGAGGAGGAGGAGAAGGAGGAGGAGGAGGAGGAGGAGGAGGAGGAGGAGGAGGAGGAGGAGGGGGAGTTGTGGAAAAAGTGGAGGAAGAATAGAAGAAAGAAGAAAGTAACAAAGGGAGTGAAATTACGTAGAGGAGGGATAGATAAAAAGCAAAAGAAGTGAAGAGAAGAGAGAGCTGGAGGAAGTAGAGGATAAGGCTGAAAAGAAGAGGAAGAGGGAGGTGAGGGATAGGGGAGAGGAAGAGGGTGGAGGAGAAGAAGGAGGAGGAGGAGGAGGAGGAGTAGAGTAAGAGGACACAAGAAAGAGGAAGAGGAGAAGGGGAAAGACCGAGAAAGAAGGAAGGAGTGGAGGAGGAGGAAGAGATGGAGGAAGAGGAGAAGGGGAAGTACGAGAAAGAAGGAAGGAGAGGAGGAGGAGGAGGAGGAGGCGAGAAAATGGGGGAATACGAGTAAGGAAGAGGATCAACAGTAAAAGGAAAAGAAAGATAAAGAGGAGGACGGGTAGGGGAGAAAGAACGGAAAAGAAGAAGAAAAAGAAAAGAAAAAAAAAACGAGGGCAGTGTGGAAGAAGACGAAGCGAGAGAAGGCACATGGAAGACGAGAAGGGAAATGGACTGTAAGAGATCTGGAACTGAGAATGGCGGGAGTAGACGCGATAAGGAAAAAATACCATGACGTTAACATACAACGAAAGAGTGGAGAGAGTACAAGAGAGGAAAGAAGACGAGGAAAGAGGAGGAGGAGGAGGAAAGAGGAGGAAGAGGAAGAAAAAGAAGCATTGTATGGAGAAGAAACTCCGCTGGCACAGAGACCCTGGAATATCCGGAAAAGAAGTGAAAGAAGAAAAATAAGACGATAAGTATAGGGCGGGCGGGAAACCATGCAGACACACGGACAATGACAGATCGAGGAAGGAAAGGAATGAGAGGGAGATGGAAGGAGGGGAGGGACGAAGGGAGAGGGGGAGGAAGGGAGGGAGGGAGGAAGGAGGGGAGGGAGGGAGGGAGGGAGGGAGGAAGGAGGGGAGGGATTCGTATTTCGGCATCTATAACCAATACTTCTATCCTTGGGGGGGGGGAATCGCGCTGAGATAATGATGTCAGAGAGGTAGTAAATGAGAAGGAGATTAGTAAAGTTAAATGTGACCAGCATTCTTTTTTCATAATAGTCCCAAAATATTAAAAAATGATAAGTGACTCAGGTCCATAGGGGTGTCATTAAAATCCCTAATGCACCGGCTGTATAAAACTGAAGTAGCCAATGCCCCATACGCGAAGATAAGGAGGGTGGAAGGGAGAGAAGAAAGGATGGATAGGTGGAGGGAGAAAGGGAGAGAGGGATAGAGGGCACAGAAATTCGTAATTACCAACACACTACAGGAATAGAGACATTGTAAAAAGAAAGCATATTCATTGTGTGTTTGTATCGCTTCACTTATACATACATATACCAAGGGATTTCATAAGAACATAAGAATGAAGGAGACTAAAAGAGACCATAAGGCCTACACTTGGCAGCTCCGTATCCATCACCACCTGTCATCCCCATCCATAAAGTTGTCTAATCGTTTCTTAAAACAACTGATAGTTTCAGCGCTTACTACATGGTTACTAAGTCTATTCCATTCGTCGACCACCCTATTCTCTTGAATTTCCCCCCATTACAAGGGAGGTAGCCAAAGTCAAAAGGCATAATTCCACTCCCACGCATTTCATCCCCACCCATTTCACTCCCATTCAACCCCTCTCCCCTCCCTCTCATCTTGGTAAGTCAAGGCTTCAATTATAGAGCCAAAAAGCCCTTATTTCATTTGCGCGATAACCGTGAAGCAGAAGAAAATGGCTTCATCTTTGCAATGACCGTATGACTCGAAGTGGGTGATCTCAACCACAACTGGCAATTCATCGACTTAAAATAGGACCATGGGGAAAAACATAATGATAAAGTAATAAAATGATAGCAAATAATAAAGCTTCAAAAGAAAGCTATATAAAATATCCAGTTTTTGCCCTGAAAAGCCGAAGACTCAGGGGAACTGCAGATGAAAAAAAAAAAAAAAAACTATTTACCGAAGTGATACCAAAGAAAATAAAGAAAAAAAAAGGCTGCTAAGTGATGGTGTGATCGTCATTTAGACATTTATATATATTAGTCATGAAAAAGTTCGTGTACATACTGCATTATCTGAAAAGCTAGTGAAATCTAAAACATATTACAGTTGATATTAACCGGGGTTAGTTGTTTGGGGGTAGTTGTCCTACGGGTCAGTTGTCCGTGAACAACTGTCCAACGGATTATTATTATCATTTTTTTTTTGGGGGGGGGGTAGGAGTGGGGGCAGTTGTCCAAGGTGTTTGTTGCTCTAAAATGGGGTTAGTGTTATCTCAATTAACCAATCTAGTGCAATAACATACTTTTATGGTTTTGTCCTGACTAATACCAGATGATTTTGTTCATTATCATGGTGGAGCCTCGTACGAAAGGGATTACGCCGATCTCATTTCACTCATGTTCTGAAATGATTTGAAAGGGTTGGCCTAAAATAAAATCTAGAGAGGACGACAAAGTATCGAGGGAGTTGAAAGGCATTAAAACTATCATGTAATCTGATAAATTTTTCAGAATAAATAGTAACCGTGTAGTCGATTTGTGTGCTCGGAATAGGAGACTTCCACTGTGGGGATGGGATATGATACAGTTCGACGGTTTTAGACTTTGCTGGATAAAGAATCTAGGCCACCGGGCTGTATTGTCTATCAATCAGTTTATTTATATCTTTGTTTACGTAGTTCTCTGTATTTATTCATCAATTCTTTCGTTCTATTTCTTTTTAGCATCCGAATTCGTTATGAACCCCAAGATCTCCAATCAGCATTTACGATTTGGCATTGTAATCTATAACCATTGCAATTCAAACTATATACTATTATCAGTGAAATCATTCATTGGCTGAGTACAGAATTCAGTGAATAAAATTTTACATTTTCTTGTGTTATCCTGATCAGCTGATTCCATTTCCTTTTCGTCTGTTTAATTCAGTGTAACAGATTCTTGTGTCACCAATGGTCCATCACTAGGTAGTCCAGCAATGAAGAAATAGGTTTCCACATAGGTCCAAACAATGAGGATGCATCGAACTACGGCATTGATACCAATGTTGTAAGCGTAGCATGCAAACATACTTTTCTAAATCGCAGTCAAAAGAGGTGATATGAATATGGAAATCTATTTTAATAATACACAAACACACACACACACACGCACACACCCTGCGCTTCGAGTCGTTACTCCAACTCCCGTGGGCGGGGAGTTGGGGATATGTGTACGTGTAAGGTCACAGCATTACCCATAGATCGGTCATACGAGCTCTGAGCTCTCTTCCGGGAGGGAAATGGCTGTCGATCACGAGTCCAAACACGTGATCCAAAGACCAAAGTGAATCTCTCTCTCTCTCTCTCTCTCACACACACACACACACACACACACACACACACACACACACACAATATATATATATATATATATATATATATATATATATATATATATATATATATATATTGAAACAACTTTGACAGTAAACGAAGGCAACCATTTCTACGTAAGGGTTCAAGTTGAAAGTGGTTCTACATTAAATAACCAGATCCTTCTAAGTTACCTAACTAGAAAATCCTCCTTAGCCTAGACCAAAGGATCTATTACTGATTTCCTCTTCCAATGATAAAATCTAAAAACCATGTCATATTCTATATAAACATCCACAGCCATAAACAACTATAGACACATACATAATGGTATATACAAAATTCTAAAATACAAAGTATTTGCATAACTAACACCTGCACCTGCTCATTACAGATACAATAAAAAGTGACCAAGCACACACACACAAACACCTATACGCCCACATATGAGCAGACATATAAAACACATACAAGGAAATCTTACATAAGCCACACACTCACACAGGTACGCCCACATCCACCCACTCACTCCACACACACACACACACACACACACACACACACACACACACACATACACTCACACGCACATATACACGCACACACTCACAATACGTCTGGAGCGGACAATGCACTACACCCAGCATCAAAGACAGACATTCAGGCTGGAAATGTGATAGCGGGGCGCAGACGGTAAAGAAAAGGGGCAGACTAAAAGGGGGAAAGGGAGTGGGGGGAGTTGGGGGTGGGGGGGAGTTAGGGGTGGAATGGGAGCAAAGGAACATAGGTAGGAGGCAGAGGGGAGCGGGGGACCTTTCTGCAAAGACAGATGGGGGAGAGGTGGGAGGCGCGATGAGAAAGGAGATGAAGGTGGAAGAGACAGGTGGACCTGGAATAGAAAGAGGAGGAAGAAGAAAATGAAAAGGTGGAGAAAAGGGAGGAAAAGGGGGAAAGAGAAGTAATAGAAGGGGAAGGAAGCGGAGAAGGCGGAAGAGCAATAAGACGAAGAGGAGGAGGAGGAGGAGGAGGAGGAGTAACAGGAGAAGAGGAAGGAGGAGGAGATGGGGGACGAGAAGGTGGAGAAGCAGGAAGAAGAGGGGGTAGAGGAGGAACGATAGAACAAGAAGGAGGAAGAGGAGAAGGAACAGGCGGAAGAGTAGAGGGAAGAGGGGCATTAAAACAAGGAGGAGTAAGAGGAGGAGAAGCAGCAGGATTAAAACAAAGAGGAGGAGGAAGAGGAGATGGAAGAGTTGGAAGGGGAGAAAGAGGAAGAGGAGAAGGAGCTGGAACAGGAGATAAAGGAGTAGGAAGAAATAAAGGAAAAGGTAAAGGTGGCGGAGGAGAAGAAAAAGGAGAGAGAGGAGGCGAAGGAGGAGGAAGAGGGGCAGGTGAAGGAGGATGAGTAGGAGGAGGAGCTGAGAGAGGATAACGAAAAGGGGTAGGAGGAGTTGGCCGCGAAATAGTAGGAGTAAGATTAGGTAGAACAGGAGGAGGAGTAGGAGGGATTAAGAGCAGATGGAGGAGTAAGATACGGAAGACAAGAGGATTACGAAGAGCAGAAGGAAGAATGGGAGGAGCAGGGAATTAGGAAGGGGTTTGAGAGCAGAGGAGACACTCCATGAATTCTAGGTGGAAAAGGTGATGCTAATGGCGGAGACAGAAGATGAGAAGAAAACCGAAAATGTTGGAGGATGAAAAAGACGACAAGAGGAAAAGAAAAGGAGTTAAAAAAAAAAAAGGTTAAATGCGGAAAAAGAGAGAATAAAGAGTCACAAGAAGAGGGCGTTAAAGAAGAACATAAGGAAGACAATAACAGAGGATGAGGAAAGACATTAGCAAAAGAGAGAGGGAAAACAAGGGGACAATTAGGATAATTATGGGAAGAAGGAAGGTAAAGCAAGAGGCAAGAGAGTAAGGAAGAGAAAGAGTGGAGGAGGGCAATGTGGAATATGGAGAGAATTAATACGAGGCAAAATGTGACGAGGGAATAGATGACAGAAAAAGACAAAAAAAAAAAAAAAAAAAAAAAAAGAGTGAGGGATATAAGAGAAATTAGAGCTTACGAAAGCAAAGAGACATTAGGGGAAACAGAGAGAAGTAAGCGAAGAGATAAAATGAAACCTAAGAAGGAGACGATTCGGAAAGGATAAATCATTAATCACTATAAAAAAAACGAAAAAACAAACAAACGATAAACTATCTTTGAAGTTAAACAAAGTTGGGGTGGGTGAACGGCCACCTTCCTCTAAGTGAGAGAAGGCCCTTGGTACATACATACGTACTATAAGTACTATAAGTACGAGTACACAAGACGAGAGTACTTGTTCCAGGAGGTGCTTAGATGCGGCCGAGGTCGTCATCTTTGGCCCACATCTTCAGGAGAATCCGAGAACGAGACAGCTGCCAAGAGTATTTTCGAAATTGAGTGGAGCTGCCAAGTTTTGACTATTTTCACATGGAAGGATGGGCAGAGCCAAACAACAGCACGAAATGAGGTCGAAAGGCAAACCAGAAGAAGTCATCGAAACACAGGAACTCCAAGCCAGAGCGACCATATTCAAGAACCCCAAGAAACGGAACGTCACAAGGGCTCGGGGACGAAACGTAACACCAACGGGACACACGGGAACGCAGGAACACTCCTCCACGCTACAAAAGGGGAACACAAACGGAAAAAAACGCAACGAGGAACTCGGGGAACAGACGCAGGGAACAAAGCGAGCAGATGCCGGCCGCTTGTCTGGGCCGACTGCGCCTCTGGAGCGGCCAGGAAGGAGACAGTGGGGGGATATCAAAGCGTCAAGCGTGAGCAACAAGAAAGGAATCCTCGGGGACAGGAAGTAGCCCAGGCCGCACTTCTGGGCACCATGGAGACTACAAGACGGGAAGGAAATGGAGGAAATGGAGTGAGGACTTCAATGATGAGGAGAGGGAAGAGGAGTTGCAGGAGAACGAGGTGGATGAAGAAGAGAGAGACGGTGGAGGGGGCCGTGTATGTGGAAGAAAAGGAGGAGAGGGAGATGAAGGAGGGGGCCGTGTATGTGGAAGAAGAGGAGGAGAGGGAGATGAAGGAGGAGTACAAGGAGTAGGGGAAGAAGGGGATGAAGAGGAGGAATAGGAAAAGAAGGAAAAGGAGAAAGAGAAGGAGTAGGAAGAAGAAAAGGAGGAGAGAGAGTTGATGGACGAGGAGCATAAGGAGAAGGAGAAGAGGAGGAAGAGGAATAGAAGAAGGAGAAGAAGGAAAAAGAGAAGCAGGAGTAGGAGAAGAAAGAGGACGGGGCGGAGGAGGAGTAAGACGAGATGAAGAGGAGGAGAAGAGAAGAAATAGGAAAAGAAGTAGAGGAGGAGCAGAAGGAAGATGAGGAAGAAGGTAAGCATGAGGAGGAGGAAGCAGAGGACGATGAGTAGGAGTAGGAGCAGGAGGACAATAACGGACAGAAGAGGAGGAGGAAGAGGAGGAGGAAGAGGAGGAGCAGGAAGATGAGGAGCAGGAAGATGAGGAGGAAGAGGAGGAAGAGGAGGAGAAAGAGGAGGAGCAGAAAGATGAGGAGGAAGAGGAGGAGCAGGAAGATGAGGAGGAAGAGGAGGAGGAAGAGGAGAAGCAGGAAGATAAGGAGGAAGGCAAGGAGGAAGGTGGAGGATGGGGGCATTCTATTACAGCACTGGGCTAAAAGACATGTAGGTGGAAAAATGGCGGACGTAAAAAGTAGTAAGTTATACAGACACCCTTTGATACATAAATTTAATGTAAATATATCATTACAACAAACGCCGGAGGATTTCATTCAGGTGGAAGGCGTCAACGTTCTAAAAGGGGGTTTTTCACTTCCCCCAAAGACCATATCTAGGCCAGGAACCATCACTGTATACAAAATACCATCGTCTGAGTTTAGTTACGAAACAAAACAAAACAAAACCAAAACCATGTACTAAGGCGTTTCATTAAATATTTTGAAGTGTGTCGGACGTTCAGTGAGGGTTTGCAACGTGATGGATTAAAGCTACAGGTGGACCATCACTGTATCCAAAATACCATCGTCTGAGTTTAGTTACGAAACAAAACAAAACAAAACCGAACCCATGTACTAAGGCATTTCATTAAAGATTTTGAAGTGTGTTGAACGTTCAGTGAGGGTTTGCAACGTGATGGATGAAAGCTACAGGTGGATCAGACCCCGAAGGGAGAGGACAACGACAGCGTTCTAAGAACGGGAGAACCAATGATGAACAAGAACAAGAGAAAATGGGGGGGGGAAACAAGGAGTGGGATTAAATAAAGGAACTCTTGTGGAAGTAACTATGGCAACCAACTCGAAGAGAAATGGAAGACGGAAAGCATGTCAAGGACTGGTAGGATTTGAAGTGGTGTCAAATTGCAGACAAAGATTTCAAAGAGGAGCAGGAGAAGGAGGTAGAGGAGGAGAAGGTGAAGGGGGAGGAGGAGGAGGAGGAGGAGGAGGAGGAGGAGGAGGAGGAGGAGAAAGTACAGGAGGAAAAAGAGGAAGAGGAGTAGAAAGATGAGGAGAAGGAGAACGAGGAGGAGAAGGAGGAGGAGGAGGAGGAGAAGGAGGAGGAGGAGGAGGAAGAGGAGGAATAGGCGGGGGAAGAGGAGAAGGGGGAAAAGGGAAGATACTATGTGGCAGAAAAGAAAACTAAGAACTGGGCCAAACACAGATGAAGAACACTTAACGATATAGAAAATGAAATTCAGGTGAAAGAATGAAATCACACAACGAGTATAGGAGTCTTTCTTAACGCTTCTTGTCCATTATGACGCACCAACACCTTAAATGATTTCCTTCTGGATATCGTCTTGAGAAACTTCTGGATATCAAGAGTTAATTTCAACCGACCTTTTACAGCCCATTAAGTCGAAACTGGAACTAACGCCAGCTGAACTGATGCAGCTAAGAAACTTCTGTCCAGTGTTCAGGAACGAGGAGACAAAGGAAGAACCTACGTCACTCACGAAGTCAGACTCCAAATGGAAGCGTCTGCGCGTGGTGACACTTACTCTCTTGGAAGCGGAGACGATGAGCTCCCGAAGACAAAGCTTCCATCTTCTTGCATCCCCCAGCTGAGAGTACAGCCCAGGCAGCCGATACTCGATCCCCAAACAGAACAGGTGGTTGTCGAAGGTTTCCTGAATGTTTTAGGGTTCCTCTAATCGCAGTCTGAGGTTCTAAATGAATCAAGTACAACTGGATCACAAGAAAAATAGTACTTTAGAGACAACTTTCACCGTCCAGTGATGTTCTATAAACGGCTGGGAAAGAACACAGTAATCGGCTGAGGAGGGCTCTTGTGGTACACAAGCTGACCGCGTTTTGAAAGAGAGTTGCCGGAGAACTGAGAGACGGGGAGGTTTACTTAGGGTATAACAAGGCATTACTCGAAAGGGGCAGGTGCTATGGATGTGGAAGAATACGCCTGGAAAGTTAATATGGAGCGACGTAGAGAAGAACAGGGAAGGAATGAGAACACAAAATCAAAGAATAAGAGGATTAGGAAAAGAAGACGAGGAGGAGGAAATGGGGAAGGAAGAAAATAAGGAAGAGTAGAAAGTAGAATAGTATGAGAAGACGGAAGAGGAGAAAGAAGAGGAAAAAGAGGAGGAAGAATGAGGAGAGTAAAAGGGAAGATGAGGTGCAGGAGGATGAAACATGAGAGGGACGAAGAGAAGAGTAAAGAAGGAGATGAAGAAGAGTAGGAGGAAAAATATGAAAAACATGAGGAAGAGGAGACTATGGAGGAGACGGTAGAGGAGGAGGAGCAACGAGAGGAGGAAGAGGAGGGAAGTGGAGGACGAAGTGGACGAGAAGGACAGAAGGAGAGTGGAAGACAATGAAGGCGAGGAGGGAGGTGGAACATAAGGAGAGGAAGAAGGAAGTGGGAAGAGAATGATGAGAAAGATGAAAATGAGGACGAGGATGAAGAGGGGTGTTATATAACCCACGTACACACACGCGCAGCGAGAGAGAGAGAGAGAGAGAGAGAGAGAGAGAGAGAGAGAGAGAGAGAGAGAGAGAGAGAGAGAGAGAGAGAGAGAGAGAGAGAGAGAGAGAGAGAGAGAGAGAGAGAGAGAGAGAGAGAGAGAGAGAGAGAGAGAGAGAGAGAGAGAGAGAGAGACCGAGAACTGAGAACACGTGGCAGTAAAAAGACTGTGTCAACTTTTGCATTCCCTTTCGACTTACCGTGGTAATTTGTTGTAGAGTTTGATAGTGCTCCCCATTCCCGACATACCGTGGTTGACAAGCTTGGCATGGACAACGCTATTCATGCCGATACGACTCTCTCCCCCAAAAAATAACAATAACAACAACAAAGATAATAATAACATTGATAATAATATTAATAATAACAATAGTAATAGAATAATAAGAATAATATTGATAATAATAATAATAATGATAACAATAATAATAATAATAATAATAATAATAACAATAATAATATTAATGATGATAATAATAATAATAATAATAATAACTGAAACACATAATTAAATATATCACATTATCCCTTTTTCTGATATCGTTTTCTTTACAATTCAACGGAGACCCGAAGGTACAGTAACAAGACGGAAAAAAATCACAAAAATCAAAAGAGCTAATAAAGTAGTATTTCTTTTTCAAGACAAAGACAATAAAACAACAACAACTGCAGGGTTAATCCTCGTTTATTAAAACAAATGAAAAACTTAGCTTCTAAATGTTCTTAAACAAATGGACGGGAATACGATCCTGGCTAGACATAGCATTATGTAATTTCTATTTTGTTGCTGCTAAAAGGTTCTCCTTTTTATTTTCTGTTAAAATAATTTTCCTTTCAAATATCTTAAAACAACGACCACGCATTAAACGTAGATGAGAGATACATTCGTTCAAGAGAGAGCCAAGGATTTCCATTACTAAACAGAGATGCTTCTCTTGTCTGCTGTAATTTCTTTTGTATCTAATATTCATATTCACAAAATAAAATAATCTTAAGCCATTTCTTCCTCCCTGTATGGGTCATTTGCTACAAGTTTTATGAAGTCGATATTTTAGGAGATTTAATGACATACCTACGGACAAAGTCAATCAACATTCTTTTATGACTAGAAACTAATTTTCACTCAAAAAATATCAATTAACAATTTTCTTTGTCACTTCGATGGCAACATCTCTTCAGTGCTACACTGGCCCTAATGATAGAAGCGCTGGTTACTGCTTACAAAATACACTACATCTCTTTATTCTTGAACTTACATTTATTAACTTCTTCCGTCCCGTATTTCCACCTGTTTCCACTGCAAATGCTCCACTTGATTCTTTGTCACATACTCAGTTACCCTAATCTCAAGATCCAAAAACGTCTCCTTTTACATTCATCTCCTCCAATGCTCCAACCGTCTAATTCAACGCTTCTTTTACAACTAATCCCTTCCATCTCCTACACCAGCGTTTCCCAACCTTTTCCGACCATAGCATCCTCTGTTGTCATGTCTAAGCAGTCCAGCACCCCTATCTTCTTATTAGAAGGATAAAAGAAAGTGAAGTGCACTGCTTGATGATTTATTTTCTTGATTCCTTGGAATTGAAACAACTTGACAATATTGTTTGTAGAAGAAATAAGAACACCCTAAAAAAATAAAATGGCATGGAAAAAGTCAAATATGAACAACTAGGTGATCTATGATACATATATCAATGTGATTTTTGTGTGCATCACTTCCCAGCACCCCCTATAATTGATTTCAGCGCCCCCAGGGGGTACTAGCACCCTAGGCTGGGAAACGTTGTCCTACGACATCAACTCACACGTATTCCACAGCAACATTTGTAGCCCCACAGCGCTCTTCTCTTTCTTCTGTTCTCTATGAGCTCCCTTGTTCAACCCCTCCACCTTATTTTTAGTCGACTCCCGGTCCCTTCTTTCCCACGAACCTTTGACATGTAAACTTTTGCTTTCAGTGGACCCTCCCTCCTGGCTGCGCTCTAGCCTTGTTCCCTACATCCGCCAGCCTTTGCGTCACTTCCTGGCCCATTTCTCCATCCGCCACCGTATCAACAATCAAGTTGCTCAACGTCTTTTTGCTTTTCATCTTTCAACACTTTCTCATCTCTGCAGCCTTATTCTTGGCCTCTTTATTTTTTTTATTTTGTTTCAATGGTACAGCCTATCTACTTCTTGTAGCATTTCGTCATCGTCAGCATCACATTGCCACTAACATAATGAAGATTTAACACTTTCTGTTACCTCTCCTTCCGATATCTCTACTACTTCTAGTAAAGTTAAAACAGGCATAGTAACATCACACATCTTTGTCTCAACATTATCTTTGCGATGTATCATGCCACTCTTTTGCACATCCCCTGACGCATTTTGGGAGGAATAAACATACATACATACATACGTACATACATACATACATACATACACACATAAATATATATGCATGTATATATATATATATATATATATATATATATATATATATATATATATATGAATGAAGAGAAATGGTTAAACGCCAATTCTTTATGACGTTTATCATAATCTACACATTCAGGTGATTAAATAAAAAGCAACAGTAACCACCTCTGTCTTTCTTCAACCAATCCTCATCTCACCGTTCTCGATCCCCTTGAGCACTAGATCAACTACACTCAGATCACAATTAAACACGAGGGAGGTCTTTAGACGCAGCCGGGGCCGTCACCTTGCCACGTGTGCTTGAACAGTCGGAGCCAGTGGCAGACATGGATGGTCGAAATAAACAGCTGAAGGTCATCATAAACATAGTTTCCTCGCCCGTCATCTCTACGGCCCTACCCATACGCTCAATCTACCATCCTCCTTCCTTTCATTCATCTCTCTACGGCCTTCAAATCATATTCCCAGTGCTTTCACACTTCCGCCATACGCAATACACAGACGTACAATGAGTTCCCTTCTTCTTCGCTTACCTCACCCGGGAATCTATTCTCTCGACTACATTCATTCTCCCTATTCCTTAAGCCTCTATTGCCTCCGCCTCTGTTGCACACCACCACTCTCCCTCTCCTCCACTATTAGCTTACTTGTCGCCTCCCTCCTCCTTTGTTCCTGACGCACATTCCCTTTCGTCATCCTCTTACAATTACAAAGTCATACTCTCCCCTTTGTGTAAGTCTTCCTTGAACATCTTCACTCTTGCTTGCACTAATTCCTCTCTTCTCTTTTGTCTCCCGAAATACTCTCCCTTCCTACCCTTCCTTAGTCCTCTTCACTTGTTTAGTTTTCTTTTTCTATCCACGCGTCTCTATATCATATTCTTGTATCCTCTCTCCATTATGCTTTCTATTTTTTTCCTGATATTTCTCTATTCAGAAATTTTCCTCTTTCTGGAACTCTATCCCGGTACAGAGGAAGATAAAGGTCCTTTCGCCCAGTCCTGAGTCTAACGATACAAATATAACATTCGAAACGAAGCATATATATTTTCTATACATTCTTTGCTTTCCTATAAAAGTGAATTTTTGTTAAATTCAATTAATTCAAAGCAAAATTATTAAAGACCATATTTGCATAGATAAATCGTGAAGGGGCGATATAACTATTTTTTTTACGATATTCTCTTCTCTTCTACTATTCTATTTCTGCCATTATTTTACTCCGTTTCATAAATACATTCTCGCTCTGCATCGTCTCCTTTTCCAGCAACTCTTCTTCTCCTCTGGACTTTCCCCCTTTCCAGCATTCCTCCTTTCTTTTGCATTCTCCTCTGCGCAGAATTTTACCGAGCTTCCACGATTCCCAATCCTCCAATATTTCTCTTTTTTCCAATAATTCTTACATTTTCTAAACTTCTTTCCTTTAGATGCCCTCTTATTGTGTACTATATCCCAGCTCTCCAGAATTCCCTCTCGCGCCGATAAGCTTTCTTCTTTTCAGTCGTGTTTTATTTCCTTCTTCCTCTCTTTTCGTAGTGTTGTTCTTCTGTATTTCTGTTTCTTTTTTCTGGTGCTTATCTCGTTCTCTCATCATTTTTTATTTTCTCTTATCGCGTACTTAATCTCCTCTTCGTTCTAACTTATTCCCGTGCCCTGCCAATATTCGCCTCATGTATTATTATTCAATATACCACTTCTCTTTTCCAATGTTCTCAAAATTCTTATACCGAGTCTAAACTTACCTCCATTGGATAACTTTTATGACCGTCGCGCAGAGGATTCGAACCTGCTGCTCAAGGCGCCAAGAGGCCCCAAGGCCTTACCCCGCTCGACCAGTAGTGTTCTGAGTTCATACGATTTTAAGCATCAGCGGTCGAGCGGTGTAAGGCGGCAGTCATGGGTACCTGCATTGCTTATTCGAACTCATTTCTACTTCTTTCAATCCTATTACAACCCCACCAGTCTCAACTCTTTTACAATTCTCTCTCCTCAACGACCAAACTCTTTTCTAGTCCTCTTCTACTTTAACTTCTCGTCGATCTCCAGACTTATTCCTCGAGCGGTTTTTCTTCCCTTAACCACTGGCTCCTGTTCCCTTGTCTGGTCCTCCTGGCTTCACCCCTCGATAGTTTCCACGCCGGGGTTCCCACGGAGCTTTACCCCTCAGTTACCTTATGGAGATTAGACTGCCCGTGCACTGTGCACGTATATTGGTATTAAGTAGTGTATATGCAACGGGCACATAGCGTTCACATGTGCGGTTGGTTACATGTGAACGCTGTGTCTAGTTTCTGGATACTTTATTACAATGAACTCAAAGGGAATTCAAAATATATGGTCATAGTTTAATCTCAGTGGATATGTGAATTAGATACGAGTCTATGACCAGTTGTATGACCTTGATCTACAAGGTAGAATCAACAAATGAATAATATATTTTGTTCACTGTTGCACGAAAACTGATTACAACTAGAGCATAATTGCCCATGCATGGTATACATAACAATTATATTATGTACTCTTATACTTGTAAACATACAACTACCACACTTAACAGGAACACAGTTCCCGCACAGCATATGCACTGCAATACACTGTTGCACCGATGCACTGTACGTACAGTACTACCTACTCACTGTAGTTTTTCGAAATTTTCCATATTACATACGCACCAACATATCTATATTTAATATAAATTCTTATCGATTCCCTTTATGGCTAAACGTTTCCACTCCCGTACGCAAGCCAAACGTTTCAAATCCATTCCTGCTGCAGCGTTACGTATTCACTGGGACCCATACGTTTCGATTCCCTTAATCGCTTCACGCTCAGTCTATTCAACTTACTCGGACTTGCGTTCCCCGACCAACCATTTAGTCAATCCTCTCCTATATGATCAGAGTTATCTTAGCTTATAGTTACTATATATGAATACATACATACATATATATATATATATATATATATATATATATATATATATATGCAATAAAAACACTGGGAACGTGTGTTTTATTAATGCAAGGTCACTACTTTAGAAAATAAACAAACGGAGCAGAGCGCTTTCGTATATTACATCAAGTGTAATTTACAATGGATGCAGCATACGAAAGCGCTCTGCCCCGTTTATTTTCTAAAGTGGTTACCTTGTATATATACATACATATATATATATATATGTATATATATATATATATATATATATATATATATATATATATACTTGGTCTTCTTCAGAGAAATGTACAGAATTTTTTTTTATGGGTTACGATTTATATCACTCATATATAAACTTCTGTACATCTCTCTGAAGAAGTTGGTCGAAACGTTAGAGTAAATCAATTCCTGGATCGTCTTCGTTTTACTACCACCACCCAATCTCTAATTTCTCCTTTCTTCTCCAAATACAGAAACATGGAACATAAGAGAGGAAGAGAGAAGGAGTTTGAATGTGTTTGAGATGAGGTGTCTGAGAAGTATGATGGGGGTTACTAGGCATGATAGAGTGAGAAATGAGGAGGTGAGGAGGAAAACAGGGGTGGAAAAGGAGCTAGGAGACGGTGTTGATGAAAGAATATTAGGATGGTTTGGACACATGGAAAGAATGAATGAAGAAAGACTAGTAAAAGAGGTGTGGAAGGCAGATGTGGAGGGAGTGAACATGAGGGGACGTCCTAGGATGAGGTGGATGGATGGGGTGAAGGGGGCTTTGGGGAAGAGGGGAATGTCTGTTGAGGAAGGACGGGAGAGGACAGAAGACAGGGGTGAATGGAGAATGGTTGTATATGGATGATGTTGTTATAGAAAGAATTGGAAAAGGCGGGTGGATGGGCGTTGAGGTAGTATGTGTGAGCAAAATTTGACGCAGCCCGAAGGGATTTCTCCCCGTCCTCTCATTTTATGCAATGGGGGGACGGAGAAGGGGGGGGGTCGCCGATTTAATGAAGCGGCCTTGCTGTGGATGTGCTGTGTCTTGTGACACTGCTTCTGACCCAGGGCAGTGGACAGTGTGCAGGGATGACCCGTCATTCAGGAGGTGCTAAGATAAGGGAGAGGGTGGAGGGGTGTGGAGTGTATTCAGGGATGGAATGGGTGGGAATGATTTTATGCCTTTTTCTTTTTTGGCTACCCCGTTGTAAGGGGGAAAAGCCTTGGTATATGTATGATGTGTATATATATATATATATATATATATATATATATATATATATATATATATATATAACAACCACAATGCACTTTAATTCTAAGCCATCAACATCGGGAGAATGGTGGCTAACATGCAGAAACTGAAATGCGGTACTGCCAAGGACTCGAACCCGGCTAGCGCATGACAAATGCTGTAGTGACTTACCGACTACGCTGTTAAGTGTTGTACATATATATATATATATATATATATATATATATATGTATATATATATATATATATATACATTTGTATACAGAGTATATATATGTATATATATGTATATATATATATATATATATATATATATATACATACATATACCAAGGCTTTTTTCCCCCTTACAAGGAGGTAGTCAAAAAGGAAGGCATAAAATCACTCCACCCTTTCCATCTCTGAATACACTCCACACCCCTCCACCCTCCCTCCCATCTCAGCACCTCATATATAAATATATATATATATATATATATATATATATATATATATATATATATATATACATATATATGCATCTGGTAAGATGGGACTTATTTCGTGCATTCCCTTTTTATGTTATCGCCATTTTTTCTATTTATCTGTATGCATATTTCTATCTGTTTTCCTTAAGGTACCTTCTAATATACTCATATAGTTGTGGACAGGTACCTACACTCCCAAGAGTTCAGGAAGGTTGGAGCCTCGTTTGTCGATGCGGCAATAGTCCTTGGTGGAGGCTGAAACGATATTAATTTCGGGTACAAATCTCCTACACAGTTGTCTGTACATGAAGATTTGAATACATACATAAATACATACATACATACAATACATACATATATGTATAAGCACATGCACACACATGCGCGCGCGCATAGCTCCCCTTCGCGTAAAAAATACAGCTAGGTAAGCACAAACACACACACACACACACACACACACACACACACACACACACACACACACACACGCATGCACACACATACATATATATATATATATACATATATATATATATATTATATATATCTTATATATATATTTATATATATATATATATATATATATATGTGTGTGTGTGTGTGTGTGTTTGGTGTGCGTGTGTATGTTTATGATCCACCTTGGTCTTTGGATCATGTGTTGGACTCGTGATCGACAGCTATTTCCTTCCTGGAAGAGAGCTCAGAACTCGTATGACTGATCTGTGGGTAATGCTATGACCTTACACGCACACACACCCCCAACTCCCTGCCCACAAGAGTTGGCGTAACGACTCGAGGTGCAGCGATACTGAAATAATTTCAGCTCTGGGCAGGATTCGAACCAAGTTCCCCCGGTACCACCATGCTGAGAGTTTGAGCCTCTACCAACTGCGTCACCGAGTCGTGTGTGTGTGTGTGTGTGTGTGTGTGTGTGTGTGTCTGTGTGTGTGTGTGTGTGTGTGTGTGTGTGTGTGTGTGAGTATATGTGTTTTTCCATCTTTTCATGCTCTTCAGTGCTGTGGTTCTGCATTGAATTTGTGACAGAGGTCAGACGGTTTCTTTCTGCTGTGGGTCAGAAATGGGAGTACCTTCGACTAAATAAAGTACACGGTATTTCCTACATGAACAAACTGTAGGCTACAGCGTTTCCCAGGTTGGCGGCAGGAGCTAACATCCATTTTCTTGTCGTTTACACTTACCTCGGGTCTTTTTCAGAGCTTGTAACTTGTTTTGGCTCAGCCCTTTTGGGATGGAAACAAACTCTTCTACTCCATTTTGGAAAGTAGAGAAGAGCAATCGGGCTTCCGGGGTTTCGGTGTGCCCCGTCCGCAAGGGCTGACAACGTTTGAAGTTTTCCCAACAGACCGAGGTCCGGAGAGAGAGAGAGAGAGGGGGGGGGAGAGAGAAGCGGAGGAGGAGCAGGGAATCCTGGGTTTAGGGATTAAGGCCGAAAGGGATTCGATGACGTGAGGGACATGGAGAAAAAGTGGGAAGAGGGAGAGGAAGGAAACAATATGAATGGAAAGAGCTTTCTGTTTCTTTTTTCAATAGCCATATATGTATATACAATACACACAAACATATACAGTACCTGGGTCACTAACATCAGCCCTGCCCAGGGTTCGGTGGTGTAAGCACAAGAAACTATGTATGTGTTTTAAATGTGCTTTGTAATGTAAACCAATGTGATAGTCAAAAATAATAAATAAATGAATAGATAAATATAAAGTGAGGTTGCAGATGACGGTATAATGCATATGAGCTTAGGGACGCACAAATGCACACACATACGCTCACACGCACACGCACATATAAATACACTGAGTCGTTACTATCCCCCCTGACCAGGAAGACGGGTGTATGTTGTGTATAAGGTTATAGCCTAACTTAAAGGATGGTCTATATGCGCTCTAATCTATGATCTCGAAGGGCAGTAGTTTTTCATTACGAGTGCAGTGCATGACACAAGATCATATACACACAAGCATACACCCACACACCCACACACACACACACATACACACAAACACGACTCGGTGGCGCGGTTGGTAGAGTCCCTGAATGTCAGGACGACGGTCCGGGTTCGAATCCC
>NC_134777.1:25176261-25203761 GCF_046742065.1 Oratosquilla oratoria | reverse complement strand
AATCATCGTCGTTTACAAAGGAAGAAAACATCATGATTTCCGGCGAGTGATGCTTTAATCTTAACATTTTAATTTTAAATTACGCTATCCCGACGGTTTTTATAGAAAATAATTCCCTTGCGAACAAAATATCTTCAAAATTAAAAGATTAAATAGTTTTCTGTCCGAAGAAAAATGATTAAAATTATTTTAAGATAATAATATTATTTGTTGTTAATCCCACACAAGAGAGAGAGAGAGAGAGAGAGAGAGAGAGAGAGATAGAAAGAGAGAGATGAGAGAGCGAATGAGTGAGAGAGAGAGAGAGAGAGAGAGAGAGAGAGAGAAAGAGAGAGAGAGAGAGAGAGAGAGAGAGAGAGAGAGAGAGAGAGAGAGAGAGAGAGAGTAAGAGTGATAATGAGAGAGAGAGAGATTAAGAGTGACAGTGATAGTGAATGATAGCGAGAATGAATGAGAGAGATAGAGAGAGGGAGAGGAGAGAATAAGGGAGATAGTGAAAATGAATGAGAAAGAGAAAGAGAGAGAGAGAATCGATCGATCGAAACCCAGATGTGTCCACTCCTATTAAAAGAAAAGAAAAAAGAAAGAAAAAAAAAAAAATCCGTGTCCGAGCCTGAGTTGTTTTACTCGTTCATGGGGTATTACGACCTTCGGTATCTCCCGGTTATCACCATCTGATTTCATTGAGCTATAGAGGTGCCTTCTACCCCCGACATTGTCATACTTGGCTCGATCTAACCCTTTACCTACTGCAATAAAAGGGACCCTCTGCCTGATAAAGGGTTAAATATAGAAAGCAGAGCGACTATAACTTAGCATCAAGGTGTCGTATTAGGTCCCCGTGATGACACGCCTGGGTACCGACAGCATGCCGACGCATTTCTTGGTTGAGAGGAGAGAGAGAGAGAAAAAAAAAATATATATATATATGTATATATATATATACATATATATATATATATATATATATACGTTTCAATTTCTGCATATTGGCCTCCTCGAGTCTCTCGGTGTTGATGGCTTAAAGTGAATTGTGGTTGATAAAAATGTATATCTGTTCACTGGAACCCATTCGGTGTTGTACACACACATACACACACACACACATATAATATATATATATATATATATATATATATATATATACATATATATATACATATATATATAATATATATATGTATATACATATATATATTTATATTCATATATTTATATATGCAAAGTAGACCACTTGGAAAAAAGAAACTAACGAAGCAGAGCGCTTTCGTATATTACATCTTCAGTGCAACAAGTACATAGTGATAGGAATACATAGACAATATATACATGATACAAAGGAACAATATATATTGTCTATGTATTCCTATCACTATGTACTTGTTGCACTGAAGATGTAATATACGAAAGCGCTCTGCTTCGTTAGTTTCTTTTTTCCAAGTGGTCTACTTTGCATAAGTGAACACACGTACCCGTGTTCTTATTAGCATATATATATATATATATATATATTTATATATATATATATATATATATATATATATATATATTCCAGTTTAAAGATATTGGTCCCACTAAAAGCTGAATAAGAATATTCTGACTTAAAATTAAACTAAGAAGAACAAGATGAAGTATTTCTCTGTCTACCAGGGTATCAATTTTGATCAACCTTTATGACCCTAACTTATGACATCATAAGATACTCTTCACACTCGATGAAACTCTGGTTGAGGGTAGTCAATTTTATTCAGTTGAAAGATCACATTTATCTTGAATGATGGAGACCAAAGCTCATTTTGTCTATGAACTGAATAAAATCGTCTATCGTTAACATATGTTTAAAAAGTACAAAAGACTTTAAATTTCGATTACAAAGAAAAGACGTAAAAATCATAAATAATATCATACGAGAGAACTTTATTTCCCTTTCAAATCCATTCTGAAGTTTACAATCCCTATGTTCTCTTCGTTTATGATTAACATTACTTTTTTGTAAAAATATTGCACACATTCCCCTACCCAGTATTACGCGTTTACAAAAGCATGCCTGCACAGCTTCCATCAATTTTCATTATATACACAGTAACATTTCAATATTTTTTCAGAAATCGCATACAATACCACTGCATCGAACGAAGAATACAAAGAAATTTGCCTTTAATTTCCCTGTGACTAATTCTGTAGGTACGTACTTCCTCTTCTTGTGTGGCGAAATGTCCTTTTACAAAACCTACGTAATCGTCGTTCGTTCAATGACATGGAAACGAGTGTACAACCCACATCCAGAACTTGGTGACAACTTTATGGTATCCTTTTGTGAGGTGGCCTCTCTGGCTGTGTCTGCCACCCAGGGAGCCCAGTTCTTACAAAATTGCCCTTTTCAATCCTCCAAAGGCTGTAATGGCGGCACTGAATATCCCTTGTGTGTTGTACGTGCGTACTTGTAGTATTGTGTATTTATTATTGTATATTGATTTTATTGTTGCCATTGTATATTTCCGTGTGCATTTGCCACCCCTATACAAGGCAACATTTTGTAAGGTGGGCTGGCCGATGCATCCAGAGACCTACTGTTACAAAATTGCCCTTTTCAAGCCTTCAAAGGCACCATTTTCTAAGGTGGGTTCCCTGGCTGGCAGATGCAATCAGTGACGAGCCCAATTCTTAAGCAATCGTCTTTTCCAGTCCTTCAAAGGCACCACATGGGATTGGTTTTACATTTGGGAGGATTTAACGTAATATTGGTTTTAGTATTTGAAACATTGTGAGCATACAGCTGTCTCCCTCTTCAGTATTAGCTGTCACTTATTCTCCTATTCTTGCTGTCGTCAGGCGATTATATTCAGATTTATGTGATTCAACAGAGAAGGGGCCAAGACACAAAGACATAAGTTTATACGCCAGAAAGCGCGTAGCTGCGACAGAAATATCTCAATTATGTCCCTGGGCATTAAAATTTCGAATTGCATGTCTTCATATGTCTGCCTACCCAGAGCGAAGTTCTTCACCAGTTTTCTCAAGAATTTCACTCTTATAATTGGCCTCCTGGAAACTACTGGAACAATTAGTAGAATCATGAGGTATCCACTAACTACAAGGTTTCTGATTGTGGTCCAACTTGTGAGACTCTGATCTACTAGGTCTATGGACCACGCGCTGAGCACCACCAACCTAAAAGGTCATCTTAAATGGCCCAATGCTCATTAGCGTCTTCTTTGAGACCAAAATAATCAAATATCTATGTTGGGGAGGTGGCGTACTGGAAAGCGTGCCGGTTTCTCATTTGCTTAGCTGAGGGTTCGAATCCCACACTCCTCTCCTATTCCTAGCAGTGACTGTTACCTGACCCAACAGTCCAAGCGCATTGGCCAAAGGTGACGGCTTCGGACGTAGCTATTCAGCGCCTCCTGGTGTATGTTTCTCATCTTCTTTACCTATGATGAGGGTAGTTTGCGATATATTAAATCATGAAGTCCGCAATCTCTTACTCATGACACTAGTCAATGTGGAAGTTCGCGCATGCGTGCATGTATGAGGCCACACACAAATCTCACCCTACATATATCTGTTAATAAATCGCAAACGGATTTGATACACAAAGTTTTAATGAACAGAATTCGTACAATTTCAATACTTATTCAAATTAATATCCGAATACGACCAAACAACGAGTAAAACCGTTGTACAGTAGTTCACTCGACAGTTGAAAAACAAATCAACGAAATAATGACGTCATTGACGTATTACATGGCGTAACGTCACGCCAGAGGCTACATGACGTCACTCAAAAAAATATATAGAACGTGACGCAAAACATGAGGAAGACAAAAATCCATCAAAGTAAAACAATGCGGCGAAATGAAGCGGTATGTCGACATGACGCAATCATGGTATACATTTACAACGACGACGACGACGACGACAACGACGACGACGACAACGACAACGCCAGCGTGACGTACAATCACGACAAGTACTGTACTTGCGGCAGAGATGACCAAGCACACACGCCACTAGTCCCTCCCTGTCCTTTTGTCACCGACGATGAATAACACATCCAGAGTCACCGAACATGTCACGGACAATTTGCTTGGCGTCATACCCGTCATTATGAGACACACGCACACCATCTTCTTGTGTCTAAAGGCCCACACACACACAGACACACACACACACACACACGCACACCATCTTCTTGTGTCTAAAGGCACACATACACATACACACACACACACACACACACACACACACACACACACACACACACGCAGGCACATTATCGTGGCCCATTGTCACAGTACATGATGCTTTCCTAGTTCCTATTCAAACTAACATATCATTACCCACCATACCAATAGCCACGTACCATACAACTCCCCCATCCCACCCTCACCCCCACCCCCACCACTCCCCCTCTCCCACCCAATGACATCGTAAATGATCACATTCTCCTTCCCTCATCCCACGTTGCTTCTTTTTACCTCTACCATTACTTCATAGCACCCAGAAGGCACAACCCTCATAGTTTATTTTTTTTCAATGTTCTCCCTTTATCCAAAACCACACCATCACTATTACTATTAACACCAACATCACTATCACTATCACCACTACCACCACCACCACCATCACTACCCCCTCGCCCTCTATGCACATAAACGCCTCACCCCTCTCACATCTCTCTTCCATTGACTAAGCTCCCCCTCCCCCTCCCCCTCTCCCTCCCCACCCTCACCTTCGCCCTGCAACCCAAAGGATTCCCATCAAGACTCCTTTATTGTGTGACTACCCTACCCTCCCACTCCCTCCCTCTTCTCGCCATCCTTCCATCCCCCCAAACTTCTCTTTCCCCCCTCCCCCCTTACCTTCTCTTTGCCTCCTCCCCTTCCCTCTTCTTCTACGCTACCCCCCTCGTCATCCTTTGTGAGGGGCCCGTACCCCATGCCCCGGAAGCACAGTGTGCTCCACATTCCTTCTATTCCAGGGACACAATAGCCCGCCCTGGGTCCATCGTCTGGGAGGAGGGGCCCTTTGGGGGGATGTCGTTGAGTAGTCGTAGTAGAAGTAGTAGTAGTAGTAGTAGTAGTAGTAGTAGTAGTAGTAGTAGTAGTAGTAGTAGTAGTAGTAGTAGTAGTAGTAGTAGTAGTAGTAGAAGTAGCAGTAGTACTAGTAGCAGTAGTAGTAGTAGTAGAAGTGGTAGTGGTAATAGTAGCAGTAGATATCAGTTGTAGTAGCAATGCTAGTAATATGTCGCGCGCGATTGAGTGTGTGTTTGTGTGTTTGATTGTGTGTTTGTGTGTGTGTGTGTGTGTGTGTGTGTGTGTGTGTGTGTGTGTGTGTGTGTGTGTGTGTGTGTGTGTGTGTGTGTGTGTGTGCGTGTGTGTGTGTGTGAATGAGTGCTCCTGAATTAGTGCATTTGCATAGGTGTGTGTGTGTGTGTGTGTGTGTGTGTGTGTGTGTGTGTGTGTGTGTGTGTGTGTGTGTGTGTGTGTGTGAATGAGTGCTACTGAATTAGTGCAATTGGATATGTGTGTGTGTGTGTGTGTGTGTGTGTGTGTGTGTGTGTGTGTGTGTGTGTGTGTGTGTGTGTGTGTGTGTGTGTGTGTGTGTGTGTGTGAATGAGTGCTCCTGAATTAGTGCACTTGCATAGGTGTGTGTATGTGTGTGTGTGTGTGTGTGTGTGTGTGTGTGTGTGTGTGTGTGTGTGTGTGTGTGTGTGTGTGTGTGTGTGTGTGTGTGTGTGTGTGTGTGTGTGTGTGTGTGTGTGTGTGTGTGTGCGTGCGTGCCTGCGTAAACGAATTCTGCGCGCGCGCACGCGTGTGTGTGCGTTTTGTGCCAGCACTAGTATTAATGGCAGTAAAAAAAGTAGGCGAATTGTAGTAGTAACAGTAAAATTGTACTAGGAAAAGCAGCAGCACTAAATGGCTGTAGAATTTGTAGTAGTAAAAAAAAGGTTATTATTCTACTAAACGTTTTACGAGTAGAGGTCGTAGTTGCATATCGCATTGGTGAAATTAGTATCAATAACCACAAGCGGAATTAGTAGACACAGCGGACGATAACACAGCTAGTAGCAAGTTTGCAATACAATAAAGAAATTACTAATAAAGACTGCTACTACAGCTAATGCAGTTGTTGGTCTGTTGTTGTTATTGTCCTGTTGCTGTTGTCGATGTACTGTAATTGTTGTTCCTAATTGCTGTTATTGTTACTGAAGAAGAAGTATCTGTTGATGATGGTGCTGATGGTGGTATATGCTTGGAGGTGCTGTAGGTGCTTTCGTCAGAGTTGCTGAAGTTGGTGCAATTATGGTTGAGGTGAGAAATGACCCTCGCATTAGTGAAGATGGTAAAATGAAAAGGTAAATGTACCTAAAACATAGCGATTACTTATTGTCCAGAAGGATATACTCATAGTCACGCTACCTCGAGTATCATATACAATAATAACTTTAATGTGATGTGCATTACACAAACTGTTCTGAGTAAAACCAGACCATTTCAATCAGGGCAGGACTCAAAATATATAGGACTTAACTACATTTATATACCTGTAGCTGAAGCAAAACTTGTTATCTTTTAGTCATGTGAAAGGGCAGTCAGATTATGTAACAACCTGGAACCTTCGGGAGTTAAACTGAAGCCTTCGTACGCACGAGCCGAGGACGATGGTAACCATGCCACAGCGAAATTTTCTCTATATAGTAAACTATGGAGAACTCATTTTTGTTATTACACGTAGTTGAACAACGCGTATTCTTCCCACTCCCCCAACACGAAGCTGAGGGTCAATTCATTTTTATCAAGTTAATTCAACTCTAATTCATAATAAAGACTGAATTAATCAAATCCAAATCAATTCAAATCAATTCATTCATAAAATGAAAAACTTCAATTATGATTTAATTTCCAAGGTTTTCAGTTCCAATTCAATTTATGGTCGTCGAAGGCATTTTCACTACAAAATCGAACGAGAACTACTCGGCATCAGAGATTTGTAAAAAAAAATATATGAAATAAGGTTCGAAAATAGCATCTTTATCATAATTGTTTCACTACACAAACCAAATTCGTTCAAATAATTAAATTGTTATTGAACAAGAGGGAATACGTGGCTGTTGACTGAATTTTAAGTGATCATCACTTTATCTGCGCTTGCCATATTCGTCAACCTTGTGGCCTAAAATCTTTCCACATATAATATTAAATTCACATTAGACGACAAGTGTGCCAGAAACAAGGTCACTCAAGCTGCATATGAAAATATCAGACTTCACATTCAAACCTGTACACACAGAGTTACAGTAAAAAATTCTGATACATTCTGCCACAGTTTCATGTGATATACTGTATCATGTTTGTATCACTGTTTTCGAAAGAAAAATATATTGCTGGGGCCATTTGGCCAAATGTGTTACCCGCACGCACAGACAAGTTTGACATCCACTAGTTTTGTGAAGTGCTGTCATCAAAACTTCTTTCAATTAGTAATCACTGGGACATTTCATGTGCTATATAGGTACTAGCATTACTGTACTCCTGACAATGATTATGGCTTATATCATTCCCTCCACCCTTGTCTAGCTTTGGCTACGCCTACGTTGTTTTATATAATGTTTTCAAGTTAATTAAGAAACGTGTTTATATATTAACCAATAAGTTTATTGTACAGTAAGGATTAACATGTTAGAGTTTAAGATATAAATTCATCAACTCATAGCAGTTTATTAATATAAAATCTAATCAAATTCATATACTTCAACATTTCACATTTCTCAATTACATTTAATTTTTAATTCAAATACGCTGATGTTTTATATTCTTCATTTCCAGTTCAATTGAAGTTAATTTTTTCGTGTCAATTCAAGTTCAATTCCAATTCAATTTACAATCTGTGATGTCTTTATGATACATTACTTTTATATAAACTGGCGCACTTTACATATTCTGTTCTAGCCTTAAGTCATCAATCATTTCTAGTCCACTACTATAAATAGACCTCCCCAAAACTCCCACGAGTCAGACCACTGAACAAACATTTGCCAAGTCACTCCTTCAAATTTTTCTATATTCAGCTAAAGGTATTATACCATTCCAAAAGTGGTCAGATCCTTTCAACCAACCCCTTCTATATCGTGACACAATCTACAGAAGATTTTATTCGGCTGAAGGCAAAAGGGGTCAACATTGCAACAAACCACAATAATTACTAACACCATTCCAAACTCTATCACCATGACCGAAGGCTCCACTAGCATTAACATTAGTAACAAACCACAGTAATTACTAACACCATCACCAAAGCCTCCACTAGCATTAACATTAGTAACATGAACGACATCCCTTTGGGTATAAAGGGGCTTCACTCAACTGCATAAAGAGGCTTGTCAGAAGCCATACTCAAACCAAAGACAATACAACTCCAAAACACATTACAGGTATAATGTCTTCCATCAAATATCGTCCTTAATATATTTGTCTGGCAAACATCAAACGTTCTCATTTGCATGAGAAGTATACTTGGGACAAAATGCATCATCTATCTTATACGTCCACCCTTCGCTTATATGTAAGTATATATATGTATATATATATGTATATATGTATATATATATATACATACATATATACACACATATATACATATATACATACATACATACATACGTACATACACGTATATATACATATACACATATATATACATATATATGTGTACATATATAGGTATACACATATATACACATATATATAGGTATACACACATATATACATACATATATATATATATATATATATATATATATATATATATATATATATATATATATATATATATACACAAGGTGTTCGGGATAAAAAAAAAATTCTGCCATTTCAGAACCATTTGAAGGATTTAATAGCGGTAAAGTGCAACAGATAGTTGATTAAGTGTACTGTTGGTGGGTGTGAGATCTAGAGAGCATGGACGACTGGAAAGCACCAGAATATTGGAAGAGCATCATGATGATTCGCGGTGGATTAAAAAATTCGGAAATCTTAGCTGCAGCTCGGTGCTCCTTCAATACCATGAAAGCCGTTGAGATGAGAGCTGGAGAATTGCGGCGGAGATGTCGAAGCAGTGGCTAGCAGGAAGAATGATAGCAGGCTTTCTGACTCTGTCCGCACAACGAAATTCGTCGAGAAGCTGAAAAAATGTGCGGCAAAATCCAGGCAGGGCAATGCGGATCTTGGCGCGAGAGATGGGCGTCGGAATAGCGACCATGAAGAAAGCGCTGATCGAGGATCTTCGCTACTCTTCATACAAGAGGCGCAAGAGCTAACTACTCACCAGCAAGGCCTAAGAGAACTGCCTTACGAAAGCCAAGAAATTCCTCAACAAGGTCAAACACCCAGTCGAGCCGGGGATGCTTTGGTTCTTCTCAGACGAGAAGAACTTCTGCCAGGACTAGTTGCACAATGCGCAGAACAACAGGTAGCTAGCCTATAGACCGCACGAAGTCCCGCGCTTCATGAAGACCAAGTTCCCTCAAACTGTGATGGTCTTTGGGTATGTTTCCAGCGAAGGCCACGTCATGCCGCCCCACATCTTTGAAGGACTCAGACTCACTGCAGATGCTGAGTTGCTATCCACTGTTGTCAAGCACTGAGTGGAGAGGGTGGCTGCGGGAAGACCATACGTGTGGCAGCAGAATTCAGCTCCGTGTCACACCTCAGGGAAAACCCAGAAGTGGCTGTCTGAGAACTTCTACGACTTCACTAGTCCCAACATCTGCCCCCCTAACTCGCCTGATTGCAACCCCATGGACTATTATGTGTGCGCCGCAGTTGAAAAAGACACCAATCGTACTGCCTGCAACACCAATAACGAGTTGATTGCCAGGATCAAACTGGTGCTCAGGCATCTCTCGAAGGACACCGTGAAGGCTGCGTGCTGAAGGTTCAGGTCCTGCCTGGAGGCCGTGGTGGAGGCTCAGGTGGCTTCTTTGAGTGAGCTGTATTTGGCAAAAGATCCTCTAAGAGATACACTTTGAATTTTGAGAATATATTAATTTGCTGGTGAATACCAAGAAGACAGAGTTGATGCATCTAACCAAAAATAATAACAGAGTAGAACACATTGACATAAGTGATGTGATATATAAAGTGTGCAGAAAATTTAAGTATCTTGGATCAGTTGTAACAGATGAAAACCTAATGGACACTGAAATGAAAAATAAATAAATAAATAAATAAATAAATAAATAAAAAATTGAAGCAGCCAACCGATGTTATTACAGCCTCCAAAAGACCCTGGGAAGAAGGAGCATATCAACTAAAACCAAACTAAGAATATGTGATACAATGATAAAACCCATTCTATTGTATGGATGCGAGGACTGGAGCCTGACTAAGAAAATGGAAAAAAAGTCTTTTTGTGTTTGAGAATAGTGTACTAAGGAAAATATTGGGCCCAATATTCGACGAACTAGACCAATAATGGAGAAGGCGTCACAATGAAGAGTTACGGGAAATATCAAGCCAAACAAATATCGTGAACATCATAAATTCAAGACGACTGCAGTATGCCGGACACATTGCAAGAATAAACCAGGAAAGAACACCAAAGAGTGTGATGAATGACGGTATGGTAGGAGGAAGACGATTCCCAGGAAGACCATGCAGAAAATGGATGGACAAGGTGAAGGAGGACCTGGACAGGACTGGAACAGATGTCCGTGAGTGGATGGCAATGGCATAGAACCGTAGAGACTGGAGGCAATTGCTAGCGGTGAGGGATCAGCAAGTGGCTCGGCCACCACCGAAGTAATATATATATGTATAGATATAAATATATATATATATATATATATATATATAAATATATATATATATATATATATACACCGAGGTATTTACATGGTAACATGCAGTCAAAACTTTCGAGATTATTCTGGGACGCCCCTGCCTTTTCCTGATCCCACTGTGGTATGGGAAAGGGGTAAAGAATAGTGTCACCATAGTTTTCATGTGTACCGTAGAAAGCGACTTAATGTAACAAAAAAAAATAATAATAAAGGTAGGCTGGACAGAAGACTCGAAAATGAACCGCACTAACTCGGTCATTCAGTGTGCGTGGGTGTGGCAGAGATGAGAGTAAAAGGGAAGAGAATGGAGACATGCTTTGTGAGAAGAACGATGGATGTGTTAGCGTTGAGTGAAACTGACTACGGTAGGGCTGACTTTGAGTTTGGGAGTGTGGTGGGGAATGTGTGAGATGTAACGAGGAGGTTAGGTAGGGAAGAAGTGTCACTTCTGGTAAGTGACGAGAGAGGTGTGTGATGGAACAGAGGGAACTATATTCGAGGATATCGTGGGGAAGATAAAACTGGGATGGGAGACGTTTTTATGGGTGTATTTTGTCCCGGTTGTGGGAAAAGTGAAGAGTAAGGCTTTTAAAGTCACTTACAAGAATGCGTATAAATTTTTGGGAGGAATACATATGTAGTGGCGATGGGTGATATCAACGCTCGAGCAGGAAATGAGCCGAAAGTTAGTGATAGGGAGATTTGGGCTGTCAGGGAAACACATACCGGAAAAAAGGTTATAGAAATGTGGTTTGAAATGGCATTCATGATAGCAAACAGTGTTTAAGAAATGAGACAAGTATACTTGTAGCAATACTAGGAAGAGATTCGTGGTAGGGAGGTTGGTCGAGATGGTATTAGTGGATTTGTATAGGAGCCATAGGTATGACTGCAAAGGGTCTAGATGTAGATTTTTCCACAGAGAGCAAGGGATTGTCAGAGTATTACATGATACAAGGAGAATGGAAAGTGGAGGTAAAGTGTAAGAGAAGTGAAAGGAAAGGCGACAGCGAGATGATGATTGTAAGGTAAATAAATAAAAAGAATAACAGAAAAAATGTCAGAAGCTAAGAGAAGTATGATAGGTGGTGAAAGTTAAAAGAAAAACATAGGTAGAAGGAAAATGGGTATGCTTCATGGAAGAAGTGATAAAGCACGCAAGAATTGGATGTGGAATGAACAAGAGAAGAGTGAGTGGGATAGATGTTTGACGAAGAATTATGCATATATATATATATATATATATATATATATATATATATATATATATATATATATATTTTTCCTTATGTATATACAAGTATAAATTTGTGTGTGTGAGCATATATATATATATATATATATATATATATATATATATATACACTGTGTATGTGTGTGTGTGTGTGTGTGTGTGTGTGTGTGTGTGTGTGTGTGTGTGTGTGTGTGTGTGTGTGTGTGTGTGTGTGTGTGTGTGTGTGTGTTGTGCGTTTGTGCGCTGTAATAAACCTGCCTGAAGTTACTCTCACTGCAGCGGCTGCGCCAATATTAGTAACAGTCATCGAGGAGAACGAAAAACTTCTGCCTTGACGGACGGGACGAGAAGAAAGCGAGAGGGTAACGGTTCGAGGGGGGTAAAGGATACGGAGAACCGTTACCACCGAAGGCGAGAGACTGGAGCAAGGGCAAGGGCAAGGGTGAGGGCAAGGGCAAGGGCAAGGAACCGGGAAGTAAAGAAGACAAGAGTGGGTGGAATCGTCCCTGGAGACTTAGACCTACGCGGTGGTTGGCGCTCGATTTCTATCGATCCTTCTTAGTCTTTGATACTGGTCCAGCCATCCAGACCTCGGATTCTCCAGCCTTCTGCTTTCTTCTTTTCGTTCTCCACTCTGACCCCATTTTCTCTCCTCCAGATGATATGCAAGAATTATGCACAGAGCCTTCTCTGGTTTTCCGCTGGCGTCTGGCAGTGTCTCGTTTGCATTTTCTTCACGTCGTCCTCATTGAGGTTAACTTACATTTCCTCGACTGTCAAAAAAGAAAAAGAAAAAAAAAGAGAAAGAAAAGGAAAAGATGCATCACAGCCTCTTGTTTTCGTTATTTTATTTTTCACGTCATATCGTTACTTTATTTGTGGATATATCTATGACTATCGTAACTAATACTTGTTGCCTCAATTTTCATTGGCTGGGAACCCGTCCCTCCACTGTGATTGGAGAAAAACTTCGGGGTGTTGTCTGTGTTATATTGTTGAAAGGAACTTTACATATCATGAGATTATGGCATTAACAGGAGAGGAGCAGTGGACGATTGTAAACTTTCTTTGTTTGAATAGATTGAGGACATTCAGTTGAGGAACCGTTTGATACAGATCAGCGTTTTCCAACCTGTGGTGCTGAAATCAATTATAGGGGGTGCTGGGAAGTGATGCACACAAAAATCACATTGATATTATTATGTATCATTGATTACCTAGTTGTGCATATCTGACTTTTCCCATGTTATTCTATTTTTCTAAGGTGTTCTTATTTCTTCTACAAACAATATTGTCAATTTGTTTCAGTTCTAAGGAATCAAGAAAATAAATCATCAAGCATACACTTCACTTTCTTTTAGCCTTCTAATAACAAGATAGGGGTTCTGGACTGCTTAGACATGACACCAGGGGGTGCTATGGTCGGAAAAGGTTGGGAAACGCTGATATAGATGCAAGCCTCCTGAGCCACAAAATAAGCTTTAACAAATAAACTTTTAGGTTCTCTGTGGCAATAGGCAATAGCCCCCTTTTACACACGACTATCATTTCATTTTCTTACAAACTTCTCTACCCTTCAAAAAAAAAAGAAGTCCCGCTTGAGTGTGTGGTCTGTCCTAGGTAGATCCGGACACCGAGTGTCAGCTCCTCGGGGCTGCATCGCTCGATGCAGGTGAAAGTGTTGATACGGTTCGAATATGGACGGCAGGGAGACGATTCTCTTTGATGTCCCTCTTACCAGCCTTGCGGGAACTCGTTAATCTTCCCTTCCGAGATGGGAGAAGCCTCAAGGAACTCTAATATTTTGTTTAGGAGATCGAAAAAAGAAAGCTCGACTTTGAGCCGCACGTTTCTGCTCATATGTTTGTGCTTGGTCTACTTCTAGGCTAAGCTGTCACCATTAACCTTAATCTCTATATGCACTTTCCTCCTCGCTTTCTCCGACACGACTCTACAACACTCTCCCTCTGCAATACTTCAGCTTCGTCTGAAGTCCCAATCGTTAATAATTGCAGGAACTGAAGCCATTTCAAGACACGAAATGATGATTGACACGCTTAAAATCGAGGCCGGACATAACCAGCGCGATTACGGCAAAATCACCACTGTCTTTGTTGCGCGGGCGCGATCACCTCGAGGCCATGGTCATCACACCGGACCTCAGAGGGAGGGAGGGAGTGGGTGAGAGAGGAAGTGGGTGAGGGAGGAAGGAAAGGCGAGAGGGAGGGAAATCCAGCCTGAAATACGAGTACCACGCTGTGACAAAAAAAAAGCGGCCTATTTCAGTGACACACGTACACACGCACACACACACACGCACATGCACACACACACACAAACGCACATGCACACACTCACATATACAGAGCATACAGCATAGTTTCTTAACATCATCCGCGCCAACGTCCTAGTGTGCCGTCTAATTTTGTGTGGCGTTTACTCCTGATTCTTCAGACACAACATATATTCTTCTGTTGTAATTTACCCATGACTACTTCTATGTCTATTTCTGCTTATGCTCTCATATCTTAAGGGACCAATAAATGTTCAGGCCGCCTGGTGTCACACACACACTATTCAGCCCTGCCTTAAGGCAAAGCTCAGTTCTAACGAAGACAATGACTCTCAGATGGATACGGAAGATGTAGATCATTAGTTCTCAAACTTTTTCGTGAGCGACCCTATTTTGGAACATTTCAATCCATCGCGACCCAGAATAAAGTCAAGAGAAACAAAATGGACAGTGATATCCCTTTACTATGGAAAAAATAATGTGTACAACTTTTCTTTAACAAAACTAAATTGACAGAATCCATGGCACTGCATTTCCTTCAGAAAACTAAATTAATGGGATCCGTGGTGCTGGTTTTCATTTACCAGTATTGCAAATCGCGGGGCCCTACGACCCAATCAAAATTGATCTCGCGATCCATAGTCTGAGAACCACTGATGTAGATCTACTTGCGACCGCAGCTGTTGCAGTGACCTACAAGTCACTTAAACCCATTCAACTCCGATGACAAGATGTCTTGTCATTTGGTCAAATAAAACAAAAAATCATAATAAAACAACAAAATGTTTGATGATCAAACAGCACCAGAAAAATATGACGTCATCAGTCATCCTCGAGGAGGACTGATGACGTCATATTTTTCTGGTGCTGTTTGATCATCAAACATTTTGTTGTTTTATTATGATTTTTTTTTTTATTTGACCAAATGACAAGACATCTTGTCATTGGAGTTGAATGGGTTAAAGCTTGCTTATTTTAACTGTAAAGAACTGGGTCAGACCTAAACTGCCCCAAGTTTTGTTTTCACAAGAATCACTACATTTTTCATAGTGAACTCAAAATGCCCTGGATGAGATTCACCCTTGTGTAGATTTGTATCTTTTTGTGTGCGAGTACGCATGTTTGTGTGTGATGTATTTGTTGCCAATATTCAAATCATCTTCTCAACGACCCTCTTCCATACCAGAGTACTTATCTTTTTATTTTGGCTATCGCCAGATTAATATCTTAATCGGTGTGTATGTATCCTTTCATTCCATCGCTATAAATTGTTTCTATTGTTGTGTATTGCTACTACACATACCCGATGTTGCATTCCTCAACTTAAATTCGTGTTTATATCAGGCCCATATGAGGTGATCGTTTTGTACCGTATTGGACCGGTCAGGCTGGGAGACGGTAGCCTCTTCCTACTCGGAGCTCTTCATGTTGTTGATTTTCTTGGTCACAAAATCTCAGGTAACTGCACCGTCCTTTTCTATTAAATGTTCAACAAACAAGTCATACGCGTTTTCTTCACTTTCTCTGAATACTCTATAGATCTAATTTTCCTAAAGCATGGATTTTCCTTGTATATCTCAATACATTCGCTCCAAAATCGCTACTCTTCTTCAGTGGTGCATCTGGTGCTCAGTGCAGAAGACATGATGTTTACGGTACGCTGCCGAGTGCTGTACTGAGAGATGTGGCCTGAAAAACCGCCTAATGTGCCCATACATGCTTAAATAGGTCTGAAACGGACGTTGGCCGGACGGAGCCAACCTGTCAGCTACAGGTCCGTGAGGCCGCCTCATGTGTCCATACACACTCAAACTGGCCTGAACCGGATGTTGGCCGGACAGGCCGCCTGAGCGTGTATGGTACCCTTTAGACTGGAGGTTCGTCTACCATGTCTTACCTACCTTTTCTCTTCCTTCCTTGTCTACATAATTTGATACAATACAAACTATAGCAATTTTTTTTTTTAAGTTCGTCTGACAGTTTAAGTCCGGCGGTCATTGGTTAAGGATTGACGCCCTCCCCCCCCTTTTTTTTTTCTTTCTGAAACCAAAAGGTTTCTGTCGACCCAAATACCTCCTGGGTACGTTGCTTTCCTTCATGTCACTATCAGACCATTTCAACTTTTTTTTTTCCATTTCGAACCACGCTTTCTATTACCCTCTTCCCACTTCTATTAGTCAACTCCCTCGTCATGATAACCAACTCAAGAGATTTTATTCAGGTTAACGCCAAATTATTCGACTTAACTGATCGGACGTCATCCAAGTGAAAGGGTTCATCTTGATTAAACATCTTCGGACCCCCCCCCCCACTAGTGGGCCACAGAGTTCACAAGTGGAACTACAATCTGAAAACTAGTAGCATTTAAAGGATTCTTGGTGATTTCATTCAATGTTGAAGTGATCTCAAGGAAGTTGATAAACAGCACTACATAAGGGTGGAACACATGGGGAAACCAGGTCGAGAACATTTGATGCTTCACTTTCCCATGACACACATTGAAGCTTGTCAGCATCAACCGATTTCATTCCTCAGTCGAAAGTCGTCTTGGTCAGACAGGCGTCTCATTCAAAGACAAGTAAGTTGATAAACAGTAATACATAAGGGTGGAACACATGGGGAAACCAGGTCGAGAACCTTTGATGCTTCACTCTCCCATGACACACATTGAAGCTTGTCAGCGTCAACCGATTTCATTCCTCAGTCGAAAGTCGTCTTGGTCAGACAGGCGTCTCATTCAAAGTCAAGTAAGTTGATAAACAGTAATACATAAGGGTGGAACACATGGGGAAACCAGGTCGAGAACCTTTGATGCTTCACTCTCCCATGACACACATGCTTGTCAGCGTCAACCGATTTCATTCCTCGGTCGAAAGTCGTCTTGGTCAGACAGGCGTCTCATTCAAAGTCAAGTAAGTTGATAAACAGTAATACATAAGGGTGGAACACATGGGGAAACCAGGTCGAGAACCTTTGATGCTTCACTCTCCCATGACACACATTGAAGCTTGTCAGCGTCAACCGATTTCATTCCTCAGTTGAAAGTCGTCTTGGTCAGACAGGCGTCTCATTCAAAGTCAAGTAAGTTGATAAACAGTAATACATAAGGGTGGAACACATGGGGAAACCAGGTCGAGAACCTTTGATGCTTCACTCTCCCATGACACACATTGAAGCTTGTCAGCGTCAACCGATTTCATTCCTCGGTCGAAAGTCGTCTTGGTCAGACAGGCGTCTCATTCAAAGTCAAGTAAGTTGATAAACAGTAATACATAAGGGTGGAACACATGGGGAAACCAGGTCGAGAACCTTTGATGCTTCACTCTCCCATGACACACATTGAAGCTTGTCAGCGTCAACCGATTTCATTCCTCAGTCGAAAGTCGTCTTGGTCAGACAGGCGTCTCATTCAAAGTCAAGTAAGTTGATAAACAGTAATACATAAGGGTGGAACACATGGGGAAACCAGGTCGAGAACCTTTGATGCTTCACTCTCCCATGACACACATTGAAGCTTGTCAGTGTCAACCGATTTCATTCCTCAGTCGAAAGTCGTCTTGGTCAGACAGGCGTCTCATTCAAAGTCAAGTAAGTTGATAAACAGTAATACATAAGGGTGGAACACATGGGGAAACCAGGTCGAGAACCTTTGATGCTTCACTCTCCCATGACACACATTGAAGCTTGTCAGCGTCAACCGATTTCATTCCTCGGTCGAAAGTCGTCTTGGTCAGACAGGCGTCTCATTCAAAGTCAAGTAAGTTGATAAACAGTAATACATAAGGGTGGAACACATGGGGAAACCAGGTCGAGAACCTTTGATGCTTCACTCTCCCATGACACACATTGAAGCTTGTCAGCGTCAACCGATTCCATTCCTCAGTCGAAAGTCGTCTTGGTCAGACAGGCGTCTCATTCAAAGTCAAGTAAGTTGATAAACAGTAATACATAAGGGTGGAACACATGGGGAATCCAGGTCGAGAACCTTTGATGCTTCACTCTCCCATGACACACATTGAAGCTTGTCAGCGTCAACCGATTTCATTCCTCAGTCGAAAGTCGTCTTGGTCAGACAGGCATCTCATTCAAAGTCGACCCCTTTTTGCCCATGGACGAGACCTAACCCCTCGTGCGAGCAAAACCGTCTGACGTTTTAAAACAAGTTCTATGGTCTTGAAGGAATTAAAGCAACACTTTTCAACCTTTCGCTAAGCCTGGCGAACGCTTTCTATCATTAGAAAGTAGAATTTTTCTTGGTTTCGGAGTTGAGTTTATCATAAGTATAAACAATATTCCCTTAACCGGGTACATCAGCGGGCCTTCCATACCACAAACCTTTCCCAATCCATCTCTACTTTCTTCGAATCTCCTCAGCAATTTCCCTTACACCTGTACTTGTAGTGGTGGTACATCATGTAGTGATAGAACATGTATAACATGTATTGTATATTATATATTATGTATGTATATAAATATATGTATATAATTACGTACAACCATGTAGAAAGTTCCCGCATAAAGGTACATCTGATGCTGTGAGGATCATTTTTTTTCCTAGCCTTGTAAGAGAGCACACGTTCGCTCTATTATTTTCTTTTTTTTGTGTTGACGGTGTTAATGTATATATATTTTTACATTTACTGTTCTTTAATTCTAGCCACCCACAACATACTTCCAGCTGCCCTCCAAAGCTTCCACCCCCTTTTTTTCCTTCATTGTACTTAACTACTTCGATAATATGATCCACTAAAGATCATTACTTCCGGTAAAAAAAAAAAAAAAAAAAAAAAAAAAAACAGAAGAGGGCGTCGTGATGTAGGGATTGATAAGGTCAGGTCCTTTAACCTAGACATTTAACTCAGCTGAAGGCTCATCAAATGCTGAAAAGGTCAATGCTACCGTGCCTTTCTTCATAATTCCACAAAGGTTTCCAACTCAAGAGTCATAGAAGCCACACGCTTGTTGGCCGCGATACTCTACGGACCAGGGTCACGTAGCATTCTTTTGTGTTTGAAACTAATTATCCTTCTTAAATTTCTCCTTCACCACCTCCATGGATCCACACCATTGGTGCGATATTGTCCGAGAGAAGAGACGCGCTGGCAAATTTCTGACAAAATAGGCTCCCCACTCCTCTCACATTTGGCGCCAACTCCTGCTCTAGTACCAACTCTTCCCCTCTCACATTTGGCGCCAAATCCTGCCCTGGCACCAACTCCTGCCCTCTCACATTTGGCGCCAACTCCTGCCCTCTCACATTTGTCGCCAACTCCTGCCCTGGCACCAACCCCTGCCCGCTCACATTTAGCGCCAACTCCTGTCCTGGCACCAACTCCTGCCTTCTCACATTTGGCGCCAACTCCTGCCCTGGCACCAACTCCTGCCCTCTCACATTTGGCGCCAACTCCTGTCCTCTCACATTTGACGCCAACTCCTGCCCTCTCACATTTGGCGCCAACTCCTGCCCTCTCACATTTGGCGCCAATTCCTGCCTTCTCACATTTGGCGCCAACTCCTACCCTGGCACCAACTCCTGCCCTGGCACCAACTCTTGCCCTCTCACATTTGGCGCCAACTCCTGCCTTTTGGGGGCACAATGCTTCCTCGGGGGAATGATGTTCCCTTTTAGGTTTTTGTTCTGGCTAATGCCAGACGAATTCATTCAGATTAGTAAAGCTCCTTTATGTTCTTGTGAATTAAATCATGTAAAAGCTATATCCATTAACATTCAAGCGCACGACAGTGTTGGATGGGTTACCGGAGAGGAAAATAATTATGACCAGCTCAGAATTACGAAAAAAATATGAATAAACAAATATATAAATGGAAAATATATAAATATGCAAATAAACGATAAAAAAAAATAATCAGTCAAAATTACGCTGGAACACAATATACTCTTTGTTCTAAAAAATATCTATATTATTCAACTCAGAGGTCTCATCAGTTTAAAAGTGAGTCTTGACTGATTGACATTCCTTCAAAAACGGGGTTAACGACCCTTTGGTGAATAAAATAGTCACAGTGCACAAAGACAGGGAAGGGTGACCCCATATCTTGTAACAAGAGATGTTCATATGTCAAGAAGTGTTAAAAATGTTCGTGGCTAAAGAAAACCAAGAGGCCTATGGAAGTAAAAGTAATTCTCTCCCCCCCCCCTCTACCCTTTCTGCAAGGGGTCACCTCCCTCCTACTACATAATTGAAAGGGGAGAATTGTAAAGATCACTCCATGAAAAATATGGCAGAAATATTCAAATTCATAATTAGGCGGAGACCGGGAAACCATCTGCGTCTCGACTGACAACGGGCGAGGTCAAAGGTAGGAGCTGGGAGGAAGAAAATGGTGGAGGGTTAAAAGAAAGGAAGATGAGAAGAAAACGGGATTATGTTGCGAAAGACCCTTGCAGGAATAAGCCAAATTAATAAGGTGAGTAATTAAGTAAGCAACTGGTCTGTGCCAGGAAGTTGTTTGAAGTTTGATTAACAGTGGCACTTTTTGTCGGTACTGATTCTTATGTTTTATACAATAAATATTTTAGGGACTTCAGCTAAATCCTCATGGGCCAAGTCACTCTTCATTCTTTTGTGATTAGAGACTACTCCATAACTTAAAAAAATTACTACTTGTATTGTCCCTCCGTCCTGCTACTGTATGGAGACATTTTTCGGTGCGATAATGTCCTCAATGACAGAAGAGAAGCTTACTGCTAACAAAAATACCTTCGCCTAGTGACATACTGGAAGGTCTTAAGACCTCCCAATAAGTCCCTTCACCCTACTGGCACACCTTACAAATGTTTTTATATAAATTACAATGTCTCCATTCTGCCAAAGAGTGGCCTCCGACCTGAAGAGAGAGAGAGAGAGAGAGAGAGAGAGAGAGAGAGAGACTAAGATAATGTTCATTCCTTCCCTAAGTCTAATAAGGTCACCATAGTAACGATGATGTACACTACAGATTTTCCTCTGGCCTGACAACAGATTCAAGTTGGGGAACAACATAGCGGACAAGATGAGTCGCTTATGGAAAACTATCAGATTGATAGAAAACTGCATAATGTAGTAAAGAATCAGCAATTGGTTACAACAGGGTTTCACTAAAGAAAAGCCAGAATCCAAACGCGTTTACACCAGTTTCATGTTCGTTTCTCCCAACAAGCTCGGGTTATATAAGGAGTCAGATGTTTGTCCACTATGTTATTTCTGAAGAAGCCCTGAGGGGCGAAACGTTAAATACATTGGATCCCATACTCTGCGTTTGGCCTCTCTCCTACAATGCTGTTGCAGTCGTTGCTGCTTTTAATCAACTCAAAAGCCAAAGAGTCATAAGGACACGAGATGTTGTAAACCTCACTTGCAAAGTGCCCTCTTGTTCAACCTTCAACCTCCATCAGTCAGAACTCAAACTTCTGTGCCGAATGCAAACTCCACCATGACTCCTTCGTTATCGAATGTACTACTCTATATAATGACAACGACTTGATAAGACTGACGCTCACAACCTCAACTTCGTTGTCGTTGAGGTTGTGAACGTCAGTCGGGGTTGCACCCAAGTGGCGCGACGAGGAGCGATGATGCAGCAAGAGGTAGTGGCCCACATGAGAGTCCGAGACGAAGTGGAAAGCGACCGTGAGGTTGTGCAAATCTAACCAGGTCGCAAGCCGAACAACGAGGTCGCTATTAGGTCTACTCGTCCGTCGAGCCAAAAATCTTTTTCACACTTCTTCTTTATCTATTTGATTTGATTTTCCTGAGCCGAGTTAGTTCTAATACAGGTATTTTTCTTTGTTAATGAATTAGTTCTCATGAGTAAAAGAAAAGACCACAATATTTTAGTTTATATTTCTTTTTTATTTATTCATTTATGGTGCTTCACAATCAATATGGCTATGATAAACACCAATCGATTTTATTTCCAATGGGGAAAGCTCCACAATGAAAGGACCACAAACAACTCGAGCATATCTCGATTACCTTTTCCCTACAATTTATTAATTTTGTCTTTATTGTGGCTGCTGTCTGGTAATTCTATTCAGCAAATGAACCTCCCGACCACCACCACAACCACTGCAGTGAAAGGGTTGAGCTCCTGAGAGCCGGACCTCAGCCTGATTGTGGTTTCACCGATCGACAACACAATCAGGCCAGGTCCGCCCCCACGACACCTCGTTAACTTGTAAAATTCCGTGGCGAAACGTACAAATTCCACCTTGTCGAATAGCTATGAGTACTTTACTCGACTTGTATGTTTATTCTACCTGTCGGCAGGCGATTTTATTACGAAGGAAACCCTTGTACTTACCGCGCGTTAACCCAGTGGATAGCGTCTTCAACTCATGAGCACGTAATTGTTAATTCAAGTCCCGGGACCGGCTATGGGTATGCTGCGTTGGTTCCCGACAGCCCTGGCCAGGCGGGGAGGCGACTTAAAGACGGCCTAAAAACCCGAAGACCTTATTGCAACAGACAGGGTTTTGTCCTACCAGACGTTTTTCACTTCCCACTCCAAGGAAATGAAATGGAGTGTGACTCCTTGGACTCAAGAGCAGCAATGTCCTGGCCTGCACGGGATCTTAGTCGATGGAGATCCTTTTCTAAGCCAGCATCTTAACCTCAACTGCATAAAATCGCATGTCCTTAGCCAGAACAACATACACAAAGTATGTCAAAGTGTTGAAACCGTTGGGTTTGTGGCCGGAATAAGGACGCAGGTGTAAGAAAGTGGACCATGTTTTCCGATGGCGGTGCACGTGGAGCCAAATCGGCGGGAATGTGTGAGTGGAAGGGAAGAGAGGCGTGGAGCGACGGCGAAAGGCGTGGGAGAGAAGTACGAGAAAATGACGCAGAGAAACAGAGAGAGAAAAAAATGACGTAAAAGGAAAAGAAAGCAGAGGGGAAGGCACGAGGCGCAAATGAGTATAATATCACAAGATGGAGAGATACAGAGAACATTACGAAGAAATGTCACAGGGGGAAAGGAGAAGATGAAACCCGTATAAGTATACGAACGCAGAAAGAGCAAGAATAAAGAGATGATGGTGATGATTATGATGGTAATAATGACCAGGAGGAGTGCAGGGGGTAGAAGATAGAGGAGGAGGAGGAGAGGGAGGTCGAGGAAGAGGAGGAAGAGGGGTAACATCGATTGCATAATTCGTAGTGGTAGGAACGTCAGAAAAGAAATACCGAGACTAAAACGTGAGGGAAATACTTGATGAAATGGAATAAGGAGTAGGATACAGCAGAAAAATAGTCCTAGACAGTGGTCGTAGGTACACGATAAAAATTAAATAAGTGGTTAAAAATAGTTGTACAGTTACGAGAAGAAAAGGGGAAGACGAAAATGGAGAGGAAAGAGAGGAAATAGAGGTAAGGGGGGAAGGAAGGGGAAGAGAAGGCATAGCATGAAAGGGTAAGGAAGAGGAACAGAAGAAAGGGAAAGAATGATAAGAGAGGGAAAGGGAGGGGAAGTGAAGGGGAAAGGGGAGAAGTGGAGGGTGGAGGGGGGGGAAGAGAAATAAGAAAATATACTCGCAAAACAAGGAGTGAAGTTTACACAATCAAGTAGCACACGACAAAATATTGCGCAATAATGGAATATATCTAAGGAAGGGTCAACAAGGTCAAGAGAGAAAAGTAGAGAATGAAAATAAGATAGAATAAATAGAAAATAGATAAATAAATAGAAAATAAATAGAAAATAGAATAGAAAATATAAATGCACAAGATGGTGGGAGAAGGGGCACGCAAAGGAGAATGAAGAAGGAAGGGAAAAGGAAAGAGGAGAAGATAGGCGAGAGAGAGGACGTGGGGAAGCTGAAGAAGGAAAAGAAACAAAGTCGAAAAGAATGGGGAAATAGACACAAGGAGAAAGTTTGAGGCGACGGTGAAGGAGGAGAGTGATAAGGAATGAAGTGAAGAAGAAAGGAGGGAAAAGTAAAAGGAAAGAAGGAAGGAAGGAAGGGAGAGAGTAAGAAAGAAAGGAAAGAAGGAAAACCAAGGGGAAGGAGTGAGTGAGGACGGAAGGAAAGAAGGAAGAAAGGAAGGGAGAAAGGAAGAAATAAAGGAAGGAAGACAGAGGGGAAAGAAGTGAGGAAGGACGAAAGGACAGGAGGGAAAAAGGAAAGTGGGAAGGTAACAAGGAAGGAAGGAAGAAAAGGGAAGACTGAAAAATTGAGTATAAAAACAAGAGAAAACTAAAGGGATAGTAAAGACCGAAAAAGGTGGATGAAGAATTATCGGAGGAGGAGGAGAAGAAGGAGAAAGAGAAAGAGGAGCAGGAGGAGGAGGAGGAGGAGGAGGAGGAGGAGGAGGAGGAGGAAGAGGAGGAGGAGGAGGAGAAGGAGAAAAAGAAAGAGGAGCAGTAGGAGGAGGAGGAGGAGGAAGAGGAGGGAAGTTGAAAGGAGTTAGAGGTTGCGAGAGAAGACAGAGAGAGAAGGGAGAGAAATGAGAGTGAGAGGAGGCGGAAAGGTCTACTGTATGAAGTGCTCTCTACATATTTTTTTCTGGCTAAGGAAGTCACCATAGGTAGATGGGGGACGGGGGTGGGTATCTTTGTGCTGTGGTTGATATATAATAAACTAAGGCCTGGGCTTCTCTTCATACATGGATTTTTGAGTCACATGAAAGATAAATTGAGACCAGATATATTTCAGCCTCACTGATTTTTCCACAGACTACAGTTCTACAAATTCTGTAGTCTGCATCAACAGGACATAACGGTTATTTCTTAAATACCACAACTGCTGAAGCTGTTGTGTTTTTTATTTCCTCCTTCCGCGAAGCTGGGTACGTTGATGAGGACGTTGGGGAGGAGGGGTTGGAGGAGGAGGAGGAAGAGGAGGAGGAGGAGAAGGAGGAGGAGGCATTCTCGGCTTTGCAAGGCTTATGCGGTATCATTACATTCACCTTCTGAATAGAATGAATCTGTAAATAGAAGAATGACATTCTGACATATGTATAGTGAAGAGGTCTTCCAGGAGCACAAAGAGTCCGAGGTTCGTCTACCTGGATGAGACTACATATCGCAGTCCACACACCCATACTCGTCCAGCCTGGGGTCCTCATAAGTAGAGTGAAACACTACCACTTCTGTCGCAACAGAATCTAGATTTTCTTTTCGTCTAAGGACTGGACCCGGTCATGAACTAGAAGTAGATCGAGACCCCGTCTAGGACGAAGAATCCCCCCCTCAGATGAATCAAATCACCTGGCGTCTGTTATAATGAAATAATTGGATACAGCGAACCACAGTAGAAGGAAGCGCCGTTAATATGATTTATAAATGTAATTAAAATATTCTTTCAGCTTACAGTGCGAGATGTAATTAAATTACAGAATAATGCTTTGGGTTCTGTTATAGAAAATACAAATCTACTATAAGCATGAGGATATAAACACCCTTTTACTACCTACCCTAAAAAAAATAAAAAAAAATAAAATAAAATAAAGTATCACCATAAAATCTAATATTTTCGAACACAAAAACACACACCAAAGAACAAAAGCCGATAACGATATAAACTTTCATTAACTCTCGTATTCAATTAATATGTTTTGGAAGGATGCGGATCCTATACTGTATTATCCAGTATAATTGATTTCACTTAACTTATATTCGACCGGAACATTGAACAGATAAAAGTCCAACCAATACATGTTACATTACTATTGAAAACAGCGAGATACATTTATGCCTGAAAATGACAGCGAATACGTGAATACCCAATATCGCAAAATCAAAATTTCGCAAATGTATCACGAAATCAAAAAAATTGAAAAGGCCGCTAACTCATGATTATAAATGTTTAGGAAATAAAAATTAAAAGATGACGTTTTCAATCAATGGCAAAAGAGCATTGCAAGGTATTGATATTGCAAATCCCTGTACCTGAAATGTAAGATAAGGTAACTATACAAATAGACGTTTCTTTGTTGAGTATATTTCTATATACAGTAGTTACACTATACGTACACTTTAAACCCATTATCGGGGAAATAATATCAGAAGTTACACTATATTTAATTAAATAATCATATAACATAGTTTATCTTAAGAAAGCAAGAAAAACAATATACTATAACTATAACAGCATGTCAATAAAAAAATTAGATATATCAATTTGCTGTAATCATTGAGTAGCCTATTTATGAAAGGACAAGAGGCTTTTAGCAAATGTTACATTAACATTTAAATGTATTGCAAATTACATAATCTGCATGTCAAGGTTTTGATAAAAACTGCAATATTTTACGAATAATGTGCAAGGTGTGGTGGCTAACAAAATAGCGATATGATGTTTTGGCATAAAAATAATGTTATATATATATATATATATATGTATGTATATATATATTTATGTATATATATATATATATATATATATATATATATATATATATATAAACACGGGAGAAATGTTCTACAGAAGAATTTTCAATGTTGAAATACATGTTGTGGCATCACAAACAATTAAATATTCATAAATAAACAAATTAATGAATAAAGATTAGATAAAGCAATTGATCAATGAAAGAAATAAAAACGAAAAGAGCAATAAGAGAGTATTATAAAGCATATATGCGAGTACTGAAGAAAGACACATTGACAAACATAAACGCACACACATACAAAGAAATGGAGAAAAGGGAGGGGGAGGAGAAGGGGGAGGGAAAGGAAGAGGGAAAGTGAAAGGGAAAAGGAAAGGGGGAGAAGGGATGGGAGGGGAGAGAGAGAGAGAGAGAGAGAGAGAGAGAGAGAGAGAGAGAGAGAGAGAGAGAGAGAGAGAGAGAGAGAGAGGGGGGGGGAAGGGAGAGAGAGAGAGAGAGAAGCAGAAAGAAAAGTCAGGCAGACAGAGAAAAGAGAGAGTAAGCAAACAAAAAGAGTGAAAAAGAGGCGGAGAAAGACGCATATATATTATATATATATATATATATATGTATATATATATATATATATATATATATATATATATATATATATATATATATATATATATATACATATATATATACATATTAGAAAAACAAAGGAGCAGATTCTCCTGTAAAAACCTGATGGTTTTATTGCTTCGCCGGATGCCGTCACTTTATTCTCAAATATCCAAGTCACAACTACTAATATTA
>NC_134777.1:25171261-25173761 GCF_046742065.1 Oratosquilla oratoria | reverse complement strand
TTTCTTGTTTTCTGTAAATTATTTCCATCAGTTAAGGGCCTTTGTTGATCTCGTTTTGGTTAAAACCAAACTATTCTACTTATCTCTACCTTTCCGAAGGATGAGAGAAAAAAAGAGAGAGAGAGAGAGAGAGAGAGGGAGAGAGAGAGAGAGAGAGAGAGAGAGAGAGAGAGAGAGAGAGAGAGAGAGAGAGAGAGAAAGGGAGACTATGAGTATATCACTTCCTGATAAAAAGACTGAAAACCTGATAAAACTTAGTTTTCTCCTAGAAAACACTACAGTTTTTTTTTTTCACTGAGGTTAGAAGCCCCGGTTCTATCGGAGTATGCAAATATCCTTCCCCCTTGGATTGGATTTGTTTGTAAACAACCAATTAATTGCTGTCTCGGGTTGTTTTTTCTTAACAGTTGCTGCATCATGCTTACCGGCAACAGTTATATATATATATATATATATAAAAGGGGGGGATTAATAGAGAAGGGTCTTGGACTCAGCCAGGAGAGCGAGAACCGGCCCATCGGGGCTCCACCTCCAGGTAGGGGTGATGTTTACGACAGGAAGTGTTTAGTTACAATATTTGCCTTATGTGTTTGAACTTCCAAGCCAGGGAGAAATTACATGCAGCTTACTGGATTCGACCACATTCCGCGCTACTGACAAGATTTAAAGGTTGATGTGAATCAACAGACAGTAATGATGAAGATTGCGGGATTGTGTTTTAATTATCATGTCTCTTTGATGTATTAGTCACCAACTGCCCGTTCAATTCTCTTTATGAAAAAAGTGGGAGGGGAGGGGGGGAGTAGCTGAAGTTGATAAAACACCTCATACTACTATGCCCCACAATGCATAGACAACACAACATCTCTAAGTGATTTATGTTCCCGACCGGAGGCTGTTGCCGGATTCTTAGAGGCCACGGGTCTACTGCAAGAGAGAACTGGGGCAACGGATTGATGGAGTGAAGTTGATAGAAATCCTGGTCCAGGTCCAGAGGACGGAGATCCTCTCCGAATCTGCTTCGCACAACAACCGCTAACAGGGAAGAAGAAGAAGGGAGGGCAAAGAAAAGGAAAGGAAGACGAAGTAACGGAAAAGAAGGAAGAGATAGAGAAAGCTGTGGAAGGGTGTGTGTGGGAGGGGAATGGATAGGCGGGGATGGAACGGGACGGGATGGAAGGGGAATAAAAGGAAAAGAGAGAGAAGCAGGGGCAGGAGAGGAAATTGAGAAAAGAGAGGGAGGGAGTGATACATGTAAACGGTGAAGAGAAGAGAGGAGAAGAGGAGGGAGGGGGAAAGGATAAGAGGGGGGGGAAACTAGGAAGAGAGAAAAGGAGCGGAAGTGGAAATTAAGAACACGGAGAAATAAATTTAGAAAGGGAAGGAGCTGGAAAAGAGAAAATGGGAAAGGAGAGAATAAAGGAGGGCGGGAGAAAACATGGAAGAGATGGATGAGGATGAAAGCGAATGGAAAAGAATTATGGGGTGAGACGGGGAAGGGGAGGAAATGTGGGAAAGGGAGGGGAGGGGAAGAGGGGAAGAGGGGGAGAAGAAAAGGGAAGGCAAGGAAGGGATGGGGAAAGAAAAGAAGTGAAAATAGATGAGACAAGCAAGCAAAGGAAGTGGTAGGAAGGAGAAGACAGAGGAGATGAGAGGGGGCGAATGGAAGGGGAAGGAGAGAGGAAAAGAGAATAGGCAAGGAAAATGACAACGGGAGGAAAAGGGGAAAGGAATGGACTGGTGAGGTGAAGAGGAGATATGAGAGAAGGGAAGAGTCGGGAATGGGAGAAGAGATGAGGGGAAATGAGGGGAGAGAAGAGGGGAGGAGGGGAGAGAAGAGGGGAGGAGGGGAGAGGAGAGGAGAGGAGGGAAGAGGAAGGGAAAGAAGGGGAGAGAAGAGGTGAGAAGGGGAGAGGAGAGGAGAGGAGAGGAGGGAAGAGGAAGGGAAAAGAGGGGAAACGATAGGAGTAGAGAGGAGGGGAGAGAAGAGGGGAGGAGGGGAGAGGAGAGGAGAGGAGGGAAGAGGAAGGGAAAGGAGGGGAGAGAAGAGGTGAGAAGGGGAGAGGAGAGGAGAGGAGAGGAGGGAAGAGGAAGGGAAAAGAGGGGAAACGATAGGAGTAGAGAGGAGAGGAGAGAAAGGAAGAGGAGGGAAGAGGAGAGCAGGGAACAGGAGGGGAAAGAGGGGGAGACGATGGGAGGAGAGAGGAAAGGAGAGAAAGGAAGATGAGGGGATAAGAGCGATGCAAATGTGAAGAAGAGAGAAAAGAGGGGAGGGGGAGGAGGAGGAGGAGGAGGAGGAGGAGTGAAAAGAGTGGGAGTAGAAAGAATGAGAAGAAAAAGAGGGCGGATGGTATGGCGGCGAGGGTAAAATAAAGAGTCGAAAAGGACGAAGAGTCGGGACGGAATGCGAACAGAGGTAAAGAGAGGAGAGAAGACCAGGAGGAAAAGAGAGGAGGTGGAGGAGAAGGAGGAGGGAAGAAAGAGGAGGAGGAGAAGGAAA
>NC_134777.1:25161261-25163761 GCF_046742065.1 Oratosquilla oratoria | reverse complement strand
ATTCGCGCGCACACACACACACACACACACACACACACACACACACACACACACACACATTTAACCCTTAGCGTGCCGTTCTGCTTAGCTGTCAAAGCAGGGGCGATTTTATTTTCCAAACGGACGTATCCCGGCCCGATTCCATCGACCAAGATCCTGTTCAGACCACGGATCCTCCTTTTATCTCTATCCACTCGAATGTTTGGCCTTGGAAACCACAGCAGAATCACCGGCACCACGGCAGTGGAGAGGTTAAAAGCCATTACCGTCCCGAGACGAAGATGACACGAGTGAGAAGAGTGCCAACACGGCACAGTAAGAGTGACAGAAGAGGCACTCCAGCGATCGCACAAGAGGCAGGAGCTTGAAGAGAACCACAGGAAGAGTGAGACGAGAGGTAGCAGGACGAAACAAGAGTGAGGGAGGAGGCACGAGTGAGGGGAGGAGAGGCAGTGGGTGGGAGGCTGGCGAGAGCCAAAAGTAATCGTGACTCGAGACGAAGTACGTGTCGGAGGTAATAGAGGCGGAGGCGGCGGTAATGGAAGAGAAGGTGGAGGAGGAGGCGGCGGTGGATGCAGAAGCGGCACAATAAGAAGAGGAGGGAAGAGCAGGAGCTGGAGGAAGAGGAAGTGAAGAAGGAAAAGGAGGGAGACGAGAGAAAGGGAAAAGGAGAGTGGAATAGGGGAGGAAGGAGGAGGAGGAGGAGGAGGAGGAAGAGGGGGAGGAGGTGGAAGAGGAGTAGGGGTAGGAAGGAAGAGGCAGTAGAAAATCAGTAATCTTAAAGAGAGCGTGCGCGAAGGAGGGAATCAAGGAAGGGTGAAGGAGCAAGAAGGCAAAAGTGAAGTAGAAGAAGCAGAAGAAGACAAAAGTAGCAGGGGCTGGATAGGTAGAAGAGAAGAGAACAGCTGAATGAGTAATGAAGGGAGAAGTGAAGTAGAAGATAGAGAGGAAGAGCAAAATAGAAGGAAAAGAAAAAGGTAGAAATCTGGAATGGGTGAGAAATAAAGTAAAGGTATGAGGGGACAAGAAAAGGGGAAGGAAAATGAACGAGAGGATAAACATGGAAAGGTGGGGGAGAGTAATGAACGAAAAGAGAGGGAGAGAGAGAGAGAGAGAGAGAGAGAGAGAGAGAGAGAGAGAGAGAGAGAGAGAGAGAGAGAGAGAGGGGGGGGGAGAAGAGAGACCGAGCGAGAGAGAATGAGAGACATTGTATGAACGTGGTGATAGTGTAAAGAAAAACAGTGAAAGTAATCAGGAAGGCAAGAAAAAAGATGGTACCACTGTTATGAAGGGAGAGGAAAAGTGAAAACGCTGAAAATGGGAAAAAATGGACAAAGAGAAAAGAGACCAAGGGAGAAAAAGGAGAAAACGAAAACAATGTGGAGAATGGGGTATCACAGAATAGAGTGCTGACGAAAAACATTTGAAGAAAAAAAAAGAGAATTGTTTGAATCAAAGAGAAGAAAAACCTAAAATTTGTAGTAAGACTTAAAAAAAAAACACGATCGAACACAAGTGCGAAAGGGGAAAAATGAGTTGCATAGGGTGGGAAATCATCATCGTTGTCATCATTAACGAGGAGGATTCGCCGGGATATGCGTCACTTCACTCACACGACGACACCATTCTCCGCGCGCTCTCGAACAGCTCATGGCACGATCAGCCGACTTCCTCCAGCTATGAGTTCTGCAGAAGTCCTCTTCGTCATCTCCACCGAATGTTGTCTTTTGCGGAGATAACCCTGTGAGTGAGATCAACATAAGGAATGCGTTTCACAAGCTCAGACAGCCAGAGTTAACATTCACAAATCTAACTGGTAGCATCAGGCCTTGACTGAGCCTATTGGAGCAGTTTCTGCTTTCATATAAAGTCATAACAATGATATCCCAAAATTCTGCGAAAGCACCTTGTCTAATTCTCACAGACGTACAATTAGACAGGAAGCACAAGCAAACTGAAGATTCGTAATTTAGTCCTCTTGGTCAAATACTGACAACGTCATATTCTCTGAGCGAGTCAAGAACACAATGGGTCATGCCAACCTTGTGTAGGATTTTCTTACATGATCCACAACTACACTATTATGTCCTACACTATCAAGGTATGTGAAACTTTCCAAGGCCTCAATTACAATGCCACATACATGGACAGACACAACATTATTATCCAAAACGTCTGGACCTTGGTCTTGATACAGGAGATCTGGAACCCAAAACTGTCTCGCCTTCCAATGCAGCAACTCGAGGACTGCTATTGGGACCTTCAACGACAGCATCATCTGCAAAGACAAGATCGGTGACCTTGGTGTTGCCAATGGATGTTCCGCAATAATAATTGCCGAAAGTTCTGTCCAGTACCCAGTCCATAAAAGTACTGAAAAATGTCGGAGCAATGATACACCCGTCTAACACTCCTGAATTTAGAGTAAAGAAGAGAACAGTCATCTTCCACACTTCACTACACTGTCCTGGAGTATACACTCGACACCAGGTCAGTAACC
>NC_134777.1:25136261-25148761 GCF_046742065.1 Oratosquilla oratoria | reverse complement strand
AGCCCTGGGCAGGATTCGAACCAGGTACCGTCAGCACCGCCGTACCGACAGTCTGGGACTCTACCAACCGCGCCACCGTGTGTGTGTGTGTGTGTGTGTGTGTGTGTGTGTGTGTGTGTGTGTGTGTGTGTGTGTGTGAGTGTGAGTGTGAGTGTGTGTGTGTGTAAGTGTGTGTGTGTGTTAGTGTGTGTGCGCACACCTTTACCGCCATCCCCGTACCGCGGTACCCGTAATGGACACCTGACTGTGGGTGTCAAAGCAGGAAGACCCAGCCCGGGCGGGCGACAGGACCATAAAGATGGTGAAAAGGAATCTAAACAGCAATCTCCTCCAAGAATGGCTGGGCTGGAATGGGCTGGGCCAGACCGTGGCGGGTCGAGCAAGAATGGACTCATATGGGCTTGACTGGTTTGAGGGTCTGATGTGGCACCCCGCCTTCACAAAACATCCACAAATTATTCTACCTTCATTGAACATGAAAATACTTATCAAAATCGTCCTAATCTACGTTAGAAGAATCAAGTCTGCATTAGCCTTACTTTACTATTTTATTCAGCTGAGGAAACCTCCTATTCTCTTGCTAAGCATCATCAACTGTTCATTGACTGCCCGTCTATCTCTACCTTGCATTTCTATTACACCGTCATCCACGGGTCATCAACTCGCTACCATTCTCCTTCAACTGATCAATGGCATATGTTTCTTCCTATTGGCACCATATTCCTCCTCTTTATTCCTCTTTTCCCGAAGAGCGTCTTCACTCATCACCCCACGGACACCCACGGTTGATGACAGCGAAATACCTTTCCATGTCCCTTCATGTTTTTCTTAGTTTGCAGCCAAGAAATGATATATTATAACACCTGTGACGTACTTTATATATTTTGTTCCGCCTAAGGAAAGACGATTTCATGCAACCAACGGTGGTATTCTTAAAAAAATCTTTCCTTACACAAATCTTATATAAATCCTTGGCAGAGAAAGATCTTCACTCATCACCCCACGGACACACACGGTTTCATGCAACTAACGGTGCTATTCTTAGAAAAAATCTTTCCTTATATAAATCTTAAATAAATCCTTGGCAGAGAAAGATCTTCACTCATCACCCCCACGGACACCCACGGTTGATGACAGCGAAATACCTTTCCATTTGGTTTACGCAAGCGTAACTTTCGCCCATGTCCCTTCACGTTTGTCTCAGTTTGCGGCCAAGAAACGACACACTATGACACTTGTGACGTACTTCATATATTTTTTTCCGCCTAAGGAAAGACGATTTCATGCAACTAACGGTGGTATTCTTAGAAAAAATCTTTCCTTACATAAACCTTATGTAAATCCTTGGCAGAGAAAGATCTATATAAGGAAATCTTTTTAAGGATACCATCGTAAGATTCTTACGGTGGTATTGTAAAAGAAAAAAGAAAAAAAATCTTTCCTTATATAAAACTTTCCATTCCAAGGATTTATATAAGATTTATATAAGGAAATATATTTTTTTAAGAACACCACTGTAAGAATTCAGATTTCAGACTGTTGTTGGTGTGGACTAGTTTCCTAGCGTTTCTATTCTAGATTTCAGTCGTAAGGGAATCTCAACTACAACAGCATTAATAGGATAGTAATCCTGAGCTCTACTTAGGTAACTAGAAGCAGCTAGAATAAAGGTTAAGTGTAACGTTGTACGAAGAACGGTATAGCAAATCTTTTCTGACACAGGCCAACTTCATCTTGACCAAGATCCATCCAATTTCTGTATATCAAAAACCTCTGTCTTTGCCCATAATAAACCAGTACAGTCAGCCATGATATTCAAGGTTTTCAGTCACGGTATCTAAGTTTCATCTCAAGTAAATCACATTTCAGGGACCAAAGACCAAGATAAACACCAAAGCAATATGCTATAACTGTAATTTATTCTATATGATTTATTTGTTTTGTTATCATTTGTCTGTTTATTATTATTTGCTTGATTCACATTTATCATTAGTTATATGTCAATTTATTATTATTTACTATTTACCTGTTTGTTTATTATTTAACTATACCTATGCATTTATTTTATTTATTATTATCTATATCATTATATCAATTACTTAAGATTATTATATTTTTTTTCGCATCCGACCTAGTCGTGGACCAAAAGGTCTCCTGTCGGCATGCTCCGCCTTTGTAATCCTTCGTAATCCTTTAGATAACTTGTTCAATAAGGTGACGTTGTTGACAGAGTTTCTTCTGGACAGCGACAAAATGAACTCGAAAGAAGACTCGTTGAACATATACATTACATACTACTGAGACCCGTTCGTTCCCATGTGCACTTAACCCCCATACGCAATCGTTCTCAGACACATTAAATACTTATAAACACTTTCGTAGACCTTCTCCCTGTAACTTAGCGTAGAATAACAATCTAATGAGGACCACAATGGAAATAAGCGTACATGCTTTTTTGTGTTATCCTCGGCAATTTGCAATTATTATTTCGAACTATGTGTTCTTGCCATTATCTGCACTTCATGTATATTGATTCTTTGCCAAATAAATTCATTATTATTATTATTTATCATTATTATGTTATCTCTCTTTCCACTCACAACTACTTGATCCAACCCTATAAACACTGACTCCCAACACTTGACACCTACTCTAAACTCTTTCTTATCCTTGATACTCGTATAGTGCCTCTCCTTCCTTCCCACACACACCTTCCATCTTTCCTATACTTTCATTCATTCTCCCTTGCGCCATTTAATCTCTCTATTTAGCCCTCCATTTCCAGCCTCTACTTCTCTTCTCTCCGGCCCACAGCTGTGTTCCCTTCCATATTTTTACAGGGTTTATTGTGATTAATACCTGGATAGTGTGGGATAAAAAATCGTTCAGTATTAGCCAGAATATAATAAGTAGAAAGCGTCTCCGTGGTGAAGGATCTAACCTGTAGCTCTCTATTCATATATTTCCTTTGCCACCCCTTCCATCACACATACTACACACACACGCACACACACACATACATACATACACACACACACACATAAACACACACACACACACATAAAAACACACACACACACATACATACACACACACACACATACATACACACACACACACACACACACACGCATAAACACACACATAAACAAACACACACACACACACACACACACACACTTACACCGACTCGGTGTCACAGTTGGTAGAGCGCTGAACTGGGAAGCAGAAGTGCTCCCAGTAGCCAGTTCGAATCCTGCCCAGGGCCGAAATTATTTCGGTATCGCTGTGCCTCGGGTCGTTACTCTGACTCTCGTGGGCTGGGAGTTGGGTGTGTGTGTGTGTGCAAGGTAGCATTACCCATAGATCGGACTTACGAGCTCTGAGCTCTCTTCCAGGAGGGAAATAGCTGTCGATCACGAGTCCAACACGTGATCCAAAGACCAAGTGAATACACACACGCGCGCGCGCAGGCACTCTCCTTCTCTCTCTCTCTCTCTCTCTCTCTCTCTCTCTCTCTCTCTCCTCTCTCTCTCTCTCACTCACTCTCTTTCTCTCTCTAGGGAAGAGAATTTTTGACAGAGTAAATATCAACTGGGAAGGAAGCTTTTATTGATTCCACAACGTTTCGCTTATTAGACCGTCCTCAAGTACTTGAAAAAGCTCCATTATCGAGCGAAATGTTGTACAAGCAATGAAGACTTCCTCAAATCGTGTTTACTCTGATAAAACTGTTGACAGTTGCCGTCTTCAAATACGAGACATAAATAATTATAATTGAAGAATAAAAGTAATACTGCCCTACATGGAGGAGGATACGGTAAACATAAATCATCGAAATCATGATGCTACATACTGGAATATACTGTAGTGGTGTGATCATTTTCATATATATATATATATATATATATATATATATATATATATATATATATATATATATACAAAGAAACACACACACACACACACACACACACACACACACACACACACACACACACACACACACACACAAATATATATGTGTATATATATATATATATATATATATATATATATATATATTAGACCGAATTTGAAAATAAGTTTGACCAATGTAAACTCAGAGACGGCACATTGCAAGCATATCTCTTATCCTGTATATTAAAATATGGTAAATACATTTAGGGTACCTTCCCGCCCCTACCTTCCCTGTTAACCCTCTCAACCTTTCTACTCCGTCTTGGAATACCGACTTCATGTTTCGTGTAGTCCATCTTTCAGGGACTTACGTAACATCCCTGCAACTAAATCACTCGATATTCCAATCTCCACTCAAAAAAGAATGTTGATCACCTTTGACTTCTTCCTTTCCTCCGTTCTGCTGGCTTCCTTAAATATAACCCTTTCACCACCATCATAAACCCGCCTCTTCGGTGAAATATTATCCTTTAGGACGGAAGCTTTCATTATTGCCAGCAAATTACCAATCCTAACTGTGCCTCATCTTCCCATCCTCCCTTCCCTCCCACCACTCTCTTACCACTTCACCCACACATCTCTTCCCACCCTCCCTTCATACCTCTTGCATTACTCCCTTCGCCTTTCCTTTCTCCCCACACCTCCTCTGCCTTCCCATCTCCCTCCATCCCTCCCTCCTTCCCTCCCTCTCCGCAAGCGCTCTGCGACCAAACCCGTGCTCGGAGGTGCTGCGGCAACGGACGAGATTGCAATCTATGCGATAAAACATCAAAGGGCAAGAGAGACGGGCGAAAAGCGAAGGAAATTGCAAGAAGTAGACTGCCAGGGAGGGCAGCAAAGGTGGGGACACACAGGGCGAGAGAGGGAGATAGGGAGATGTGAGGAGAGACTGACGAGAAGCGGGCAAAGAAAGAAAGTATGAGGAAAAGAGGGAGTAGTGGAGGAGGAGGAGGAGGAGGAGGAGGATGCAGAGAAAGAGTTGGACGAAAAGGAGTAGAAAGAAGAATGGGAGGAGGACAAGGAGGAAGAGGATGCAGAGGAAGAATTGGACGAAAAAGAGCAGAAAGAAGAATGGGAGGAGGACGAGGAACAGTAGGAGGAGGAGATGGAAGACGTGGAGGAAATGAAGGAGGAGGAGGAGATGGAAGACGACGAGGAAATGTGGAGGAGGAGAGTAAGAGGTGGAGGCAAAGGTGGAAAGAAGGGGGAGGAAAAGGAGTAGAAGTAGGGTTAGGAATAGGAGGTGGAAGAAGAGGAAAGATGGACAAAGAGCAACATGATGAAGGGGAGGAAGAGGAGGAGGAGGAGGAGGAGGAGGAGGAGGAGGATAAAGACAAAAGAAGGGAGGACAAGAAGTAGAAAGAATAGAAGGAGGACGATAAGGATGAATTTATAAGAGGACGAGGAGGAGGAGGAGGGCAAAGAGGAGGAGGAGGAGGAGGAGGAGGAGGAGGAGGAGAAGGAGGAGGGCAAAGAGGAGGAGGAGGAGGAGGAGAAGGAAAAAAGTCGGAGGAAAAAGAGGGGCAATAAAAGGAGGCTTATGGAGTGTGAGAAGGCTTCAGAAAGTATAATTTTAAGGTTCACTATTCTCTTTTATGCTGCCATACGATTTTAACCAGTTGAAGAAAGAGGGAACCCAAGGGTGGATTAATTCTTGATCAATCCTCCTTTCCAACTGAATAAAATCAACTGTCACCGCCCAGCACAAACTAAATATAAAATGTTCGGCCGTCTTCCACTGGTGAGATTCTGAGGAGGCTGATGAATGTCAATGACCTCAGGGACTGCGATTAAGACTATGTATTTGTTTCTCGCAAACCCAACACGATTCTTTTAAGCTTAAGGGATTTAGAGCAATCGTGGAGGAGCTTCGTTTCTCCTGATTAAACTCACTGACGTACTTTGTAGACTTAATTTTGGCCAGCGGTTTGAAGCTTTAAGAATCATTTAGATGAACACCTAAGCAAGATGCTGTAATGATTATCGTTTATTTTATATTATTTGTTTATTTGTTTTGTTATCATTTGTCTGTTTGTTTATCATTATTTGCTTGATTCTCATTTATTATTAGTTATATGTCAATTCATTATTATTTATTATTTAACTATACCTATACACTTATTTATGTATTTTATTTATTATTTACATTATTATAGTTTTTATTTATTAATTTATTTTTCATTATTATTATTATTATTTTTTTTTTGGCATCCGGCCTACAAATGGACCAAAAGGCATGCTCCGCCTTTGTAATCCTTTGTAAACGTTTCTAATCAGTAGAGGTAACGTTGCAGATGAAAATACGTTTAAAAGAACGTGAGAAGTTCCTGCTCGCGAAGAAGAGGAAAATCTTGTCAATTGGAAAAAAGATGAAAAAAGAGCAATCTATGGCAAGGAGCTGTAGTCGTGTACTGTATATTGATTCAGCCTACCATCAGATGATTTTATTTAGCCTATATATTGAACCACAAATATATAGAGAAATATATCAACAAATCCTGAGTATGCAGGTTCCACATGCAGGTAGCCTTCGTTTTACTCCGCCTACAATTCATAAAGTAGGGAGAAAAGTAAAAAAAAAAAAAAAAAAATCAATAGAAAATTTTACTAACTGGAAAAACAAGCACCTCTCACAAGCATGAAACCATCAGATCATTGGCACGAAAAATATACACAAAAAAGCGTACACGAGAAATAAAAATCTCAAATCACGGAAACGGTGCAGGATATGTTGTAAAGACAGGGAAACGACAGGGCCGTGGAAGAGGCTTATTCCTGAAGAACAATGGCAAGGAGTCGAGAACAAAAAGGGAAAATTGGGCCGAAGTGGAGGGCCAAGAAACGCGTCGACACCGAGGGCGACCAAACACACAGACGAAGGAAAAATCGATCATGTCATGGAGCGCCTATGACACGACCCAATAAAGCTTTTCCCCTCCCCGCCCCCTCCACTACTCTCCCCCGCCCCCTCCACTACTCTCCCCCGCCCCTCCACTACTCTCCCCCACCCCTCCACTACTCTCCCCCGCCCCTCCACTATTCTCCCCCGCCCCTCCACTACTCTCCCCCGCCCCTCCACTACTCTCCCTGCCCCTCCACTACTCTCCCCCACCCCTCCACTACTCTCCCCTCCCCTCCACTTACCTACTCTCACCTCCACTCCCTTACCGGTACTCCCCATCCCTTCCCTACTCTAACCTCCACTCCCCTACACTCCCCTTCCCTACTTTCCCCTCAACTCCCATTCCCAAACCTTCTCTGCCCTCCCCTCCCCCTCTTCCCTCACCTACTCTCGCCTCTACTCCCCTACCCTCCCTCCCCTTCCCTACTCTCCCTATCTCCTGCTTCCTATTACCCATTTCCAGGCACTCTCCACTTTGACTCCCCTTTTTCCAATATCTGTGCTGTACATTATAACTACCAGTCCCCATCCACCTTCCCAAACAATGTTTTGAATTCGTACCCAGTGTTAGAGCTTACTGTACACATAGCAAAGACTAATCAAATGTAAAAAAAACAAACATGCGTGGATACATAGCATGAACATACATTCACACACACACACACACACACACACACACACACACACACACACACACACACACACACACACACGCACGCACACACACACACACACACACACACACACACACACACACACACACACACATGTACACACGCGCGCGCAGGCGCGCATGCACACGTGTACACTTAAGCACGAACCTACAAACACCTAATTTGTATTTGCATGTGTTCGCGTTCCGAAACACGGGCTTTTGCTCTCTCACGCGAAAGGAATTCAATGAACGAGCGACTCGGACAGGACCGTAATCTCCACGTTGTGGCTATCTGCCGCCCCATCTCACGCACGCGCGAACGTGGGGCGAACAGACAATACTCATCTCAATTTGATTTATCCACAGATAATAGGTCACACATTCACACGAAAAGATGCCGACTCGAAAATGCATATATGCAGGTGAGGGGAATGCATTTCGCCGCTCTATGATATATGACGAGAAAAAACTATTTGGAGGGGGGGGGAGTGATAAATGGCTTCGAGAAGAAAAAGAGGTCTATTCATGTGATAGTCACGAATTGGAACAAAAGGTGACGGCTACTTGCGGTGCCCGATGTCTACGGCAAAGCTGAGGGTTTCCGACATAGCTTTGCACTTCTTGTAGTAGGGTACATTGTCAATACACCGCTTATACACTGCATAAAGACAAATACACACACACACACACACACACACACACACACACACACACACACACACACACACACACACACACACCTGACCCTGACCTCCCTCGCATCTCCCTACCTTACCTATCACCTCCTTCTCAGTACCTCTGTGCATTCCTGTACCTTCTCTTAGGTTGTGGGGAGCGATGAAGAGCCTGAGCGTGGAATGTACACCACCAGTTATTTCCTCCATCTCTGGCAAAGCAACACTGTTTATGCACACGGTACTGTGTTTCCGCGATATCTAGCGGGGTCCGGAAATGGGCATTTATCAATAAGCAAAAGAAAATGTGTTTTCACATGTACGCACATCTCGTGGAAAGACGTACACATGCACGCACAAGTACACACACACACACACACACACACAAATACATACACATAAACATACAACACACAAACGCATACACAAACACAAATACATACACACATGCGCCCAAAACACCCAATTGCACATATAAACAAACATACCTGTAGGGACGCACAAGCATCATGCATATATTATGTACATAAACCATTCCTCTTGGACAATACGGGTCGGCGGCTGCCTTTATCATACCCGTATGTCCTTCACTCTGCCAATATTCCTTACCAACCCTAAACGTCTCCCATAGTAACCTTGCCCCTCCAAGGTCATTCACGTTCTCATCATCACGTTCACTCCATCGTCTTTCTTCGTGTTATTCCTCGTCTTCTTCATGTTCCTACTCATCTTGCATCGCGTATGTACGCTTTGTCATTGTTTTGATCACGGATAATGCATTTACATGTGTTCTTTCATGAACACATGTAAATGCATTCTCCATGATCAAAACTGATAATATCACTGATAGCAAAACCTACGTAATTCTTGACATTAGTAGGAAAATAGATGACAAATTCATCATTACCCAATGCTTCTGCACCCTATTGCATGCTTCCTTGTAGATAAACAAGTAGTACTTCGACGGAAAATTGAGAAGTTATCTAGTATTTGACGAATCAGAAATAGTATAGTTTTATCTTAGATTCTGAAAATAGCGCTTGTAGTTTCTAATATTCTCTCGGCGATAACACATGGCAAGCATTTAATGTTGATAATTCTTCTTTCTCAATATGTTTGTGTGTGTGTGTGTGTGTGTGTGTGTGTGTGTGTGTGTGTGTGTGTGTGTGTGTGTGTGTGTGTGTGTGTGTGTGTGTGTGTGTGTATGTGTGTGTTTATATTTGTGTGCACACATATATATAACTGTCTGTGAGCATGTATGTATGTATACAAGCATTATGTACGCATATGCGTACGTGCACTTACATAAAATATAGCATCAAAACTTCATTTACATTTACTACATAAATCTCCAAAAGACAAAATTAATACTAAACGTTTCCTGCTTAGAATTTAAACGGACTGCGAAAACCCGAACTTCTTACAGATCTCGTGGCCTCCTTAATTAGGGCGAGAAGTGGGTTCTCAAGAGGCAGGTAAGACGCGCCGGGCCCACTGGAGGCAAAGGAGGCGGAAAGAGATGGAGCCGCAGCCGACGCGAGACAAGACGGGTAAATGGTAGAGCAGGTGTGTTGGAACAGGTGTCACGTGAGGTGAGCTTGCCCGAGAGGTTGCAGACAGTTGTCAGAGACGAAAGAAAGTACAAGGCGACGCTTATGTAATGGGTAAAGGGTCTTCATCTCTCTCTCTCTCTCTCTCTCTCTTCCTCCCCCCCTCCTCTCTCTCTCTCTCTCTTCCTCCCCCCCTCCTCTCTCTCTCTCTCTCTCTCTCTCTCTCTCTCTCTCTCTGTAGGAGACGTGAGGCGAGGATACACTTAAAGGCAATTAGCTGCTTCCGAAGCCGCCAACTTAACAAAGAAGAATATTTACATTAATATATACTCGAAGCCTCGTTGGTTCTTTTCTTGTCATTTAACTCAAAACAGTAGCCTTTTCAACAATGGTGGATGCTTCACAATTATATAAGCAACACATCAAGAATCAGCAGCTTTTACACAATAAAACTTCAATAAATATTACACTTGTCAACATGAATGCACTACACACACTCGTATGAGAAAAGAATGTATGCGTTTGTGTGTATTCGTGTGTGTGTGTGTGTGTGTGTGTGTGTGTGTGTGTGTGTGTGTGTGTGTGTGTGTGTGTGTGTGTGTTTGTGTGTGCGTGTGTTTGTGTGTGTGTGTGTGTGTGTGTGTGTATTTACCTAGTTGCATTTGCAGGAAGAAAGCTATGCTACGCAGTTGTATTGTTCCGCATCCAGTTCTTTCTTAAAATCATATGTAGTTTTAGTACTCACTGTTTCCTCTTTCAATATGTTCCATGTATCTATTACTCTGTGTGGAAAGCTGTTTTTTCATATCTCTTCTGTAACTTTCTTAAGTTTCTTTTCGTGTCCTCTCGTATTTCTTCTGTTCCATTTTAGTAGGCCATCCCTATCAAGAATCTTCATCCCTTTCATAATTCTGTAGATGGTTATCAAATCACCTCTTTCTCTTCTTTGCTCTAGGGTTGATAAGTTTAGTTTGTCCAATCTTTGTTCGTATGTCAACTTGCAAAGTGTTGGTGCCATCCTTGAATGGTTTCTAGTTTCTTCATGTTTTTTTTGTTTTTTTTTTATACTAGGTGTCCATACAGGCGCTGCGTATTCCAATTTTGGTCTTACCAGTGTAACCAGTATCTTTACCATTTTCTCATCCATGCAGTCAAAGGCCACTTTCATTGATCTTATTAAGTTATAAGTTTCTCCAACTACTTTGTTAACATGTTTGTCTGGTGTCATGTCGTTTGAGATAATTACTCCTAGGTCCCTTTCTCAGTTTACTTTTATAACCTCTTTTGTACCAATTTTATATTAACCCGATATTCTATTTTTGCTTTTTCCAAATTACATTATACTACATTTCTTAATGTTGAAAATCACTTCGTTCTTTTTACTCCATTTCTAGACCTTGTCCAGGTCTCCTTGAAAAGATTTGCAATCTTCTTCTGTACTTACTCTCTTCAATAGTTTCGCATTATCTGCAAAAAAGTTCATATAATATTCCACGTCTTCATTCATGTTGTTTATATAAACAGCAAACATTACGGGAGCCAATACAGAGCCTTGGGGAACTCCGCTTATCATATCTACCCAATTTGAGTTCTTATCTCTAAGTACCACCCTCATTTTTCTTCCGTTCAAGAAAGCCTTCATCCATTCCAATAATTTTCCTTATATTCCACCTACTGTTTTAATTTTTCTTAGTAGCTTTTTGTGTGGTACTTTGTCAAAAGCTTTTTGTACGTCCAAGAAGGCACAGTCTGCCCAACCATCTCTTTCTTGTATTATTTCTATTAATCTTGAGTAAAAGCATATTAAGTTTGTAGTACATGATCTTCCACTTCTAAATCTAAATTGTTTAGGGTTTAGTATGTTGTTTTCTTCCAAGTGTTTGGTTCATTTATTTTTAATAACTTTCGCATATTTTTGCAACTGTGCTTGTAAGGGATGCCGGTCTATAGTTTGTTGGATTTTCTTTATCTCCTTTGTATATTGGTACCATGTTTGCATTTTTCCAATCTTGTGGTACTTTTCCTTCTTTGAGTGAGAAGTCAATTATCTTGTGTATTTTATCTGTAAGTTCATCTATACATTCTTTCAATATCCTGTTCGATATTCCGTCGGGCCCATATGACTTTCTGACGTTAAGGTTCTTTATTTGGTCCCTTATTTCTGTCTGTCTCACCGTTATTTCTTTCATTTTGGGGGATTCTTCTCGCTGTCCTTCATTCCACATTTGTGAGCTTTCAACTGTAAATACAGATCTAAATTGTCTGGTCATTACTTCAGCCATTGCTACATCTTCTATATATTCTTTGTTCCCTTCATGCAGTTTCACTATTTCATGTTTGACTTTTAGTTTATCGTTTACATATCTGTAAAATAGTTTAGGTTGGTCTTTGCATTTGTCTGTTATATCTTTTTCGTAGTTTCTTTTCTCCACTCTGCGAATGTCCACGTATTCTCAGTTTGATGTATGTTTGCCATTTAATCATTTTTTTGTTTTATTTTCAATTTTTTCCAGGTTTTGTCTCTTCTATCTTTAGTATCACTACACTTTTTATCGTACCTATAATTTACGTAAACCCTTTTTTGTTTCTACTTAAGTACATGTTTGTCTGTTCCCTCCTAATATTTTTTTTAAAGTGTCCCATTTCTCTTCCAGCCTTGTTTCATCATTTGAAAAAAAAATTCCAGCTAGCGTGTGAATGTGTGTGTGTGTGTGTGTGTGTGTGTGTGTGTGTGTGTGTGTGTGTGTGTGTGTGTGTGT
>NC_134777.1:25126261-25131261 GCF_046742065.1 Oratosquilla oratoria | reverse complement strand
TTAAGCAAATTAAGTGATCAAGATGTAAAATCATTAATATTCACGTAGTTGAAACTGTTTTTCTATAACATTAATACTAGTTTTAAAGTTTATTACCATATAGTTTTAAGCAAATTAAGTAATCATGATTTAAAAGCATTAATATTCACGTAGTTGAAACTGTTTTTCTATAACATTAAGACTAGTTTTAAAGTTTATACCTTTAATAAATAAAGGAATGAACCAAATCTATTGCAATATGGTATCATGTAAAACATAAAATTATATATTATGAATAAACAAATAAACTTACCATACCACTCCCATGCAGTGGGAAGTGAGAAACCCCTGGTAGGGCGAGCTCAGTGAGTTGTGGTAACCCCCCCCCTTTTTTTTTTTTTTTTTTTTTTTTTTTTTTTTAGGCCGATATTGGGATCGCTTCCCCGCCTGGCAAGGGCTGTCAGGAACCAACGCAAGAAGCACGCGGCGGGTCCCGGGAATCGAACTCATGACTACCCGCTCATGAGTTCAACACGGTATCCACTGAGCTACCGCGCAGTCCATGAATGGATAGATGAACAAATATATGAATACATTAAAAATCATGTCTAAACACAAGAAAAAAGCTCTTTGTAAGTAATTCTGGAATTAAGCAAACCCTTCACATTTAAACATTATTAAAGCTTCCGACCCCGAAACCAATTCTGCTCTCACAAATGTTTCATCAACAACTAAGAAAATTATATATTTCACTTGTGTCAAAATTAATCATACCAATCCCAAAGACTCCAAGAAAAGTAGACTAATTGCAACTGTACAATGTGAAAATAATCTATTTAAAATTATAAAGAAAAAAATGCAGTAACACACAAAATCTATAACTTTGACATATCTTGGCTGACAAATCAAGTTGATGCGACTAGGGGTGGGTGGGGAGATTGTCTCATGATGAAGATGTGGGGGTATTCCGTCTTCTGTTGCTGACCTTCACAGCAGACGATATGTGGATCTTATAGTACAGGTGTATACTTTGACTAGGCAATACTACTTTGACTAGGCAATACTTATTATAAGGGAAACTGTGACTTTTGTATATGTATATGCAATTATTCTAAATAACACTGAGTTTATAATTAAAATGATTCCATTTAGCTATTTCTATGATACAGTTATTGATTCCTGATAAATGATGCAAGGCATTCAGATTTCTGCTTGTCTAAATAATTACGCACACAAACGCACACAGACGGAACAAGAGCGATGTTCTTTTCCTGTATACTAGAGTTAGGTAAATACAATCACGTATACACGCACACATATATGCACGCACAGACATATAAAGAGAAAGAGATAGAGAGAGAGAGAGGAGGGCGAGAGAGAGAAAGAGAGAGAGAGAGAGAGAGAGAGAGAGAGAGAGAGAGAGAGAGAGAGAGAGAAAGAGAGAGAGGAAGAAAGAGAGAAAGAGAGAGAGAGAGAGAGAGAGAGAGAGAGAGAGAGAGAGAGAGAGAGAGAGAGAGAGAGAGAGAGAGAGAGAGAGAGAGAGAGAGAGAGAGGGAGAGAGAGAGAGAGAGAGAGAGAGAGAGAGAGAGAGAGAGAGAGAGAGAGAGAGAGAGAGAGAGAGAGAGACGGGGTAATTACTAGAGATGCTGCCAGCCTTGTCGGTGCCCCGGATGACGCCATCCGTAAGTAATGCAGGTCAACACAGACCGTCACGAAACAACTAGCAGCCCTCTCCTCACGACCACGGGCTCCCACCCCTCTCCTCCTCCTCCTCCCCTTCCCACTACTCTCCACTCCCACTTCTCCCCCGCCTCTTCCTCCTCCTCCTCCTCCTTCTCCTGTTTCTTCCTCTTCGTCTTCTTTATCTCCCTTCTTCTCTGTTTTCTTCCTTTTATCGTCATCATTTCTCGCCTTTTTTAATTTTTTCTTTCTTTCTCCTTCTCTTTCCTTTTTACCTCCTCTTCATCTTCTTTTTCATTTTCATATACTTTCATTCTTTCTTTCCTTATTCCTATTCTTCTTTTTCTTCTTTCTTCATCCACCTTATCCTTCTTTTTGATCTAATTTACCTTCCTCTTCTTCGCTTCCTCCTACCTCTTCCCTTCATCCTACTCGCTTTCCTCCTCCTGTCTTCCTTCCCTCCACCCACTCTTCCACCTTGCCGGTCTTCCACATCCTCTTCGCTTACACTATATCCTTCCGACTGGCACGGTCAATCATCGAGACTCGCTGCCTCACGACTGGAGCCTCATCTTCGTGCCTTCTTCCTTTCTCCACTGACGCCCGCGCCTCCTTCAGGCATTCCTCTCTTCCTCCACCATCGTCCATAGAGTCCATTACCCATGACGACAGAAAAAACCCTTACTCATCAAACAGCCCTTCTGTCTTCACAGTGCATAACCTAGAATTATTTACGTAAGACTCAGTTTCAGAATTCTTTTGACACGGCGCAGTCTGAAACTCGTTTCAGAGTAATGTATAGTTCTTCACATCCTTCGTCTAGCTTCAGTGTCAAACCCACAACTCTTCTTTTTCTTCTTCTTCTTCTTCTTCTTCTTCCTCTTTTTTTTTCTTCTTTATCAGGGAACCTACAACTCTTTCTGGTGTTAAATACAAATATCTTCTTTGTGTTCAACTGACGAACCTTTTTACGGTGCGAAACCCACGTCCTCATTCCATAACCAAGAATACTGTTCACGGTACAGAAAACATTTACTTTTCTAAGCTCAACCTATAAACCTTACAACAGTACTCACCCCACAACTTCCTTAAGTGAGCTACTCAGACCCCTTTTCACAATGCTCCAAAGTAATTATATATAAAAATGAATAAATGAATAAACGAATAAAGAGATAAAAAAAAAATAGAATAGTCGTAGTCAGGGCACAACTTTCTTCACAATACTCTCAATCCAAATTTTTTTACACTGCACAACCAACATTTCTTTCAATTCCCCCTCTACCTAACGACTCTTTCACAGGACGCATCTCACAACACGTACAAGAGTCCTCAGCCCACAAAGCTCTTCGAAGGCCGTCTCGGTCACCGTTCTTGTGCTTGCCCGGGGTCGTTCGTCCAGCAGAAGTGGGGAGCAACTCCAGTCACGAAGCGAAGAACCACTTCGCAGGTGGAACTATAGAGAGGACGGGTGTTAATTGGGCTCACTTCGTCGAGTGCGTCATGACCACAATTAAGACCAGTGGAGAACGGGAAGAGAGGCCGGAGGACAATAGTGGAGGGAGAGGAGGACGCGGAGTACTGGGGAGGGAGAAGAAGAAAAGGAAAGGAGGAGGAGAGAGGTTAGGAGGAAAGGAAGGATGGTAGGAGGGAAAAGTAGGGAAGGGAGGAAAGGGAAGAGGAAGAGGAGAAACGAAGAGAGAAAAGAGAAGCGGGGAGAAGAGAGGGGAGGGGAGAAGGAATGGTAGAAGAGAGCGGATGAGGACAGGAAAGAGTGATGAGAAGTGAGAGAGCAAAGAAGAAGAGAGGAAGGGAGTAGAGGAAAAGGAAAGATGATGAGGGAAGGCGGGAGAGAGAACGGGGGAGATGGGGAATGGAGGGGTAGGGGGAGAATGAGAGGGAATGAGCCTCAATATTCTAAAGTTCGCGTTTCAGACTCTCGACCACTGGCGGAGAGAGGTCGGTGTCCGGTGCCTGGGAGACATTCACTCCGGCCCACTCCTTCACCTCCACTTCCTCTCTCCCACTCTCTCTCTCTCTCTCTCTCCTCTTCCCTCCCCTCCTTCTCTTCCTCTTCCTCCTCCTTTTGTTCCTCTACTTCCATAACAAAGGCCTTTCCATACGTGAGCTTCAACAGGTTTCCTTGCGGGTTAGTTTGTCGTAACATTTTCGCTGCGTTTTACGACCTAGACCTTTAGTCTAGCCACCATCGTGAGATTATATTCAGCTGAGGGAAACCACCGCCTTCCCATGGAAAAAGGTTAAAACAAATGTTCTTAAATTAAATAGGTGAGAAAGTACCAGGTGGAAAGGAAGAGGATTTTTCTAAGTATATGGAACTTTAAAAGAAAATGAGTGGAAATACATATTTTTTTCATTTAATTAGAGGGAGATTTTTGTGTGCGTGTGTGAATGTGTGTGATTTACCATGGTCTTGGATCACGTGTTGGACTCGTGATCAACAGCTATTTCCCTCCCGGAGGAGAGCTCAGAGCTCATATGACCGATCTATGGGTAATGCTGTGACCTTACACGCACACACACACACCCAACTCCCACCCCCACGGGAGTTGGAGTAACAACCCGCAGCGCAGCGATACTGAAATTATTTCAGTCCTGGGCGGGATTCGAACCCGAACCTAGTGGCAGCCGGGAACTCTACCAACCACGCCATCGAGTCGTGTGTGTGTGTGTGTGTGTGTGTGTGTGTGTGTGTGTGTGTGTGTGTGTGTGTGTGTGTGTGTGTGTGTGTGTGTGTGAATGTGTGTGTTTGTGTGTTTGTGTGTATGCGTGTGTATGCGTGTGTGTGTGTGTGTGTGTGTGTGTGTGTGTGTGTGTGTGTGTGTGTGTGTGTGTGTGTGTGTGTGTGTGTGTGTGTGTGTGTGTGTGTGTGTGTGTGTGTGTGTGTGTGTGTGTGTGTGTGTGTGTGTGTGTGTGCGTGTGTGTGTGTGTGTTGTGTGTGTGTGTGTTGTGTGTCTTTGTGTGGAGGAAGTCTAAGTCTCTGGAAGCTCGCAGGATGAGCGGGTTAAAGCGTCGTTACTTGCGGCGAAGGTCGAGGGGGATGGCGGTTCAAATCCTGCCACCGGCGACGTTGAACCAAGGCCATGGTTCATTAAATTCCACGCAACAAAATCCTCTGTAAGGGGCACCGTTCTAGCCTTCCGATAGGTGGGAGTTTGTGACGTTAAACCATTTTATATTTCTAAGTCTATATAATTCTCACGATGTGAGTAGTGTAAGTATTCCCTTTTAATGCCTGAAAGTATTTGCTTCGTTATATGAAATCACTTTTGTATATATTCCCAATTGCTTCATCTTGGTGACTTACTCAAAGATTTTATTCT
>NC_134777.1:25093761-25121261 GCF_046742065.1 Oratosquilla oratoria | reverse complement strand
CAATCACCAGACATGCAGAAGGAGAAACTGAACCCCGTCAGAACCTAACACAGAGACCCTGGGACCGGGTCATTGAGCGGGTTCCACCGTAACACGAGCCTGAGTATCACCAGAACCCGAGTCCAAATGCATCCAGAATCGAGATCTTCCATGACAATCAGAAATAAATAACGACTAAATTCGGGACTAGGTCCAGATGAAATCCGGGGGCACGACGGAACCCAGGACCTGAGTACTGACGGAATCTAGGGACTAATTTTTGTCAGAATCCGGGGACTGAGCCACAAAGTTATTAGGGCTTATAGCTCCGACAAAATCCCGGGACTGACGTCGGCATCCTGGAACTGAGTCCAGACCTCATGTAGAAACTGGGCCCTGAAAATTATGGAGCAGAGTAAAGACCGCATCCAGAGGCTGATTCCAGACGGAATACTGGATTTGAGTCCAGATCTTATGTGGAAATTGAGCCCTGACAGAATCCTGAAACTGAATCCAGACCTCACCACGGGTTTCAGTCCAGACAGAATCCTGTAACTGGGTCCAAACACCTTGGGAATGAGTCCAGACATCATCCGGGGACTGTGCCCAGACGGGATCCTGGAACTAAGTCCGGACCTCATCCGGAGACCGGGCTCAGACGGGATTCTGGAAATGAGTTCAGATCTCATCCGGGGATTGAGCCCAGACGGAATCCTGGAACTGAGTCCAGACCCCATCCGGGGACGCAGACCACACGGAACCCTGGAACTGAATCCAGATTTTATCCGGGGACTGGGCCCTGACGGAATCCTGGAACTGAGCCCCGACCTCAACCTAGGACTGAGCTCTGACGGAACCCTGGAAGTGAGTACAGACCTCCTCGGAGACTAAGGCCAGACGGAATGTTTGAACTCACTCCAGACCTCATCCAGGGATTGAGCCCACACGGAATCCTAAAATTCACTCCAGACCTCAATCGGGGACTGAGGTCAGGCGAAATCCTGGAACTCACTCCAGACCTTATCTCCAGTTTTCATCCGGGGACTACGCCCTGACGGAAATCTGGAACTGAGTCCAGATTTCATCTGTGGACTTAGCCCAGACCCCATCTTGGAACTCACTCCAGACTTCATCTGGGCACTGCACCCTGACGGATATTTGGAACTCAATTACGAGTTCATCACGGGACTGAGCTCTGACGAAATCATAGAAATGAGTCAAGATCTCATCCGGGGACTGAGGTCAGAAGGAATCTTGAAACTAAGTCCAGACCTTGTACTGGGACTGAACTATGATAGAATCCTGGAACTCAGTACATGTCCCATCAGATGAGTCCAGACCTCATCCGGAGACTTAGCACAGACGAAATCCTGGAACAGAGTCCAAAACCTATCTGGGGACTGAGCTCTGACGAAATCTTGGAACTGAGTTCAGACCCTATCCAGGGACTGAGCCATGACGGAAACTTGGAATTCACTCCAGATCTCATCCGGGGACTGACCTCAGACAGAATTCTGGAACAGATTCCAGACCTCATCTGGGGATTGAGGTCAGGCGGAATCCTGAAACTGAGTCCAGACCTTATCCGAGAACTGAACCTTGACGGAATCCTGAAACTCCAGTCCTTATCTGGGGACTGCTCCCTGACGGGAACTTGGAACTCAGTCCAGACCTCGTCCGGAGACCGGGCTCAGATGGGATCCTGGAAATGAGTCCAGATCTCATCCGGGGATTGAGCCCAGACGGAATCCTGGAACTGAGTCCAGACCCCATCCGGGGACGCTGACCCCACGGAAAACTGGAACCGAGTCCAGATTTTATCCGGGTACTGGGCCCTGACGGAATCCTGGAAGTGAACCCCGACCTTATATGGGGACTGAGCTCCGACGGAAGCCTGGAAATGAGTCCAGACCACATGCTGTGCCTGAGCCATGACAGATTCCTGGAATTTACTCAAGACCTTATCCGAGGACTGAGCCATGATGGAATATTGGAATTCACTCCACACCTTATCCAAGGATTGAGTTCAGACGAAATCCTGGAAGAGTCTAGACTTTATGCGGGGACTGAGCTAAGACGGAATCCTGGAACTAAGTCCCGATCTTAACTGGGGGACTGAGCTCAGACAGAATCCTGGAACTGAGTCCAGGCCTCATCGGGGGACTAAGCTCAGATGTAATCCTGGAACAGAGTCTAGACCTCATCGGTGGACTTAGCTCATGTGTAATCCTGGAACAGGTGGAATTCACTCCACACCTTATCCAGGGACTGAACTCAGGCGCAATCCTGGATGAGCTCAGACGGAATTCTGTAACAGAGTCCAGATCTTATCCGGGGACTGAGCTCTGAAGGAATCCTGGAACTGAGTCCAGATCCCATTCAGTGACTGAGCTATGATTTTTTAATTCACTCCAGACCTCACCCGGGGACTGAGCCCAGAGAAAATCCCGGAACTGAGTCCCGAACTGATCCTGGGACTGAGACCTGACGGAATCCTGAAACTGAGTCCAGGCCCCATCCGGGGACTGAGTCATGACAGACTCCTGGAATTCACTCCAGACTTCATCCGGAGACTAAGGTCAGACGGAATCCTTAAACTAAGTCCAGACCTCATGTATGACAGAATCCTGGACTCCAGACTTTATCCAGGGGCTGAGCTCAGACGGAATCCTGGAACTGAGTCCCGACCTTATCCTGGGACTGAGCCCTGACGGAATCCTGGAACTGAGTCCCAATCTCATCTGGGGACTTAACTCTGACAGAATCTTGGAACTGAGTTCCGATCTTATCCGGGACTGAACCCTGACGGAATCCTGGAACTGAGGCCAGACCCTATCCGAGGTCTGAGCCATGACAGACTCCTGGAATTCACTCCAGATCTCATACGGGGACTGAGGTCAGAGGGACTCCTAAAACTGAGTCCAGCCCTTATTCGAGGGCTGAGCGTTGACAAGATCTTGGAACTCACTCCAGACCACATACTGGGACTGAGGTCAGACGGAATCCTTAAACTGAGTCTAGACCTCACATGGGGTCAGACATGACAATATTGAAATTAACTTTAGACCTCATATGGGGACTGAGCACTGACAGAATCCTGAAACTCAGTCCAGACCTTATCGGGGGTTGGGCTCTCATGGAATCCTGGAACTGAGTCCAGACCTTATCCTGAGACTGCGTCATGGCAGAATCCTGGAACTCTACACCTCATCTGGGGATTGAGCTCAGACGGAATCCTGGAACTCACTTTAAAACTCATCTAGGAACTGACCCCAGACGGAATCCTGGAAGTGAGTCCAGACTTCATCCGGGACCTGAGCTCAGACAGAATCCTTGAACTTGTTTCAGAATTCATCGGTGGACTAAGCTCTGACGGAAACCTGAAAGTGAGTCCAGATCTTATCTAAGGACCCGACCCCTGACAGAATCCAGGGAATTCCATCCCATAAAGGTTTCTTCTCCGGATACTCCGCTTTCTTCATTTACGGTCTTCCAGACTATAGCTAATCGCTGACACTACCTGTTACTCCAGGAACTTTTGCATCCACTTCGATAGGGCATTCGTGTGTGGTGTGTCTTTAGGGCATCGCGTTCTAAATCTTCTTTAGTGGACAAGGATTGATTGACTATAGTTCAGCTAACCATGCAATAGTTTGCTTTCTCTTCCCAGGAAGTCATGGGTCAACAACAAATCTGAAAAATAATTTCGATGAAAAAATGAAATACAAATAATAATAGAAATAACGAGAATAACAATAAAAATTTCTGTAGCGATGATTATACTAGACACATGCTGCTTATGAAGGATTTTTAAATATTATTTCAATAATATATAACTCCAGCGCCACAAGTATTTAAAATTGCACACGGACTTATCTCCCTGTACACACACACACACACACACACACACACACACACATATATACTTGTGTGTGTGTGTGTGTGTGTGTGTGTGTGTGTGTGTGTGTGTGTGTGTGTGTGTGTGTGTGTGTGTGTGTGTGTGTGTGTGTGTGTGTTTAACGGAGGACACTTCACTGAATTGCCTTGCCACCCAGGTATTTAATAATGACCACCACGGTGTATTACGACAAACGCCGTTAAGGATGCTGGAGGGAAACGCAAGAACGAATCACTTGTAGAAGAGGAAGCCCTTCTGAGAAACAACGGAAATTCTTTTACCTTAGGACGCAGGAAAGACATCCTTTTAATTTCTTATTCAAAACAATTCAAGTCAACGATACAATTACCAGGTGAAAACGTTTATCTACAACGGGATCCAATGAAAAACCATCTCGACAGAAGACCTTCCGGTCTATGACGAAATCAGAATCCAGCGTGGACTTCCTCTTCTAGCGCTATTTTGCAGGAAATTAAAAATCTCTGGAAGACAAAAATTTTCCCAGAAGGTATAAAAATAGACCAGTTATAGACCTCAAACCTTGAGACACGAGCTTACCACTTTAACCACTTGACTGTTCCGGCTCTTGCGACCACGATGAGCGAGAAGTGGGCGGAGGATGATAGCGGTGGAGGCGGAGACCAATGAGGCGTATCAGAAGAGAAGAGTCTGGGATGGATGGAGACATACTCTAGGTTGTGTCAGGAGATGGGTCAGTATAACTTAATGTGTTCCATGCTTGTCTGAACGAGTGCCTACATATAATAAATCGGTGCTGTTTTGGTATGCCATCTCATTTACGGCGTGATCTCAAAAATTAGGTTTTTGCGTTGGTATGCGATCCTAACCTAACCTAATCTAACCTAACCTAACCAACCTAACCTAACCTAACCTAACCAATCTAACCAACCTAACCAATCTAACCAACCTAACCTAACCAACCTAACCTAACCTAACCAACCTAACCTAACCAACCTAACCTAACCAACCTAACCTAACCAACCTAACCTAACCTAACCATAAATGAGATCGCATACCAAAACGGCAAAAAAAGATATGATGAACATCGCTACTATCAGGTGAGATAGCATACCAAAACAAAAGTACGACTTTGAGATAGCATACCAAAACAGCATCAATAAATCTACCTATATACTAAGGGCTTCTTCTCCCTTATAAGGGAGGTAGCCACCCGTTCCATTCCCATCCATCGCCCTTGATTCCCTCTCATCTTAGCGCCTCGTGGATGAGGGGTCATCCCTGTCTCCTGCCCGCTGCCTCACTTCTATGCCATAAAAGAAATAAATCAATCAGAATAAATAAATAGATAATCTAAGTCAATAGACGTGATTATGTTTCTTTGCGCCAATAGCAAATTTTGGCAGCTCAAAGAGGCATTAGGAGACCTATTTTTGGTCACCAAAAGTGTTGCAATCCAAAAGAATTCTATAGCTACATCAGAAACTAAAATGTTCTTACGATCATCTGGCTTCCCAGGACTGTAGGACAATGTAGTCTCAGATGGAACTTACCCAGTAATTAATAAATAAATGAATAGAAAAAATAAATTAACTAATAGGACATAAGCAAATAAATAAATAAATAAATGAATGAAATAAATAAATAAAAAAGGAAAATGTAACTCTATCGAGAAAATACCTTCCTATTAATCCTAACCCCAACTGGTCGAAAATAAACTGACAAGGCAGATAATGTGATAAAATTCAACATTTAAGTTTTGATTTTATGAACAAATAAATCTGCATGTCCTTCCACACCACTTTTCAAAGACTGTCAATCAGTTATCAATACTCGTGCGGGTTTTCAACAACGTATTTCGCATGATACACTGCAAGAAAATTCTCTTTAAGGAAAGACCGTGGTGGAGCCTATGCTAGAAGGCACGTAGCTGCGGCCGAAGCCGTCACTTTTTTCCTTTGCGTTTGGACAGCTGGGGCAGGTCTCAGTCATTGCCGGGAATCGGAGGGAAGTGCGGGTTTTCAACAACGTATTTCACATGCGGCCGAAGCCGTCACTTTTTTCCTTTGCGTTTGGACAGCTGGGGCAGGTCACAGTCACTGCCGGGATTCGGAGAGAAGTGCGGAGTTTTGTACAGATGGACATGAAGCAATCTGGTTGAGAGACTCTTTGGCCATGGAAGCTGAGACTCTTCGGCAAGACCAAAACCAAAAGGTCTTCGGAGGAATGTAACGAGTGTTGTTCCTCACGGATCCGAACTGAGACTTACATTCTTTGTTATGCATATGAACGGTGTCCATCACAGACTATATTATACTTACAGGATCCCATTAACTCCTTCGTTAAGAGTTCGTTTGCGAAAGCTAAAGACTGTTTACTTAATTACGAGAAGGAAACTGTCGGAGAAAGAGTGGGAATGGGAAAAGTGAAGACGAATGACAGAAAGTGATATATATATATATATATATATATATATATATATATATATATATATATATATAGAGAGAGAGAGATAGAGAGAGAGAGAGAGAGAGAGAGAGAGAGAGAGAGAGAGAGAGAGAGAGAGAGAGAAGGCGGATATAAAGAGAGTAAATGAATGAGAAGACAGGGAAGGGATAGGAGAGGGAAAGGGTAGAAATAGAAAATGGTATAGAATTAGAAAGGGAAAGGGACGGAAGATAACGGGAGAGGAAAGGAAGGACGGGCAAAGGAGGTAAAAAAAAAAAAAAAAAAAAAAAAAAAAGTGGGGAGGGGAAGGGAATTGATATGTCTTTTTTTTTTTTTTTATCGTGGTTTACGGGGATGGTACCTGCTCAGTCCTCAACCTCACAGTGGTCTGGAACTGTTCATACATGAACACAGGAGACGGTGTCCATGGTATGATGCCACTCTTCCAGTGACGATCCCGAAGAGATGTCGGGGAAGAGAAGGAGCGTGGAATAAGGGAGGAAAGGATGGAGGCAAGATAGGGGGGTGGGGGGGACGTGTGGAAGAGTGCTATCAATCGTCAAACGGGCTGCCTCAGGCCTCTTCGGAAGGTCTGTATGACCCCAGTGTTTGTCTCGGGACCACCTTATCGCCTTCCTCTTGCTCTATCTTGACCATCTCCGAAAACAGCGCCAGGGGCGCTTATTAGGAGTACCCTCAGTGAGCCCGGTTATTGTCCACTATTTGGAGGGAGCCACCTACAAATAACAGCAGATTGATGAAGGGACTCTAAAATAAACACTTCCAATTCCTTTTATTTATGGCTGCGTTAAAAAAAAAAAAAAAAAAAATCTGGGGTGGCAAACTTCCACGGAAATACTTGCACTTCATGTATTGCACTCCAATATATATATATATATATATATATATATATATATATATATATATATATATATATATATATATATATATATGTATATATATATATATATATTCATATACTTGCCACCAAACACTGGCCTGTGCACGGCAACCCTTAGTGTTTCCGTGACGTCATCCAACCAAAGAAAAGGACTTGACCTACTCCCGAAGTCCTCGCGAAACTCCTGAAGCCGAAGTGCGAAGAGGCCTCACCTCAGCGCTATCACCCCCATCAGCTGTACCGTCTTTTCCGCTGTCCAATCGTCCGAGATCGGCCGCTCCCCTTGGCAGGAGAGCGAGGACCCTGCACCAGATGCACTCTGACAAGGACTCTTCATTAATCAAGCCGTGAAGCTCCCGAGGTTAGGTTGGGCAGGAAGAAGTGCGTCCTTAGGAATGGGGAGGGACGGAGAGAGTTGGAGGAGGAAGAGGAGAAAGAAAAAGGATAAAGTGGAGGAGGAAGAGGAGAAAAAAATAAGATAAAGTGGAGGAGGAAGAGGAAGAGGAAGAGGACAAATAGAAGGAAGATGAAGTTGGGAAGGAGATGGACGAAGAGGAGAAAGAAGAGAAAGAAGGATAGTATGAGAAGGAGGAAATTGGGAAGGAGAAGGAGTACGAAGAGGAAGAGGAGGAGGAGAAGGAGGAGGACGAGGAGACGGAGGGAGAAAAGGAGGAACTATAGGAAGGGGAGAGAAAGAGAGGAGGACAATCAAAAGTAGGAGTTGACGGAGTAGAGAAGTAGAAGTAGGGGAAGAGTAGAAGAAAATAGAGAAAAGTAGAATGAGAGAGGCGAGGAGGACAAATATGAGGAAGAGGAGGAGGAAAAGTAGGTGGAGGAGGAGGAAAAAGGGGAGGTAAAGGAAGAGGAAGAGGAGTAGAAGGAGGAGGAAATTGGGAAGGAGGGAGGTTAGGAGGACAAGTAGTAGGAGGAGGAGGAGGAGGAAAAGTAGGAGGAGGAGGAGGAGGAGGAGGAGGAAAAGTAGGACAAGTAGGAGGTAGAAGGGGAGGTAAAGGAAAAGGAAGAGGAGCAGAAGGAGGAGGAAATTGGGAAGGAGGGAGGTGTAGAGGACAAGTAGTAGGAGGAGAAGGAGGAAAAGTAGGAAGAGGAGGAGGAAGAAGGGGAGGTAAAGGAAGAGGAAGAGGAGTAGAAGGAGGAGGAAATTGGGAAGGAGGGAGGTTAGGAGGACAAGTAGTAGGAGGAGGAGGAGGAGGAGGAAAAGTAGAACAAGGAGGTAGAAGGGGAGGTAAAGGAAGAGGAAGAGGAGTAGGAGGAGGAAATTGGGATGGAGGAACATATTTTGTAGTTAGATTTATGGTGAGGGGGAGGGAGTAGCAACTGGGGCAGTAGTAGCTGAATTAAGCACAGACTAGAAGTAGGAGGAAGAGGAAGAGGTGGAGAAAAAATATAAAGAGGAGATAGACAAGGAAGACAACGAGATGGGAAAGAAAAAGAAAGAGGATGTGGAGGTCGAACAGTAGGAGAAGCAGAAGGGGAAATTACTTCAAGAAGAAAAAATATATAGAACAGAAATAACAGCAGGATACTGGGTAGAAGGGTTAGATGGGTTTTAACCGCAGACAGAGGAAAGTATATAACTATAAATGGGAAGGACTGGAAAAGGAGGAGGAGGAGAAGGAGGAGGAGTAGGAGGAAGAGGAGGAGGAGGAGGAAGTGAAGGAGGAGGAAGAAGACGAGGAGGAAGAGCAGGAGCAAGAGGAGGAGGAGGAAGAGCAAGAGTAAGAGGAGGAGGAAGAGAAGGAGGAAGAAAAGGAGGAGGAGGAAGACAAGAAGGAAAAGCAGGAGCAAGAGGAGGAGGAGGAATAGAAGGAGGAAGACGAGGAGGAAGACGAGGAGGAAGAGCAGGATCAAGAGGAGGAGGAAGAGAAGGAGGAAGAAAAGGAGGAGGAGGAAGACGAGGAGGAAAAGCAGGAGCAAGAGGAGGAGGAGGAAGAGCAGGAGCAAGAGGAGGAGGAAGAGAAGGAGGAGGAGGAAGACGAAGAAGAGAAGGAGGAGATCCTGCACGGGAGTCTGAACATCTGACAGTGAGTAGGGAAGGGGGATAAACTTGAGACGCATACGGTTTCAACTGAGCGTGGAGGGTCTGGAATGAAGTGGAGATCGAGAGAGAGAGAGAGAGAGAGAGAGAGAGAGAGAGAGAGAGAGAGAGAGAGAGAGAGAGAGAGAGAGAGAGAGAGAGAGAGAGAGAGAGAGAGAGAGAGAGAGAGAGAGAGAGAGAGAGAGAGAGAGAGAGAGAGAGAGAGAGAGAGAGGTTTGAAGGGGAAGAGAAGGAGGTATGGATGTGTACGGAGGAGTTGTGGAAGGACGCGGAGAAGGTAAGGAGAGTCTGCATATAGGGAAGACTAAATGAATAAAGTTCAGATGAATCAGAGAACGAATATAGAGAAAGGGGGTCGAGGTTGAGTGGATGAAGGACTGGGACACTGTCAAGACCAAGAGGACCGTGGGATCATTTCACTAAGAGGGCTTATCGTAAATGGGAAAGAAGACAAGTCTTCATGAGAAGAGGGGGAAAATCTCGAGGAAAGAGGAGAGGTGCATGAAGAAAGAGGAGAGAGGAAAGACAGGAGAGAGATGAGGAGAGAGGAAAGACAGGAGAGAGATGAGGAGAGAGGAAAGACAGGAGAGAGATGAGGAGAGAGGAAAGACAGGAGAGAGATGAGGAGAGAGGAAAGACAGGAGAGAGATGAGGAAAAGGATAGGAGAGAGGGGAGAGACAAAGCATAGAGGGGGCAGAAGACACAATAGAAAAGAGAGAAGGTCGAAGTGAGGTAAAGTGAAAAAGGGATAAAAGAGAAGGCAAACTAGAGAAAAGAGACGAGGGTAGAAGAGAGGAAACAATAGAAAGGAAAGAAGAGAGAAATTTGAGAAGAAACAGGAAAAAGAGTGGAAAGGAGCGGGATACGAAAGGAGAGAAGGGGAAGAGAAGAGAACAGAGGAGACGGAGAGAGAGAGAGAGAGAGAGAGAGAGAGAGAGAGAGAGAGAGAGAGAGAGAGAGAGAGAGAGAGAGAGAGAGAGAGAGAGAGAGAGAGAGACAGAGAAAATCAGAGGGAAAGAGAGAGAGAATCAGAGAGAGAGAGAGAATCAGAGAGAGAGAGAGAGGGAGAGAGAGAGGGAGAGAGAGGGAGAGAGAGAGAGAGAGAGAGAGAGAGAGAGAGAGAGAGAGAGAGAGAGAGAGAGAGAGAGAGAGAGAGAGAGAGGTGGGGGGAGAGGAACAGAGGAAGGTTGAGGAGGACGAGGAACAAAACAAGTGTCAGGAGTAAAACACACAAGGGCAAGTGCGGCGACAGACCAAGGTGAAGAAAGAACGCGAGAAACGTGTGGTGAAGCTAGTGGCGGAGGCGAAGCCCCTCTCTCCCGCTCCCCAAGAGTGAAAAACCAACTTAGTCCTTCCAGATGGTGCGCGACAGGTGGATCACGGGGAAGCCTACGACAGAGGGGAGGAAGAGCTGTGGCAGGTGGGGTTGGTACCTCGAGAATTCCAGTCCCATGGAACCAGATGATTTTATTTACCTGAAGAACAAATCACATGATGGGTTCACCTGCATCTCCTACTTTCTCTCGCTGAGACTAATTCGAGACTATTTTATTCAGCTGAGGGAACTCCATCGTTGCGAAGCAGGTGAAAAAATAATCCCCACATTTACGCTGGCTGAGCGGGTTAGGGCGTCGTTACTTGCGGCGAGGGTCGTGGTGAGGGCGGTTCGAATCCTGCCACCGGCGAAGTTGAACCAAGGGCATGGTTCATTAAATTCCACGCTACAAAGCCCTCTGTGAGGGGCACCGTCCTAGCCTCCCGATAGAGGGGAGTGTGTGACGTTAAACCATATCATCATTCTAGCTAGTGTCAGACTGTTCTATGTTTTAGCTGGAAGTACGTCACAAAGGACATGATGTTAAGAGTCTTGAGCAGCGTTTCCCAACCTTTTCCGACCACAGCACCCCCTGTTGTCATGTCTAAGCAGTCCAGCACCCCTATCTTGTTATCAGAAGGCTAACAGAAAGTGAAGTGTACTGCTTGATGATTTAATTTCTCGATTCATTAGAACTGAAACAAATTGACAATATTGTTTGTAGAAGAAATAAGAACACCCTAGAAAAATAAATTGGCATGGAAAAAGTCAAATATGCACAACTAGGTAATCAATGATACATATATCAATGTGATTTTTGTGTGCATCACTTCCCAGCACCCCCCTATAATTGATTTCAGCACCCCAGGTTGGGAAACGCTGATGTAGAGAGAATGGGAAAGAAGTATATATCATATGGAACGAGGTAGGAGACTAACACTTTGAGACGTTCAGCTGCGACCAAAGCCATCATTTCTGCTCTATGTATTGGAACTGTTGGGGCAAGTATCAGTAATCGTTCCAATCGAAGAGGAGGAAGATGAAGAGAGGGAGAAGGAGGTGAAGGAGAGGGAGGAAGAGTAAGGGGAGGAGGGGGAGGTGGAGGGGAGAAGGAGTAAGAAAAAGAAATAGGAGAAGGAAAAGAAAAATAAATAGAAGTATATGCAAAAAAAAAAAAGGTGATGAAAAATAAAAAGGAGGAGAAAAAGGAGATGAAAAAGAAAAAGAAACTGAACAAGGAAAAGAAATAGAAATATGAAGAGGAGGAGGAGGAGGAGGAGGAAGACGAGGAGGAGAAGGAGTGGGCGAAAAAAAAAGAGGAGGAAGAGATGGAGGTGGAAGAAGAGATGGAGGACGAAATGATGGAAGAAGAGGATGAGGGAGGGGAGGCGGGAGCGGAAGCAGCGGCGCCAGAGCCCTTGAGAAGTTGGAGGGAGAGAAGGAAAGAGATGAGTAACGAAATCTCAAATTGACTTTTCGAGTTGAAGGAAGAACTTGAGTGAGTTTGGAAGAGCAGCTGGTACAAGGAAGACGTTGGGACGAATCGTAGATGATCCTCGGTCGGAGGCCGAGGGTGCTGTTGTCGTGACTTGTGAGTGTTTGCTCTACTAATACACTACGGTGCCTCGACTGTGGATTCGAATCTTGGCACTGTTGGCACCGCGCGAGTTGTCAAATGCTCCTCTCCGTCCGGGCGGATCCCGGGCGGATCTCAGAGCACCACGGGTCTTTTATCCACGGGACGTGACACAACATAAGAACATAAGAATGAAGGAGACTGCAAGAGACCATAAGGCCTACACCAGGCAGTTCCGCATCCATCACCACCTGTCATCCCCATCCATAAAGTTGTCTAATCGTTTCTTAAAACAACTGATAGTTTCAGCTCTTACTACATGGTTACTAAGTCTATTCCATTCGTCGACCACCCTATTAATAAACCAATTCTTGCCTATTTCCTTCTTAAATCTAAATTTGTCCAGTTTATATCCATTACTGGGAGTCCTGCCCTGTTGTTTTAATATGATAACCTTGTTTGCATCACCCTTGTTAAAGCCTTTGATCCACTTGAACACCTCTATTAGATCAACCGATGTGGTTACTAAACGTGACAGTCAGGGGCAAGTAGCTTATAGACGTTATCTTCGCTCACGTGAACTAATTGCTCTGAAACACTCACAACTGGAGCCGAAGTTCTTTTTTAGAATTAATGGATTGCACTCGAAGCTGGTACCTCTTCGCATTAAAAATATTACACTTGGTAAACACCTTTTTGGTAACGAAGAGGGGGTTCCCTTCAGCTGAAGGAAATCACTTGGCGGCATCCAGAGAAAAAACTCTGTCGTAAAACGCCGCGAAAGGATTAATACGCGGCGAAGAAAGATGATAATCAGCTGAAATTTCTCGGAATCACAACGGAATCGGTCAAATACAAATTCGAAAACCTACAAGACCAGATGAACCTTAATAAACTGCTGAAAATTTCTCACGCGACCAGTCATATTCAAACGCTCCAATGACATATACCAACTCTAAATGCTTATCAAATCCCATTCTACCTCCTATCCTGTCCCACGTTAAACCTAATTCTATCCCACTGCAATTCCAGTTTTCGGCAAAAACCCAGAGCAAAGACTATCCCCGGCCCATGTCTACCTTAATTCCTGTCCACCACTGCCTCATTTCCCCTTTTACCGCCTCAAATTCTCCTCTTCCTCCTGACTCTTCCCTCCCTGCCTACGCCGGGCATGCGTGAGGTGGGAACCCAAATCTCGTCTTGTAATAACAAGCCTGAGGCGACCACGGCCATCTTCGGTGCAGAGGCTCATTTACACAGGTACTTATCGCCAGGTACATCTTTATTTGCAGCTGCCGGTGAATACGCTCACTCCGGGGCCGGGTGTGGAAGGGAGCTTATGCTGGCGTTCAGGAGGAGGGATGTAATGAGCTTCGATTCTATAAAACTTGCCGTTAACTGGGCAACATGAGCCCATGATACCTTAAACGATTCTATCCAATCTACCCAATCTTGGTTAAATACAATTACTAAAAGTTAGCCAAAGAATGACCAAGAAACGTATACTTCTGTCGAAAGATCAATCAAAGGTTTGGCAATTCGATTATGGAATGTGTTTCATCTATACCAAATCGATTCTATCCAATCTACCCAATCATAGTTAAACAAAATTACGTGGCAGCGGCTAAAGAAAAATCAAAAGAAAATAATATTGCATTCAAAAGATTAATCAAGGGTTTTGCAATTCGATTGTGGCACGTGTTTCCCTCTATACCAAATACAATCGCTTGTCGCTAACGAGAAGAATGACACGAGTCGACTACATCTCGACACGAACACATTGACTCTTATCCACCTCAGCTCAGGAAAACCCATCAGGACACCCTAAATTCACTCCCGCTATTGCCAAGACCCACCTGCAGAAGGCGAAGCCAAGAACGCCTCCTCTGGGGCGAGTTCGAACACAGAAACCCGAAATCGAACATTCTTAGGCAAGCGAGGCACCCTTAGAGGACAATGCAGACCCAACTTGCCACTATAAATCTGGACGAGGAGCTAATGGAGGAGTTTTAGGTGCTAATGGAGGAGGAAGAGGAGAAGGCGAAAGAGTATAGATGAGGAAGAAGTGGAGGGAAAAGAAGGGCGCAGGTAAAGGAGGAACAGAGGGTGAAGGAGAGGAGGAGGAAGAGGGGGAAAGAAGAGGAGGAAGAAAAGGAAAGTGGGAAGGAAAGTGGGAAGGAAAGTGGGAAGGGGAGGGGAAAGGGAGGAGAAAGGGGAGGGGAAAGGTGAGGAGGAGGAGGAGGAAAAGGAAGAGGGGGAGTAGTAGCAGCAGGAGGAAGAGGAAAAGAACTAGGAAGAGAGAAAATTAGGGAGAAGGAGACAACGAGAAAATAGATCGAGAAGGAAAGTGAGAGAAAAGGAAAAGAGGAGGAAGATAAAAAGGAGGAGGAGGAGGAGGAGGAGGAGGAGGAGGACGAGAAGCAGTAGGAGAGGGAAGAATTAGTAGAAAAGAAGAAAGAAAGGGAGAAGCACGAGAATAAGAAGAAGGAAGAGTAGGAGGAGGGAGAGTGGTGGGTGGCAGAAAATTAGTAGAAAAATGAAGGAGGAAATTGAGATAGAGGAGGAGGGCGAGGAGGAGGACGAGATGTACAAGGGGGAGGATTGTGGGAAGGAAGAAGAGGATGAATGGAAGGAGGAGAAGGAGGAGGAAAAAAAGAAGAAAAGGAGACAGAGGAACAGGAGTATGAGGAGGAAAAGGCAGAGGTGGTGGTGGAACACACACACACATACATATTCACACACATACATATTCACACACAAGAAAAAACGTAAAAACATAGCAGTGGTATCTCAGACTTCATTTGCCATTTTAAGTCTCTCATGTTTTTCTTTCACTGTAAACACCTCGTTCTCATGATTTTGAGGGTTGAATAAAAACGAAGTAAAGGACGTGCGAGTAAGAGAGAAAAAAGGAGAGAGAGAGAGAGAGAGAGAGAGAGAGAGAGAGAGAGAGAGAGAGAGAGAGAGAGAGAGAGAGAGAGAGAGAGAGAGAGAGAGAGAGAGAGAGAGAGAGAGAGAGAGAGAGTTATAGTAGAACAGAGTAGAGTGGCAACAACGAAAGATTAATTTTCCTCAAGACACACTTCTTCGATTTTTTACACACTAGGGACAGATGACTTGCTGTCTTTTATTAGTAGACTCCAGCCTATAGTATCTCGATCCATCGAGACATGTTAGGAATCCCGTTCACGCACGATCTGGTCTCAAGGTCGCCGGACAGATCTAGTTGGATCTGACCAAATCGAATTGTGTATGTACTGACTGTCATACACGATCCAACCTGGTCGGATCCCAGACCTGTTCGGCAGCCTCAAGACCAGATCGTACTGTGGATGGGGTCCCTAAGAGAGACTCCAGAAGATTCATGAGCAGAAAGAAAAACTGGAAAATGGATGACTGAGCAAATGCATAAAGCCAAGGTTAGAGACGTAGGTGCAGTGACGACACTCCCACGATTGGGCAAAGAACACGATAAAGAAATAAATAAGAAAGGAGAAGTATTAATTGGTGTCTTGAGTTTTAATTGCTATAAACCAACTTCCCTGATGTGGTTAGTTACCTCATCATGGTAAATGGGTATCGTCCATAAGAGAAGGATTAAATTGAATTTCAAATCTCTTTGGACTTATTGTTGAATTTCCCGTCCGCCACGACAGAAATTATATACAAGCAACATTCTAATACTTTGTACAAGTTATGCAATAATGTTACATATAGATACTTTTTACATTATAAGGGCTATCCTTGTATGTGACAATGATAACTAAAATATGTAATTTTATTAACATGGACACATATAATGATTTGACCAAAATTAGTCATTTTATTTTAAAAAGACGCTATATAGGTTAAGGGGACACTGCAGTAGTGGCGAGTTGCCACAGCCCCAACAGTAGCCAGTTACTATCCTCTACGCTTCCCACAGATCTCTCTGCGATGAAATGTTGCTCTGTTGTCTGCTCTGTGGTCTGTTTCTTTCATCAGCTGGTAGGATTAGAAGGAAGGGAGTAGTTTTCGGTTTTCTGCTCTTTGCGTGAACAAGTGGAAGAAAGATGATAGTCCTTGACTGAGAGGGATTTTAGATCCAGTCCAAAGACCAAGCACCAGCCCTTGGGGCTGCATCTCCAGATGTAGATGTGTGTGTGTGTGTGTGTGTGTGTGTGTGTGTGTGTGTGTGTGTGTGTGTGTGTGTGTGTGTGTGTGTGTGTGTGTGTGTGTGTGTGTGTGTGTGTGTGTGTGTGTGTGTGTGCGTGCGTTGGTGATGGACATAAATTTCTCCGATGTCCTCGCAAGACCACCACAACCAGGCATCCATTTTTTTTTTTTTTTTGTCTCATGTAAGGAAACGTACAATGATGACACGACTTGAATATAACGCGGAAACTGGCGCAACTCGGAGGAATATTTAGGCTGGAGAGAGTTGACAAAAGTGGGGACGTTTCAAGGGACTCCTTTGCATACCAACAAGGTGTCTTTGCGCAGCAGGCTCTAGCATACATAGTACAACACACAGATAATCAAATCGTCATATAACTACATGAACATAACCAGACAGGGGACAATATTACACCAAAGAAGTTGCAAAGGTGGAGTTTAAAAAGGGTGTCAGAACGGGGAAGGTAATAGAAGTTAAAAGTGATCAACACTTTTTTTTTTTTTTTAGATGAGATGAGTTGCCAATCACAAGAGTCACATAGCATTCTCTTGACTGTAAACTAATCTTCACTCAATAATATAATATTGATTGATTCTAGTTTCTACTATCCCTCCATTCCTCTGCCCTCCTTACCGTTCTCACCTCTGTGACAATTCTTCGGAGCGATATTGTCTCCGAATGATTAAGGAACTGTTTACCACCGACAAAATACGAAAACCACACAAGGGACCGTTTTCGACATGTCCAGCTACGGACAAACTATTGTTTATCCAAGTAATGCAGAACCTCAATCCTCAACGGGCTTATTCTTACTTGTAAATCATATAAACAAACAACCACGCTATACAGAAAAAAATACGCAAGGCGTCAATAGTCACAGAGAATGGTGACGAACCAACAAAACATCAGGAGTCAAAACATAAAACATATGACTGCGAAGAGTGAACGAATAGATCGACTGGAGGCTTAGGCACCTTAACTTACACTCTCTGGAAAGACGCAGAGTGCGGGGTGATCTAACAGAGGTGTTCAAGTGGATCAAAGGCTTTAACAAGGGTGATGCAAACAAGGTCATCATATTAAAACAACAGGGCAGGACTCACAGTAATGGATTTAAACTGGACAAATTTAGATTTAAGAAGGAAATAGGCAAGAATTGGTTTACTAATAGGGTGGTCGACGAATGGAATAGACTTAGTAACCATGTAGTAAGCGCTGAAACTATCAGTTGTTTTTAGAAACGATTAGACAACTTTATGGATAGGGATGACAGGTAGTGATGGATACGGAGCTGCCTGGTGTAGGCCTTATGGTCTCTTGCAGTCTCCTTCATTCTTATATTCTTATGTTAATCCTGGGCGATAAGATCGTTCGTGCAGTGTATGCAGGTAAAGCTCGTTCCGGCAGTGCCTGAAGCCAAGCTGGCGGTTAAGACGGGGGCACCAGACTGCCTTAATGGGAACTGCTGGCAGTAATTTCACGGTTCTTATGAGGACGAGAGATTACTGGTACAAGAGTCGTAAAGTTGCGGTGGCAAAATGGTGGAAGGGGGGGGGGAATTCGATGGTGGAAATGGCTGGTGAAAGCGAGTGCGTGAGAATGGAATCAATACTGATGATAGCGAGATGCCTGTGAGGGTTCTGTCGGATTTAGTGGTATTGGTACTGTCAATGGTGATAGCAGTGACGTAAACATAATCTAATTTGCATATTATGTTACCTAACGTGTGTGTGTGTGTGAAAGTTTGTGTGTGTGTGTGTGTGTGTGTGTGTGTGTGTGTGTGTGTGTGTGTGTGTGTGTGTGTGTGTGTGTGTGTGTGTGTGTGTGTGTGTGTGTGTGTGTGTGTGTCATTCACCATGGTCCTCGAACGATAGCTCAGAGATCATAAATTCCCCCTACACACACACACACATGCTCACACACACACATGCTCACACACACACACACACACACACACACACACACACACACACACACACACACACGACCTCCACATATACAAATACACCTTTTTTCCTCAAAGGGAACAGTAACAGATTGTATAAGCGAAATCTTTTCAAGCCGGAAGCACAACTCGAACTCGGAAAAACAAATTTGGAACTCTGAACTACTAACCAATGCACCAACAAGCCATGCTGCTGTGTTTGTGTGTGTGTGTGTGTGTGTGTGTGTGTGTGTATGTGTGTGTGTGTGTGAGAGAGAGAGAGAGAGAGAGAGAGAGAGAGAGAGAGAGAGAGAGAGAGAGAGAGAGAGAGAGGGAGAGAGAGAGAGAGAGAGAGAGAGAGAGAGAGAGAGAGAGAGAGAGAGAGAGGGAGAGAGAGAGAGAGAGAGAGAGAGAGAGAGAGAGAGAGAGAGAGAGAGAGGGGTAGAGAGAGAGAGAGAGAGAGAGAGAGAGAGAGAGAGAGAGAGAGAGAGAGAGAGAGAGAGAGAGAGAGAGAGAGAGAGAGAGGGAGAGAGAGGGAGAGAGAGAGGGGTAGAGAGAGAGAGAGAGAGAGAGAGAGAGAGAGAGAGAGAGAGAGAGAGAGAGAGAGAGAGAGAGAGAGAGAGAGAGAGAGAAAGAGAGACAGAGAGAGCGAGAGAGAGAGAAAGAGAGACAGAGAGAGAGCGAGAGAGAAAGCGAGAAAGAGAAAGAGAGAGAGAGAGAGGGGGGGAGAGGGGGAGAGAGAGAGGGAGAGAGAGAAAGAGAGAGAGAAAGAGGGAGGAAGAGAGAGGGGGAGGGAGAGAGAGAAAGCGAAAGAGAAAGAGAGAAAGAGAGAAAGAGAGAGAGATACTATATCCACAACTCAGGCATTGGGTAACACGAGTGGTTTTCAGTGTCCGATAGTGTGTCATCGAATAGGTTTAATTGTCTCCGGCCTAACGGCTCCACCGTTGTTGTTTTTGAGTCAGTGGGTCAATGTCGAGAGCCCTCCATCTCCGCTCCCCATAGAATATGAACTGCGAAACAGTGAAGGCAGTGGAAGGGGTGGGGAGTGGAAGAGAAGGATTTGTGGAAAAGAGGAAGAGGAAGAAGGAAATTAGAAAAAAAAAATGAGAATGAACACGAAAAATTGGTGGAAATGAAAGAGGGGTGGAGGAAGAATATAAGAAGAGGGACTAGGAAGAGGAAGAGGATCGTAAGACTGTTGGAATGTCAGAAGAGTAGGAGGAATGGAGTAAGTAGAAAGAAGGGGAGCAGAGGCTATGATGAGTGAGACAGGGGAGTAAAAATGAATAAAAATTACTAGTAGAGGTAGAAATAGTGCGAGTAGTAGTAGTAGTAGTGGGAGAAGTAGTAGCAGTAGTAGTGGGAGAAGTAGTAGTAGTAGTAGTAGTAGTAGTAGTAGTAGTAGTGGTGGTAGTAGTAGTAATAGTACTAGTAGTAGTAGCAGTAGTAACAGTAGTAGTAACAGTAGTAGTAGTAGTAACAGTAGAAGTAGTAGTAGTAATAGTAAGGAGTGGCTGAACGACGCCTACAACAGGATACTTGCCTTCTCTCCAGGAAACCTCTTCACCCCGCCTAAATGCAATGCATCCAAAGGCCTAATAGAGGAAATGACCCATCTATTAAGAGCATATATAAATTCATCTCCCTACGCCCCCATGGTATTCAAAACGCTAGCTATCCTTCCACACCTTACATGTCAGAGGACCCACAGAAAATCTAAGCACTCTGAGAACATCCAGGCATTGCAACGGAGGATGGAAAAGTGGGAAAAGGGAGAAGTGGAGCAACTGTTGATGGAAGCAGAGGCCATCCAAGGTAAACTCTACAAGGGTGTCAACAGAAAGAAAAATCTAGAAGACAAAGCCAGAAACTTTGCAGATAAGATGAGGCATGGAAAGGTCGAGGCTGCCATGAGGTCGCTCGCAGGGGAGAGTGAAGATCCTGGAGTTCTATCCCTAAACGAGGAAACGCTAAAGATCCTGAAAGAAAAACACCCAAAAGCAAGACCAGCAAACCTGGAGTCTAAATTCAGTGGCGACTACCTTCCACCCCACGAGGTAGTCTTTGACAGCATCACAAGAGGAAGGATCTGGAACCATGCTCTACACACCCAGGGAGCGGCGGGACCATCGGGCCTAGATGCGTCTGGATGGAAATGTCTCCTTAGCACCAGCCTATTTGGAACGGCAGCGGGGAGTCTGCAGGAGGCCATCGCTGGTTTGGCAAAGAAACTGGCGACTGAGGACTGCCAGCACTTGGAGGCATACACAGCGTGCAGACTTATCCCGCTGGATAAGAAACCTGGCTGTCGTCCGATTGGTATAGGCGAGGTGCTGCGAAGAATAGTAGGAAAAGCCATCATGGAAGTCGCGAAGGATGAGGTGCGAGAAGCGGCTGGCAACCTGCAGGTGTGCGCGGGGCAACAGGCGGGTTCCGAGGCAGCAGTCCACGCCATGAGGAAAATATTCGAGGAACCGGAATGCGAAGCAGTCCTATTAGTCGATGCATCAAACGCATTCAACAACTTGAATAGAGAGGCTACAATACACAACATCAAAATTAAATGCCCAATTTTGGCCAGGTATGTGGAGAACACATACAGAGAACCTGCAAACCTATTTGTCACCAACAGGTTTGAGAAAAAAGAAACTAAAGTGGAGATCATCAAATCCGCGGAAGGAACCACTCAGGGAGACCCGGTGGCCATGGCTATGTACGCGCTCGGTCTTATGCACCTGCAACAGAAGATACAATATGAGGACACCATGGTCAAACAGGTAGCATATGCAGATGATCTCACGGGGGCAGGAAAAGTAGCTGACCTAAAAAAGTGGTGGGATCTGGTGTTGGCACACGGCCCGGGCTTGGGTTACATTCCGAATGCAAAGAAATCTGTCCTCATAGTGAAACCAGAGCACTTTGACAATGCCAAAATCCTCTTTGAGAACAGTGAAGTGAAGGTAACAAAAGACGGGGAAAGACATCTCGGTGCAGTGATCGGCTCAGAATCCTTTAAAAAGCAATATATTGAAAAGAAAGTTAACGATTGGGTAGCGGAAGTTAGGCTCCTAGCTAACTTTGCAAAGACCGAACCGCAGGCGGCATATGCCGCATTCATATATGGGGTTAAACATAAGTGGAACTACATATTAAGGACGGTACCGAACATCACCGACCTATTAGGACCCCTTGAAGAAGCCATTAGAAACGAGCTAGTACCGGTCATCACCAACGGACGGACATTAAACGAAGAGGAAAGAAAACTCATTGAACTTCCACCTAGAATGGGAGGGCTAGGCATCTCCAACCCGCTAAACCTAGCCAAAATAGAACACCAAAACTCTATGAAACTCACGTCCTCCCTGACAAACAACATCGTGTCACAAGATCAACGGAAGGAGACTAACATGGAGGAGATCAGAGAAATTAGAAGAAACATTTCAAAGGGAAGGGAGGAGAGGCAGAAGGAGGAACTTCAAGCACTTCTAGCTCGGGTATCGAATTGTATGAAAAGAAAGATATCATTGGCGCAGGAAGTTGGGGCGTCCAATTGGCTGACAGCACTACCAATCAGGGCAAAGGGATTCACCTTAAACAAAAGAGAATTCACGGATGCCATTGCCCTGAGGTATGGATGGCCATTGGGAGGGCTGCCTAACAGATGCTCCTGTGGTGCACAGTTTACTCCGGACCATGCGATGATATGCAAGCAGGGTGGATTCATTTGCATGCGACATGATGAGGTAAGAGATCTCACTGCCCAAATGCTTCAGGAGGTGTGCAAGGATGTGACTATCGAACCAACATTACTTCCACTAGGAGGGGAGAACTTCAGATACCGCACGTCCAACACATCAGATGAAGCAAGAGTGGATGTCAGCGCAAGAGGTTTCTGGACACGGGGACAATTGGCTTTCTTTGACATGCGAATATTTGATCCGATGGCCCCCTGTTACAACAACCTAACTATTGAGGCATCTCACTTCCGGAACGAGTATGAGAAGATCAGGATGTACGAAGAGCGTATACAGAATGTAGACCAGGGCTCATTCACTCCTATAACCTTTACGACCTCAGGTGGGATGGGTCCTAAAGCAAAGGCATTCTACGCTCGGCTGGCAGAGGTAATGGCTGAAAAGAAACAACAACCCAAAAGCAGCATTGTTTCATGGATGAGATGTAGACTGTCATTCTCACTCCTAAGATCAGCCCTCCTATGCCTGAGAGGTACAAGGTCCCCACCGCCCAAATCAACACATATACAAAACCTAGATTTTGAGCAGACGGTGGTTGACAGTAGGATAAATGAACTTTTGTATTAGGCATTGTTAATAAAAATTAAATCCACAGATAAAAGGGTTGTCGACCACAGTCATTGGCGGGAGAGGGGCCAATGAACTGTGTCTGTGGGAGACAGATCCTGCTGCTTCCACCACACAGTTCCACGAGGATGGAGGTCGTGTAGTAGTAGTAGTAGTAGAAAAAAAAAGTAGTAGTAGAAGTAGTAGTAGAAGTAGTAGTAGTAGTAGTAGTAGTAGTAGTAGAAGTGGAAGTAGAAGTAGTAGTAGTAGTAGTAGTAGTAGTAGTAGTAGTAATTGTAGTAATACCAGGTCCCTAGCGCCCAAATCACCACATATACAAAACCTAGATTTTGAGCAGACGGTGGTTGACAGTAGGATAAATGAACTTTTGTATTAGGCATTATTAAAAAATAGATAGATAAATAAAAGGGGCGTCGATCACAGTCATTGGTGAGAGAGGGGCCAATGAACTGTGTCTGTGGAAGACAAATCCTGCTGCTTCCACCACACAGTTCCACGAGGATGGAGGTCGTTAAAGAAAAAAGAAAAGAAAAGAAAAAAGTAGTAGTAGTAGTAATTGTAGTAGTTGTAGTAGTAATTGTAGTAGTTGTAGTAGTAGTAGTAGTAGTAATTGTAGTAGTTGTAGTAGTAGTAGTAGTAGTAGTAGTAGTAGTAGTAGTAGTAGTAGTAGTAGTAGTAGTAGTAGTAGTAGTAGCAGTAGTAGTAGCAGTAGTAGTAGTAGGGTAGTGGTTAGGAAGAGGATGCTGGGGAGGAGGAAGAGTAGTAATCACAAAGGCATAAATATAGAAGTAGTAGTAGTAGCAGCACAAGATGCTGCAGGGGTAATACGAGGAGTATAAGAAGGAAGAGAAAGAGGGGGAAGAAAAGGAGGAAGAGGAGGAGGAGTAGGAGAAGGTAGAGAAAGAGAAGGAAGAGGAAGAGAAAGAAGAGGAGGAGAAGGTGGAGGAAGAAAAGGAGGAAGAGAAGGAGGAGTAGGAGAAGGTAGGGGAAGAGAAGGAAGAGAAAGAGGAGGAGAAGGTGGAGGAAGAGAAGGAGGGGAAAGAGAAAGAAAAGGAGAAGGAAAAGGAAGAGAAGAAGGAAAAAGAGGAGGAGGAAGAGGAGGAGTCATCACCACGGAAAGAGGAGAGCATATATTCGTATTGCTGAGGGATAATTTCATCCTGGCGCCACGTAGGAGTAAAAAGAAAAGAAAAAAAAATGAATAAATAAATAAATAGAAAATAAAAATTCACATGTAACCGATAGAGAAGTATTGTGAACATCCGAGACCACGGCTTCTCACGAGTTTTGTTGTTTCACTCGGGACCATGCAATTAGCTGCAAGTGTTATTACGAGTGATTTTTCTTTCAACAAGATTTTGGAATGGAGTAGATTTTCACGAGACTACAGATGTACTGTAATTTTCAACTCTGGAGTAGTGACGGTGATGGCGGTGGTGGTGGTGGTGATGGCGGTGGTGGTGGTGGTGGTGATTACGAATGCGATGAGTTGGTGATGCGGTAGATCTTATGGAGATGGTATCAATGGTGATAGTGATAGTGAAAGTGATAGCGGTTGTGATGGTCCTGGTGGTTATGGTGTTGATTGTGGAAGTGGTGGCCGCTGTGGAGGTGATAATGATGTAGGTCGTGGGAGAGATAGTGGAGATGGTGACAATGTTGATTGTAATGGTGATAGTGGTGGTGGAAGAGGGGGTGGTGTTGGTAGTTTTAGCAGAGTTGGTGGTTTCTGCCGTAGTGGTGTTTTTTTGCAGTGTTGGTGATGATGAAATCGATGGTGGTGGTGATAGTGGTGGTGATAATATTGGTAGTGGGAGTAGTGTTGGTGGTAGTGGTGGCCGTGATTCAGTGGTGGTCTTTGTACAGTGGTGGTAGTGGTGAAGTTGTGATCGTGGTAGTGGTGTGGTTGTATCTACTGAAGTACTGTAGTGGTGATTATGGCAATGGTAGCTGTAGTAATGGCAGGGGTTGTAACAGTAGTGGTATTGCTACCCCAATAAAGTGGCCGTAATACGAGTATATATATATATATATATATATATATTTTTTCATATATATATATTTATATATATTTTTATAGGTAAATATATATATATATATATATGTATATATGTTCATATATATATATATAGATATATACATATATGTATATAATGTATATATATATACATATATATCGTAGTGGTGGTGGTTGATTTCAATATTTGTGGGTACTTCAAATGTGGTGGTGTCATTAGTGGTGGCATAAGTCGTCGTACTGGTGATGGTGGCAATGGTAAAGCCGATAGCGTTGGTGTCAGAAGCAATGGCGACACATGTGGGAAAAATACATCAAGAAAGAATTATTACCCTCGCAGACCCTTTTTCACTATCATTACTGATTGTTATGACGGCCCTTGGGATGTCCCTGCGTGTGGTAATTACTAGGTACTCCTCATCCCATAATGGATGTCGAAGTCTACTTCTCTTCTAAGTCATTAACGAGAGCTAATGACAATCGCTAATTCTCCAGGAAAACTTTGGGGCGGAAGATGAGGCAGTTGCACGCCACTTCCCTAGACCACTTTCCCACTTTCGTTAATTCCTTCCTCGTGCCTATCCATAACCAAACTCATATAAAGCGAAAAAAATGAAGAAGTTGCCAGAAATCCTTAACTGTAATGATCTTTGACCCAGTAACATCAACTAACGACTTCTGGGTAGTACAGCCAGGCGTTTTTTGAAAAAAAGAAAAAAAAAGAAAAAAAAAAGTTATTCATTGGGTACCTAATGAGTAATGACAGACTCTCACCTCCCTTGGTAACGTCGTAAGTAACTACAGACTCTTGGGAAAGGCTAAGATGGAGATGGTTCCCACTGGAAATTGATTGCTAATAGGGAGGTACTCCTAACAATTTAGTTGTTCCCACAGTCGAGGTGATATCATTACAGCCATCTGGAACTTCATGACATTGTCTTCCATTGCATCGTATTCGTTGGTGGTGATGCAGAAAAGGTATGGCTGAAAATGAGACAAAGAAAGAATGCAAGAAGAGAGAACGGGGGAAGGAGTATGCAGGAATGGAATAGTACATGAATAAGAACAAGAGAAGGAGGTCAGGAGAGAAAAGTTAGAAAAGAAAGAGTAAAAAAAAGGTGGAGGAGGAGGAAGAGGAGGAGGACCAGGAGGTGGTTGGAGATGAAGTAGGACGAGGAAAAAGACGAAAAAAGAGGAGGGAGAGAAGGAAGAGGAAGAGGAGAATGTAAAGGGGTGAAGGAGGAAAATAAGAAAGAAGAGTGGGGACAGGTGGGCAAGGAGGAGGAGGGAGAGGTGGGAGAGGAGGAGGAGGTGGTAGTGGAAGAAGAGTAGAAGGGGGAAATGAGGAGTAGGAAGAGGTGAAAGAGACAAAAGGGGAGACGGGAGAGACGGAAGAGGAGGAGGAGGAAGAACAGAAGGAAAAGGAGGAAGATCAGAAGAAAGAACAGGGTGAAGACTAGTAGGAAGAGGAGGGAGAGGAGAGGAAAGAGAAGAAGGAGAAGGAGGAGGAGGAGAACTAGGAAGGAGAAGGAGTAGGAGGAGGACTTGGAAGGGGAATGAGGAGGAAGGAATGGAGTTCCTCCTGGAATTCCCACATCGACTGAAGCTGGAGGGTTTGATGGAGGGTGATCCCTTATGCTAAATCCAGTCTTCTCTTGCGGTAATTCTAATGGGAACAAACAAACACACACACACACACACACACACACACACACACACACACACACACACACACACACACACACACGCATACTCGGTGGCGCGATTGGTAGAGTCCCAAACTGTAAGTATGGCGGTACCGGCGGTACCTGGTTCGAATCCTGCCCAGGGCTGAAATTATTTCAGTATCGCTGCGCTTCGAATCGTTACTCCAACTCTCGTGGGCGGGGAGTTGGGTGTGTGTGTGCGTGTAAGGTCATAGCATTACCCATAGATCGGTCATACGAGCTCTGACCTCTCTTCCGGGAAGGAAATAGCTGTCGATCACGAGTCCAACACGTGATCCAAAGACCAAGGTGAATCACACACACACACGCACACACACATACAGTTCACATGGATACACAAAAGTAGTTTTAGTTTTTACTGCCCAAAAATATAATCAATGACACAGTAATCACTGTTTTTGAGAATACTCAAAATTACTGTTTACCACCGTGATAATTGTAAACTGCGATTTTGCTGCGGTGATTGATTACAGGCAAGGTGGGTTCCAATTCAATAATCAATAAAAGTAATATATATATATATATATATATATATATATATATATATATATATATATATACATATATATATATATATATATATATATATATATATATATATATATATATATATATATATATATATATATAGTAAAAAAAAAAATCTTGACTGAAAGAGTCCCATAATTTTGGAGATGAATGATTAGCAATAAGGAGAAACTAGTTCGTATTCGTACTACGTGTGTATATATATATATATATATATACATATATATATATATATATATATATACATATATATATATATATATACAGTATATATTACTCATACTAAATATCCTTTACCATGGGTAAGAAAAACAAGTACTTTAGGTTCTGTATATTACGGCTACTAACTGTGATTATATCAAGCAGGAGATACACAAAACGTGATGAAAAGGATAAAATACTTATGTCAAACACGGGTAAGGGAACTTATGGAGACTCAAGTCATGTGACTCTAGACAGGTCGTGCGGGTGAATGCGTTATAAGGAGAGATAACTTGGAAAATAAACTTCATTGTCAAATATTTAATGAAGTCAGGTGACCACTGTCCTTTGGAATTATTAAAGTTCGGGAGGTATTCATTGAGACAGGATTCAATTATTTTCCTTCTAAAAATACACTGAGCTTTTGGAGGGAAAATAGTTGAATTCTCTCTAATCAATTACCTCCCTA
>NC_134777.1:25076261-25083761 GCF_046742065.1 Oratosquilla oratoria | reverse complement strand
GGGAAATGATGACAAATGATACCAAACAGAGGCGAGGTGGGGTTGGGAGGGAGGCTAATGGTACCACAATACAATATCTACAGTGACGATACAGTAACCGCCTCTGAGGCGGAAGTGCCGCCAAGTCATATAAGGAAATGTTGCGATGTCACGAGAAGGGCTGAGAAGGAGTGGAGGACGAGGGGAAATGATGGAGGTGGAGTGGAGGACGAGGGGAAATGATGGAGGTGGAGTGGAGGACGAGGGGAAATGATGGAGGTGGAGTGGAGGACGAGGGGAAATGATGGAGGCGGAGTGGAGGACGAGGGGAAATGATAGAGGTGGAGTGGAGGACGAGGGGAAATGATGGAGGTGGAGTGGAGGACGAGGGGAAATGATGGAGGTGGAGTGGAGGACGAGGGGAAATGATGGAGGTGAGAGACGGGAAGAAAAAATGAGCCGAGTGGATGAGAGAAAGGAAAGGAAGAAAGAGAAGAACATAAGAGAGAGGGGAGAGGAAAGATAAAGAAGTAGTAGGACGGGATAGGGGAAAGGGGTTTAAAGGGAGAAGGAAAAGGAGAATAGGGACAGAAGAGTAAAGTAAGTGTTGCGTTGAAAAATGGGTTGAAAATAGAATCAGGTATGGACAGGCTACCCCCCATGTAGGGGGAAAAAGCCTTTGGTATATGTATGTATGTATGTATGTATGGACAGGAACACCAAACACGAGATTATTTTCGGAGAAAGGACCAAATGAGCCCTTGGTGAGTATTTTTGAGAACCTTCAAGAAAACGGGAGAAAAAAAATTCTTGGTGAATAAAAATAAACAAATAAATAAAATGATAATGATAAAGAAAACGTCTGTGAAAGAAAGCAAGAAGGAAATGTTCTTTGTACTAAAAGGGCGGAGGTAGTGGGTTTTGGTCTGGTGATGGGGAAAAGTGAGGGACGCCGTGATATTATGAAAGGGAAGTTTGAAGGAGGCAAGGGGCAAAGTGGCAGCAAGTTTGCGTGAAGGTCAAATGAGAAAAGGATGAAAACTTGGTCCGGACGGTCAGAAAACTGCGAGTCTGTGGGAAAGTGTCCGCGATGAGAAGAGGATGGATGGAGACAGTGTTGGCGCAACAGTTGGAGAGAAGACCTCAAGTTTGGAAACCAAAGATAATGACGCATTTGGTGGAGACAGAAGAATCGTAAGAAATCTTAATCACCTGAACAAGAGTTCAGTTTGAAATATGGAAATAATAAAAGGAAAGAATGGGAGTATGACAGTGGAAATACAAAATAATTACCGCAAAATATGTAAACTGGGATACGGATTTCAGTATACGACGACAAGAGACGAAGTGATTATACGCTAAAGCAGAAATGAGACAGAATCAGCAGACAACTACATAGAGCCATTTTTCAGTCCTATTGAAAAAAATAAACAAACAAACAAATGAATAAATAAATAAATAAAAATAAAAAGTTACTTAGGAACCAAAAGGAGAAGTCCGTATTAGGCCCCTCAGCCCGACCTCAACTGAATAAAATCAACCGCTAACAATGACGTCATAACCCAAACACGAAGACTGTCTTCACCCCTTAGGCCCAGAGTTCCTCCCTCAGCTCAATCTTCCCCCTTCCTCGTTCATAAAACCCTGCGGTATCACCGGGTGTCGCCTTTGTCTTCATTCTGTCTGCCGCCAGGCTATTTCATTCAGCCACGTGGCATCTCCTCAGTGGCTAAGGGAATTATGTCCAATTCTCCCTAAACCCCTTCCATTAAGGGTGGCACTTTTATTTCTACCCTAGCTGCCGTCATACGATTTTAATCATCACTGTGGTATCCCCTCAGTAAGTAAAGGGATGCCTCTATAGAGAGTTCTTAATCCTTTTCAGTGATGGACTCGCTTTGAAAAATCCAAGATTCCCATCAGACGAAAATGTTTATGTGGATATAACCTTGTAAAAATTATTTTCTAATCTACACAATAGCATATCCATACCATGATACATTTCCTGAAATTAAAAATATATTTACTTCTCCAAGAGAAAAATTTCCACTTACAAAAAGTATATTCAATTTAGATTAATTTCATTTTATCTATAGTGGAGTACCACTAGTTTCAATGAGAAGCTTGTTGCTGTTTAACTTTTAGAAATCCTCTTGTCGTTTTTACCGTGTTTGACAACGATGTTCAACTTTATATACAAAATCACTTATCTTTAACAAGTTAGCCTACATGTTACTATGTCAGCTAATAATTTTATTTATATTTCATTACTTATATGTTCATTAATTTATTTATCATTTATTACTTATTCATTAAACTTATTTATCTATTCTTACTTATCTATTCTGCCCCAGCTACCATCCAACATAAAATAGTGGCGTAGTGTTCTACGAAATGACTTGTGATTTACAACGTTGTACAACCAGCGAAGTGAATAACAGTATTACTTAACCCATTAAACTCCGATGACAAGATGTCTTGTCATCGGAGTTTAATGGGTTAAACAGCAACTCCAAAACGTTTTAGCCCGCAGGTCACAAACGTTTAAGCCCACTTCAATTACTCTACAAGCATTCCAGGATTTCTCTGACTTGCCCCTTCAATCAAGTTGCAGTTCTACGATTCCCTATACATCACACTGGTACAGGACCCTCTCTACGGATACAAAAACACCGCTAGGTTTGGCTCCAGCTAGACCAGTGGTTTCCAAGCTACGGGGCGCGCCCCCCTACGGAGGCGTGAGGAGAACATCAAGGGGGGCGTGAAGTCATCTGCTCAAAAATATTTGTTTAATTAGAATAATAAAATCATTCAAAGAACAAATATCTGCCTTTACATACATGCAAAGTATAATAATAGCAGTCACTCCAACCCGTTTTCTATTAAGCTAGTTCTCCTTACACGTTTTGGACAAGTCACTGATACCAACCACAATTTGCTAATGTTCAAACTTTTTTTTTTCGCTCCCTTTGAACCAAATGTTTCGTTTTTAGTTACTTAGAAAAATGTCTCTGGAATGTACTATTATTTGTTTGAGTGGCTTTCATTATTAAAATTTAATACAAACAGAAATCTGTTTTCCTGAACAATGCTAAGAAATAAATGCAAGAATCATTTCACATGAACAAAAGAGGGAGTGGGGGCGTGCGGGTCTACTGGAAGCAAAAAGGGTAATGGCGTCAGGTAAGATAGTTTGGGAACCACTGAGCTAGACCCTCCTACGTAGAGTACATCATTCGCTCCTGAAGCAAATCGACAGGGTCATACGGCTGTCCCTCTTACGCAACCGGTTGGTTTTGCAACTCAGAATTAGTTTAGGATTGAAAAATTCGCTGAGTACAGCGATGGCAGCATCCCCGAGCAATACTGTATTGCATTGTAGTGTATTGTATTGCACTGTATGCTAGTGTAGGAAAAATAGATTAGCCACGCACTCAGAAATACGGGTCCCAGATGTGTAAAGAAACGAGTCATATCAGGACTGATGACAGGTTAGGATAAGCAATAACGAAAAACAAGTTCGGAAGACGCAAGCTCATAATGCCAAAATCCAAAGTTAGAATAAAATCAAGTTTAAAGTAAACCAAAGGTCAGATAAACTAATCAGAAATAAAAGGTCATAGTTCATATTATGGTAAAGACTTTGGTGACAAAATAGAATGTACAAATTCAGTTAGAAAGTAGAAAGAATGGAAGAACCTATAGAAATGGGTAAATCAGTGAGTCTATTTAATCGTTGGTCAGACGTTGGTGTTTCGGTGTAGTTACATTTGTGTAAGAACAGAGATGTAATTAATACAAAGTGTTCGAAAAATCATGTTGGAAATATATTGAAAACTGAAGCAAATGTGAAACTTATGTTCGGAAAAAAAAAAAAAAACTAAACCAAATGTTTACAAGACCCAACTACCGTCCAACATTTGATTGATCTATTTACCTAACTATTTACTCACTTCACTCGCCAGATTTAAGGAACCCTTAAAACCCATCGATGGATCCTTTGGGTGCCCATGGACCAAAGGGAAAGAAACACTAACGTAAAAGAAAAATATATTTTCTCATTAAAAGAAACATTGAACCATAATTATAAACCCGTTTAATATCGTGCCGCCTTCCTCTTCATGGTTCGCTCCGAACTCCAGAAGACTTCATTCATCTGCGGGGCGGACTCTTACGGGTTCTCATCCCCTCTTTCCAGGAATATAAAGGCTCTGGAAAAATGAACAAAATCCTTTACAGAATCTCAGCATCGGTGGGATACCTCCATGACGTCACACAATCTATTTAGGCAAATGCGGTGGACAAGAACTGCTGTGGCACAGAGACAGAGAGGGAAAGGAGAAAGAGAAAGAGAGACAGAAAGGGAAATTAGAGAGAGAAAGAGAGAGAGAGAGAGAGAGAGAGAGAGAGAGAGAGAGAGAGAGAGAGAGAGAGAGAGAGAGAGAGAGAGAGAGAGAGAGAGAGGGAAAGAGAGAGAGAGAGGGAGAGCGAAAGAGAAAGGGAGCGAGAGTAAGAGTGTGGGAAGGAGAGGAGAGGAAGAGAGAGAGAAAGAGAGAAAGGGGAAGGGAGGGAGGGAGGGAGGGAGACAGAGAGAATGAGAGGGAAAGGGAAAAGGATATTGAGACAGAGAGAGAGAGAGAGAGAGAGAGAGAGAGAGAGAGAGAGAGAGAGAGAGAGAGAGAGAGTGAGAGAGAGAGCGAGGAGAGAGGAGAGAGAGAGAGAGAGAGAGAGAGAGAGAAGAGAAGAGAGAGAGAGAGAGAATGAGACAAGAGTGAACATGTTATACACAAAGAAGGGCGTGTTGTCCAGGAGCCCACGCTCGAGGCAGGAAGTGTTGAGAGTCTTCGGAGGAGTATCCGAAATGAAATTAAAATGCCGAAGAGGTAATCTTGTCTCGTGAAAAATGTCGGGGTTAATCATACTTGAGGGCAAAATGTTACACGTTTAAAAATTAAGAAGAAAAAAAGTGCTGTGCAAGAAGAGGAGGAAGAGGAGGTGGAGGAAGAGGAGGAAGAGGCAAGAAAGGGAGTGAGGGAAGAAGAATCGGATAATGAGGGTGAGTCTCGGTTGAATGAGAGAAAAATGGAGAGAAGTGGAGGAAAATGAGATGAAATGGGAAATAAAGGGGCCAAGAGAAGGCAAACGATAGCAAGAAGAGGTGAAAGATGGTAGAGGAGAAATGAAAAATGGTAAGGAAGAACGCGGAAAGGGAAGAAGGAGATGAGAGGGTGAGGGAGCGAAGGGGAGGGAAGTGGAGGGAAGTGGAGGAAAGGGGAGGGAAGTGGAGGAAAGGGGAGGGAAGTGGAGAGAAGGGGAAGAGAATGGAGGGAAAGGAAGGGAGGAAAGGGAAAGCAAGGGGATAGTGGTAAAAGAAACGAGAGGGGAAGGGTGGGGAGATAGGCGGGAATGGGAGGGGAGGTGAAGAGAGGAACAGGAAAAGTAGAGAGGAAAAGAGAGACGAAGGTGGACGGGCCGGAAAAGAGAGGGCAAAAGATTGAGTGGGGAAGGAGTGGAAGAGAGGAAAGAAGGGGAGAAGGGAGAGGGGAGAAAGGGAAAAGGGAGGAGGGGGAGTGGATGAGGGAAAGGGGAGACAAGAGTGGGTAAACGGGAACGTGGAGGTGAAAAAGGGATGGGGAAGGGATGGGGGAGTGGAAGAGGGAAAATGTGGAAGAGAAAAGAAAGGAAATCGGATGGGAGGGAAACGTGGGGGAAGGGATGAGAGAAGAGTGGGGGCGAGTGGAGGAGAGGAGGTATAAAGAAAGGAGGGGAAGGAAATTGGGAGGCGGAGGCCAGCTGAGGGAAAGGGAGAAGGAGAGTGGAAGTGAGAGAGGGTGAACAATGGAGTACAGTGGACATGGAGAGCAAGGAAGATGGAAAGGGAAGGAGATGGGAAGGAAGAAGAGAGAGAAGAGAAGGGGAGGGGTGTGGAAGGGAGGGTATGGAGGGGAATGGAGTATGGGGAGCTGGTGGGGAAGAGAGTGTGGGGGAGTGAGAATGGGAGAGGATAGGTAGGAAGGAGAGGAGATGGGAAGAGGAAGAAGGGGTGGGAATAAAGGATGAAGAATTGGTGAGGAGAGGAGAGGAGAGGGGAGGGGGAGGAAGAATGGTGGAGGAAAGGAGTGAAGGGGAACTAAAGTAAGGGGAGAGGAGGGATGAGGAAGGGAAGGGGAAGGATGGGGAAGGGAGGAGAGGAGAGGGGAAGGAAGTTGAGGGGAGAGAAGAGGAGGGATGCAAAACGGAGGGGAAGGAAGAGGATGGGGAAGGGAAGAGTAGGGAAGAAAGGTGAGAGGAAGGAAGATGAGGGACGGTGAAGAAGGAGAGAGAGGTGAAGAAAGAAGCAGGAGAAGAGGGTGAGGAGGGGTGAGGAGGGGAGAGGAGGTCAGGGCAGGGGGCGGGGTGAAGCGAAGAACTCCCAATACGGGTTGATGGGGGATTGGGTGCACAATCCATTGTGTGCTACTTTGTGTATCTGATGGAGGTCAAGCTACCAGAGACAATAACTCAACAATATTGGTCAGAGGTAAGTTCCATTACACAGCAGAGAGCAAAAGTCAGGTCGCTCGTCCTAGATTCAACCACCGCACAAATAAAACGTATATATCACATTTCCTTTGTGTATGAATTGTAAATTTCTCTAAAGTAAACACAGAGGAAAAATCATATCCTCTAATGTTATAGTCTCAAGAGAAGTAGCGTGACTATAACTCACTTATAAAGGTGTGTCTGGGGTAAATTGTGAAAAAAGGTTCACATAGACACCAGTCATATCTCTAAAAATTTACATACGAAAGATGTCAGTACAATTGGAACAAAATGCTTATGGATCAAGAATAGAGCAAGTCATCCCCAGTATAGGAACGGAGAAGAGAGAGGGAGAAAAAGAGAGAAAGAGAGAAATAGGCCACACGAGCGAAGGTACACAAAGTGAGAAAGTGACTAATGTGCCGAGAGAAAGGGAGTTTCATTTCGCGGCAACGGCGAAGCAGGAACTGTCAGAAATGGGGGGTGAGTGGGCAACCCCCGCTGCTTCACCCCAGCATCGGGGACGCACCCAGAGGCACGCGGACACGCGCAAGGCGCGCCAGACCGGAAGGAGCGGCGTTAAGTAGGCCGATGCACTTTGCGCCACGCTAAAGTCCGGCCGGGTAAAAAAATTCTGAGAAAAAAAAAAAAAAAAAAGTAAACACACTTTCCAGCATGACGTCACGACAAACGTACCACAAATGCGCATCGTGGCCTGGTTGCTTTCTTGTTCGCTTTCCTTCCAATCTCCCAGCCTGCTAGTCACCCTGCCTGCTTGCCTGCTTGCCTGCTTGCCTGTCCACTTGCATAACTAATCACTTGCGTGCCTGCCTGGCTGGCTATCTACCTATCTCTTTGCTTTCTTTCCTACCTACCTTCTTATGAATCTACCCATATACCTACGTGACTGTCAGCCTGCCTGTCAACTTGTCTACTTGCTTAACATTTCATTCCAGCCATCTCAAGTGGAGGCCTACCTGCCTCCTACGCTATAAAAGG
>NC_134777.1:25066261-25073761 GCF_046742065.1 Oratosquilla oratoria | reverse complement strand
GCCGGTTATCTGCAATCGTTGGTCCTGTGAGAGGGACGTGGGAGAGAATTGTCTCCCTGTAGCCCAAGCAAAGCAAAAGAATAAAACAATAAAAATTGAATTAAATCAAATCTAAGAAAAAATTAATAGTGAAAAAAAATAATGTGATGAACCTGCGCCACATTTAGTGATGAGAATCAAGATAATTGCGGGATTCGAACCCACAACTAAGCGAGTATAACTAGCGCGGCCCAGTTTGTGGTTTAAAAATACGACAACAATAATTCAGCGAAATCCAATGCAATGACGAATTACCTAACAAAAAGTAATAAGAAGAAGAAAGAAAAAACTGAAGCACTACTTAAAAAAAAATTAATTAGATGTTACAACCCACTCAATTGCGACGGCGTGTGGCACAGATCGGTAACAATGTGAGGGAGAGATTCAATTCATCGAAATAAATGAGCTAAAAATGTTAAATCAAAGAACGAAGTGTAGAATGTCACAGGGAACACTGCACACACCTTGCAAGAGGAACCGACCATGTCATATGCATTTTGAAACCATATTTTGCATACTTGCCAATACCTGGGTGGTTAGGTCGTGTTGGTAGTGGTGGTGAGTGGTATTAGTGGTGGGAGGCAAGTGAGTGGTTGATATTTGTGACGGTCAAAGTGGAAGTGGTGGTTAATGATATTATCAGTGGTTGTGAATAGGTATGGGTGGTAATGGGTATGTTTGAAGTGCAACAACTTCTTTCTGTTTTATGGAAACTTAGTTACACCAAGGAATCAAACTATCCATATAGAATACATAACAGCTTTATTTGGATGAGCGCTATTTACCAAGGATTTATCCAGGTGGAGGTAAAGTCCTGTACTGAAGAAATTAGGGCTTAATCAATCCTTTTATTTTTAATACTGAAACTCTTAGTATATTTTGTCCGGACTAAAATCGGACGACTCAAATCACTGTGGGCAAGATCTCGTGCCAAAAGAGTTTAATTATATAAATAAAAGTAATCCAATCAGAAGAACAAATATATGTCCACTACATTAACGCAACCACGTAAAAGAAAACAGACTTTACCACTATTAATAGCCACTTATTCTAATGACAATATTGGCTGGTTGGTAAAAGTATTGTTATTTAAAATCCCAAACAATGCATCTTTTTTTCGAGGCAAGCTAAGGTGAGAGAAATCGATTAATGACTACACCTAAACACACACAATTATATATAATATATATATATATATATATATATATATATATATATACATAAATATATATATTTATGTATGTTTGTGTATATATAATGTATACACACACACACACACACACACACACACACACACACACACACACACACACACACACACATATATAAATATATATATATATATATATATAAAATGCGTCTATATGCATGCGTGTGCATTTGTGTGTGCATGCGAGTACGCGAACGTGTGCGCATGCATGTACGCACGCGTGTGCTTATTTGTATACACACACAATAAACAATATATTGCACACAAACACCATAAGCGTTGGCATGCATAATTTCATTATCCTCTGAAACGAGGTAGCAAATATAAAACTCAAATACGACGACCCTAATCAAGAGTGCTACACCAGTGAGATATTACTACATAGTCAACAAGAGGGAGAGACTCGGACATGGCCGTCTTGCAAACAAGACATTTACACTAATGATGGGAGCCAGCAAATCGGACAATAATTTGGATAAAGACCCAGATACGAAGACAGGAGGGCTGTGGGGTGGGGGGCGGGCGGGCTCATGGAAAACGCCTCTGGTACGAAAGACATGGCGGAGGGGTGGGGGGGGGCGGAGGGGGGGGGTAAGGCAGAGGGTGAGGATACAAGAGGAGATAGGAAGAGAAAGGAAGAGAAACAGTAATGTGATAGGTGACAAGAGCGAGAAATGAATGAATATAAATAGTTTTGACAAGGGTGATGGAAGAAAGAGTAGGTTGGAGGGGAGATTAAAGAGAAGTTAGATGAATAGGGGGAGTATACAGAACATGAGGGAAGAGTAGGATAAAGAGGAGGAAGAGCAGGAGGAGGAGGAGGAGGAAGAGGAGGAGGAGGGAAGAAGAGGAGGGGGAAAGAGGGAAGAGTAAATAAGTGCAAAGGACAGAGGAGAGGGAAGAAGACAGGAGGAAGACATGGAGAGAGAAAGAACGAGTGAAAGAAAAGGAGGAGAGAAGGAGAGTAAGAGGAGGGAAGAGGAGGAGGAGGGACAGAGGAAGAGGGAGAAGAGAAGGGGGGAGAGAGGAGGAAGAAAGAGGAGGGAAGAGGAGGAGGAGAGAGAGAGGAGAAAAGGAGGAGAGAGGGAAGAGGAGAGGAGGGAAGAGGAGGAAGAGACAGAGGAGAGAGGAGAGAAGAAAAGGAAGAGAAGAAGAGAGAAAGAGGAGTGAAGAAGAGGAGGAGGAGAGGAGGAGGGAGAGGAGGAGGAAAGAGAGGAAGAGGAGAGAGAGAGAGGAGAGAAGGAAGAGGAGAAGAGAGAGAGGAAAGGAGAAAGGAGGAATGAGAGAGAGGAGAGGAGAAGAGGGAGGAGAGGAAGAGAAGATAGAGAAGAGGAAGAAGGAGAGGAGAGGGAAGAGGAGAGGAGAGGAGGAGAAAGATAGGAGAGAGAGAGAGAGGAGGAGGAAGAAAAGTAAGGGAGGGAAGAGAGGAGGGGAGGAAGAGAGAGAGAAGAGGAGGGAAGAGGAGAGAGGGAGAGGAGAGATGAGAAGAGAGAGGAGAAAAGGAGAGGAAGAAGATGAGTGAGAGAGGAAAGAGGGGAGGGGGGGAGGAAGAGAAAGAGAGGGGAGAAGAGGAGAGAGGGGAAAGAAGAGAAGAGGATGAAGAGAGGGAGAGGAAGAGAGGAGGGAGAGAGAGAGAGAGAGAGAGAGAGAGAGAGAGAGAGAGAGAGAGAGAGAGAGAGAGAGAGAGAGAGAGAGAGATAAAAAAGATGTTTGGGAAAGAGTAAAGAGAGATAAATGAAAGCGAGCGAACGAGAGAGAGAGAGAGAGAGAGAGAGAGAGAGAGAGAGAGAGAGAGAGAGAGAGAGAGAGAGAGAGAGAGAGAGAGAGAGAGAGAGATAGAGAGAGAAGAGAGAGAGAGAGAGAATGGAGAGAGAGAGAGAGAGAGAGAGAGAGAGAGAGAGAGAGAGAGAGAGAGAGAGAGAGAGAGAGAGAGAGAAAGTTAACCCATTCACATGTTGTTTGAAAAAAAAAAAATCCCCATGGAACTGCGGAAGGAGCTGGATGGCTCAGATTATGGTATGGTACACTTTATTTACATCCACTCCGTGTAAGAGAGTTCACTACACTTCTACAAGGACGAAGCCAAAGAATATGAACCAAATTTGTGTAATTTCAAGGGACTGGCGTCTGGAAACTTACAGAGGTATTCTTTAAAAAATTCTTTCCTTATATATATCTTATATAAATCTTTGGAAGGGAAAGATTTATATAAGGAAAGATTTTTTTTAAGAATACCACCGTAAGAATCTTACGGTGGTGCTCTTTAAAAAAATCTTTCCTTATATAAATCTTTCCCCTTCCAAGGATTTATATAAGATTTATTTAAGAAAAGCATTATTTTTAGAATATCACTGTTAGTTCAGCCAAACGGGCGTCGAACCCGCGATCTTTAGCACAGAAGACCACTGTTCCAGTGAGCTGTTGCGCCTCATACTCTAACGGTTATTCTTAAACAAATCTTTCCCTTCCGAGGATTTATATAAGATTTATATGAGGAAATAATTTTTCTTAAGATTAATACTATAAGATTCTTACGGTGATATTCTTAAGAAAAAATATTTCCCTTCCAAGGATTTATATATAAGATTTATATAAGGAAAGATTTATACAAGGAAATTTTTTTTTTAAGAATACCACCCTTAGTTTCACTTACTATTCAAAGTGGTCCTTGAGGCACTATGTGTGTATTCAAAAAGGGTAATTTCGTCTTTATCATTAAACTAAGTACACAAACACGTTATCTTGACAACGCCAACCATTGTACTGTGATTTAGTCGACTATCTCCGAATAAATGTATTCATATCCTTATGTTGTGTATAATCTATGCAAAAGCTAATTAGGTTAATGTCACTCAATTAGATCTCCTTGGGGTTTGCATTCCTGGAAACGAAAGTCTCCCTTCCCTCTTCTCTCATCAATTTTCTTTACTTCCTAACAACCTTCCATGTCTTCTTCTCTCTTTCATCACCATCACGTCATCCTCAACTTATCTTACTCCATCAGTTTTCCCCTCTCTCTCTCTCTCTCTCTCTCTCTCTCTCTCTCTCTCTCTCTCTCTCTCTCTCTCTCTCTCTCTCTCTCTCTCTCTCTCCCTCCTCATTAAACCCTTTTCCTCCATCCCTATTTCCTTCTTCCCTTTTATTCTCTCTCCTTTCCTTTCTCGCCAGATCGTCCCTGTTCCCTCCTTTCAACCTCAAATTCTCTAAATCATTATTCGCGGGTGAATTAACACTTGATATATAACCTCTTCATTACATAAACTCAAAACAAACTTCATTTACTTTGCGACCAACATGCAAAAAATATTTATTTACTGACCAAAGAATCCGGCAAAAACTTGAAGATATACAGAGATGCGCCCTGGCCATCACCACAGGTAAACCCGAACAAAATTTGTCAAATCGCGCATCACTAAGTCTCGTCCAAAATACAGTAATCGGCAACTCAATTGCATTTGAGCCATTTTACATTAGCCTGCTTCGTGTCTATTGTTAGCATATTCACGCTATCCTGTTTGCAACCTATTTCTGTCAATGTGGAAACCCGTACTTACAGAAATAAAATGAAGGCTATATATAAAATGAAATGAAAACAAGGATCAACAAATTGCAGAGCGGGTACCTGAGTCTCTACATCCATAAAAGTGAGCGAAAGTCACTGGAAATCGAGACATGACCGATTTGGCCGAGTGTACATTGGTGTCTGGTGAAGACCTTCTCAAAGGAGGCGGTGACGGAGGCGGAGAAAATGATAAAGTGGAAGAGTGGGAAGAAGAAAAAGAAAAAAAAAAGGGAAAGGGAGCAGAAGATGCACAGGAGGAAAGAAAATAACAGTAAGCGAAATAAAACATGAAGAGAGGAGGAAGAGGAGGAGGAAGAAGAGAAGGAAGAGGAGGAAAATGTGGAGGGGTGGAGGTGGGGAGGGAGCAAATGAAGAAGGTGCAGGTTGAAGCGAAAGAGGAGGAGGAGGAGGAGGAGGACGAAGGAAAAGAAGAGAAGCAGCAGGAAGAAGGAAGAGGAAGAAGAATAGCGACAGCAGCTAGAGGAGAAGGAGGAGGAGAAGAAAGGAGGAAGGTCATGAAGACCAGACAAGACAAGAGGAAAAGGAAAATAAAATCTTAAACTCAATAACCATATATCACCGGCGTGAATCATGTCAAAATAAACAAGGCAACACGAAAGAGGGCGTACATCATATAGGTGAAAAACTGATGGATAATAAACAAGAGAATAACCATGAACTTATATAAACAAGAGAATGATCATGTGGGAGAGCTTTCTTCGTGTAACGGACGCGTCATCATGACCCATGCGGAGAAGAGGAGGCGCGGAGAGTCCGTTCCTCTTTGTGACTCACTTTCTTTACAGCTTTTAGTCAGGAAGATGCTCTCCAGTATAGGGATATTGAATGCATATTCTACGCCAGTGGTCGGGGAACAGGGGTAAATTACCCCAAATGGGGTGATTTAGAAATTTTGGGGGTGTAATGGACGTGCTACGAATACGAAAGTGGATGTGCTAAGTGAGGGAAAAACTAATATGAAAGTTGGAGAAAAATAATGCATCGAGGATCGCACGATCTTTAAAACTACGGAAATTGAGAAATATCAGTATTGAAACATTTTTTTTTTGTTTATTATCCATGAATTCTATAAGTAAATTGGTTTGTTCCCCAGAGTACTTCAAATTGTGGGGTAAATTCATTTTACTACAAATTCTTTTGGGGTAACACCCAAAAAAGTTACCCACTCCCTATTTTACGCTGCCTTCAATCTTTCCTTTGTGACTGTGTGATATTGTCCACAAAGATAGAAACACTGATTTTTTCTGAAGAAAAAAAAAACGACCTCCATGCAATTTCAATCAAGCGAATGAGGCACAGACTCTCTCTCGAGTCTGCTTTAAGCTGAATAAAATCGGTTTGTGACCATAGTAAAAATAGCAGAGTCATCGGATACGATTTTGTTCTCCCGATTAACGGCCCCTGTGGGTCTCGACTGACCGAAACATCATTCAACCGGGGTGCCCCCCCCCATTACCAGACTACAAGGGCTCAACAATCCTCCTTTTAAAAAAAAGGGCCTCTGTGCACAAGGAGTTTACATTTGGTGGCTATTTCACACAATCAAATTAAATCAACCAAACGTTTATCGTTATGAGTTGAAGAAAAAATATCTGAGCCCGAAATGTGCAAATTCGCACCAGGTCTCCCAAGCCAATGACAAGCATCAGCCAGAACTAAGTCTATGATCACTCATTCCTCTAACTCGATTATCTTTGATCAGAGACTTGAACAAATTAGATTATTAACCACTGTCTTAGCCTCCCAAACATAATCATTTTATCTTTTGTTGGAGGATTACAATGAACTAATGGACATTTTCTCCGACTCAAAATGACCTTCAGGAACAAGGGGCACTTCTCTTTTCCTTATGGGACATCCCATGTTATCTTATCCATCTCCCTGGCACCCTATCTGTATTGGTAGGTTCATACCATCTAGTAGGTTCATACCATCTGGTAGGTTCATACCATCTAGTAGGTTCATACCATCTAGTAGGTTCATACCATCTAGTAGGTTCATACCATCTAGTAGGTTCATACCATCTGGTAGGTTCATACCATCTATCGACTAACCTCTTCCGTCTTGATTGATACGTTTTCTTTTCATTTAGAACGCTGTCAGACTCTTTCGTTTATTTCTGTGGCACTCCCCCCCCCCTCCTTCGGCAAGGAAGAGATTATTTCCATAAACTGTAGCCCAGGTGGAAATAAGTTCCTTAAGTTACTATGAACAAAATCCACAGCGAAGAGGTTAAAATATAATAAATAATAACATCATTCAGAGAAATTACTGTAGGTAAATGTAGCCTCCCAAATATATAAACTTGAGCACTCACTTTAACTTACACAGCGATATTTCTAAGAGAAGGTCAACAATACTCACAATCATCTGAACTGTGAAACATTTCGAGTATTTTATTTCATTTTGCGACAAATGACATCATTATTTTAAAAAACACATACACACACACACACACACACACACTACGGCTGCCACTACGGCGGCCTGTGTTCGAACCCCGCTCAGTGCTGAAATAATTTCAGTATCGCTGCGCTGCGAGTCGTTACTCCAACTCTCGTGGGCGGGGAGTTGGGCGTGTGTGTGCGTGTAAGGTCACAGCATTACCCATAAATTGGTCATATATGAGATCTGAGCTCTTTTCCGGGAGGGTAATAGCTGTCAACAC
>NC_134777.1:25053761-25061261 GCF_046742065.1 Oratosquilla oratoria | reverse complement strand
TTGTGCGACAAAGAATAATGTTCATTTAGTTTAAGCATCGCATACTGAGTGGTGGCACTCAGACTATCGGATCCAAGGGAATCCCATTCCCATGGAAGTCTATGCCATTATCATGGAAGTCCATGGCATATCCATGGGAATTCACATGACCATGGGAGGCCACAACATCACCGTGATAGTCCACACCATCATAAGGATCTACATGGCCATGGTAGACCATTCAGTGATCATAGGAATACACGTCATGACCATGGAAGGCAACATCATGACCATGGAAGGCTATATCATGACCATGGAAGGCTATATCATGGAAGGCTATATCATGACCATGGAAGGCCACATCATGATCATGAAAGGCTATATCATGACCATGGAAGGCTATATCATGACCATGGAAGGCTATATCATGACCATGGAAGGCCACATCATGATCATGAAAGGCTATATCATGACCATGGAAGGCTATATCATGACCATGGAAGGCAACATCATGACCATGGAAGGCTATATCATGACCATGGAAGGCTATATCATGACCATGGAAGGCCATACCATGACCATGGGAACCCACAATGAATGTGGGACTCAGTGTCAAGTTCATGAGAGACCACATCATGACCATGGGAGGCAAAGCATTACCATGGGAGTCGACACCATGATCACAACTGTAGAAACAATCTATTTCTCATGATGGGAATTAATGCCTTGGTTGGCCTAAGTCTTCAAATCACCAATCATTCGGATACAAGAAAACTTCTCCAAGAACCCAATCCGTCAGGAGAGGCTAGGACCACCTCAACATCAACTCTAACAATAAATCCCACTTCTGTGACCATAGAAAGAAAAAAGAAGTAGAAGAAGAGGAAGAAGAAGAAGAAGAAGAAGAGGGTGAAGACGAAGAAGAGGAAGGAGACGACGAAGAAGAGGAAGAAGACGAAGAAGAGGAAGAAGATGACGACGAAAAAAAAGAAAACGACGAAGAAGAAGAAAGAAGAGGAAGAAGAGGAAGAAGACGAAGAAGAAGAAGAAAGAAGACGACGAGGAAGAAAAAGAAGAAAAGAAGAAAAGAAAAAGCAATTTCAAAAAAGAAAAAAAGAAAAGAAAAAAAACATTTCTAGGTTAAGTGGGTTTTAATTTCCCAAGATTCATATTTCAGCACACAATACCTCATTTTTATTCTGACAAAGAAAACCTCTCCCACCAACTCCAATCCTTTAAATAGGAGTCACGAAATTTTTCAAAAATGTCTCACGTTCTTTTTCTTTTTATCCTGTTTTATTTGTTTTGGTGCAGGAGTGCCAGACCGAATAGGTTAAGTGTGACAAGCAGCCCAGAACAGGGTTCGAGGCTCTCTCTCTCTCATTTCACAAATCATAAACGGACAGGATGGCGAGGTCAAATCCCGCATCTACTCAAAATTAATTCCGTGTATATATATATATATATATATATATATATATATATATGTATATATATATATATATATTATATATATATACACACATATACACACACATATATATACTGTACATATATGCATGTTTATATATATATATATATATATATATATATGTATTATATATATGTATATATATTATATATATATATATATATATATATATATATATATATATATATATATAATAATTCCAACTGTCGTCCCCGGATTCGAACCGGGCTCGTGATTTCTCACTGCCGTCGCCTTACCGACTAAGCTACCGACCCTATAAATTTCTCCAACCTGGAAGTTAATCTCCTTCCCGAGGAACTAAGTCGACTGTTAATTGCCGTCTGTACTTCTTACTTTACAGAGAACCAGGACTACTTAGCTAGTGGTTAGACTGGTACGTTTCCTTGATAGACTTATCGTCGTTGTCATACCTGAATAGAATCACCAGTGACGGTGATGTCGATCAAATAATTCCAACTGTTGTCTCCGGATTCGAACCGGGCTCATGATTTCTCACTGCCGTCGCTTTACCGACTAAGCTACTGACTGTCGTCCCCGGTTCGATCCGGGGACGACAGTCGGATTTATTCTATCGACATCGCCGTCACTGGTGATTCTATATATATATATATATATATATATATATATATATATATATATATATATATAGAAACAAATATATATATATAGATATATATACTATATAAACATACACACATATATATATATGAATATATATATACATATATATATAGATATATATATATATATATATATATATATATATACATACATACATATATATACATACATATATGGATACACTATCCAGGTACAATGGTTCTTTGTCTTCACGCCGTTTGGAAAGTCCTTTATTATTCCGCTGACGCTATTTTTAAAGTCCAATTATCCTTTACTTGATGCCTAATCCCACATATCATATCCACATGACTAGCTACCGCAAGTATGCAGTATACAACACTCTTGTTACGCAATATTCCAGGAGCCAATTACGTGATTCTGAAATAGCCAATGACGTGAAGGTAATCAACTCTCATCTAACAAACTGTCCAATACCATCACGTGTTGTGTAACTTGACCACGTAACTCCAACAACGTCACGAATATTTTCGTATCCATCGACTATTTCCCGTCACGTCACGCGTTAAAATGACCCCAATGTCCCCTGGACGTAGTGACCTAAATCGCGTGGCCACACGCAAACACCCTTATCACACAAACAAACAAATCGTTAACTCACTCAATACTGTGATTCACTGTGCAGACTTTTTGTCTGGGGAATGTCAACCGACGGTCGGAGTTGTCCTGGAAGACAGCGAGTACCCAGGGCAAAGGTAACAACTTCAGTCGATGCTAAGCGCCTCCTGGGGTGTCACTTCGTTTAATTCCTCGAGACCCGGAACGCTCTTTACAGATTTAATAAAAATAAATAATAATAAAATAAAAATAAATAGATAAATAATACTCGTGATAATAACAAAACCAACAACAACAACAATAATAGTAAATAAATAAATATAAAAAATCTACCGAGAACTGGGATGACAATTCACTAATAAACTGCACTAAACCCACTGCTGCCGAGCGAGGTGTGCTGTGCCTGGCACTTGTTGATTTCACTCCAACAACCTCCAAACAATCTATATCCGTGGAAAAAGATCACCAAAAAGAGTCTGGGGGGAAAAAGTCCCCTGGCGACAGATATCATAAGAGTCTGGGGAAGAAATCCCTGGCGACAGGTATCATAAGAGTCTAAGTCTAAAGAAAAAGTCCCTGGCGACAGGTATCATAAGAGTCTGGGGAAAAAATCCCTGGCGACAGGTGTCATAAGAGTCTGGGGAAAAATCCCCTGGCGACAGATATCATAAGAGCCTGGGGGAAAAAAACATAGCAACAGATATCATAAGAGTCTGGGGAAAAAATCCCTGGCGACAGGTATCATAAGAGTCTGGGGGAAAAATCCCCTAGCGACAGATATCATAAGAGTCTGGGAAAAAATCCCCTAGCGACAGATATCATAAGAGTCTGGGGGAAAAAAGACTCTAGCGACAGATATCATAAGAGTCTGGGCAAAAAATCCCCTGGCGACAGATATCATAAGATTCTGGGGAAGAAGTCCCTGGCGAACGGTATCATAAGAGTCTGGGGAGAAATCCCCTGGCGACAGGTATCATAAGAGTCTGGGGAAGAAATCCCTGGCGAAAGGTATAAGAATTTGGGGAAAAATCCCCTGGCGACAGATATCATAACAGTCTGGGGAAAAAATCCCTGGCGACAAGTATCATAAGAGGTATAAAGTGTTTCACGTAGTGGCTCGATCATCCTCGACATCATTCGGACAGGTCGGCTCCTTTCGACACCTTGTCGCGTGAGGTCATCTATAATCTATCCAAGCAATCCTTTGACACCTCCTGTCCTCAATCCATCTATCGGGTTGCCGACCGATATTCCACGCAAATTGGACGTCACGAAACGTCACGGCGTCGTTTTTCCGTTGCATCACATCTACGACGGACACGTAGTCTGCCCGCGTCACGCACATCACGACATGTGTGACATGCCTCTTGTCTGTGCCACAGTAAAAGCCCCAAGGGCAACATACTATATGGACATTTTTCTCGAACGTTTTCGTTCAGGTCTGAAGAAGAAGAGGAAGAACAAGGAGAAAAAGAAAGAAAGGAGATGAAGAAAATGAAAAAGAAGAAGAATAAGAAGATGATGAAGAAGAAGACGAAGAAGAAGAAAGGAATAACAAGGAGAAAGAAGATGAGAAAAATGGGAGAAAAAAGAGGAAAAAGAAGGAGAAAGAAAAGGAGAAAAAAATGAAGAAAAAGAAAAAAAGGATGGAGAAGAAGAAGAGGAAGAAGAAGAAGATGAAGGAGAAGAAGAAGAAAGGAATAACAAGGAGAAAGAAGATGAGAAAAATGGGAGAAAAAAGAAGAAAAAGAAGAAAGAAAAAGAAAAAGAAGAAAAAGATAAAAGAAGAAAAGGAAGGAGAAAAACAAGAAGAAGAAGAAGAAGAAGAAGAAGAAGACGACACAACAACGGGGTGTTGAAAAATGGAGGTCATGTGCAGCCCAATGTCCACCAGTCACCTGAATAAAACCGTCTTGCATATAGAATGCCTGACTCGATATTAAGTCATTTCAAACCATGTGTATTTCATTGTCCTTGGAGGAAAATATTACGCCAAAGAAATGTATTCACAGAAATGGTAAAGGAACTCAAGAAGATTAACAGAAAAGAGAGACAGTATTAGTTAAGAGTGATCCGCATTACTTTTTAAAAGCCGACAAAAAAAAAAAAAAAAAAAAAAAAAAAAAAATGGTCTGTAGGCTTGTCACTGGTCCCAAAAACTAATATCATACAGTCAATACCACACAGGGACGGGGGGTGGGAGGCTTTAAACGTGTAATGAATACTTTTAGTTTTGGTGAAAATAAGCGTTAGTATAAAGTCTCTCGGGTGGGCAGCAAAAAACAACCCCTCATAAAAGTCCACTCTATTGTCATTATCTACCCCTATCGCAACACGTACCCTTTCATTAAATCACTACGTAGCAATATTCCTGCTTCCATCAAAAGAATTACTTTGCGTGCACAGTGGCACAGTATGGCTTGTGCCTCTGTGTACTGACGCCCGTAGATACAATAAGTTATATATATATATATATATATATACACACACGAATATGTGTGTGCGTGAGCGCGCACGTGTGTTAAGAAACAAAATTATGTGAGTAGAGTAATAACCTGACTCAAATCCGCCTCTGATTTTGAAATTCAGCATTCTTACCAATAAAGATGATCTAGTTTGTACAAAACCAAGAGTTAAGTTCAAATTGTTACAAAAATTTATTACTGATAAATCTTACCAAAGACAGATATATTGCAATGTTTAGGTTCCAAGAAAATAATATGTAGCATTGGAGCTTCAGAAATGAGGGTATGGAGAATAATTATGGGGATCACCAGAAGAGACAGGATTAAAAACGAGAAAATAAGGGAACACCTAAAAGTTGAGCCGATTGTTGGAAGAGAATATGAAGAGAATGGAGGAAAGTAGATATCCAAGGAAGTATCTGGAATGGCAGCCTAGAGGAAGGAGGCCAGTTGGAAGACACAGGAAAAGGTGGATGGACTTTGTAGAAAAAGAACTTGGAAGGAAGAAGTTTAACGTTGGAAGAATAAACGAACAAGAAATTTACGAGGGTCGAGATGAGTGGAGGCGTCTGATGACAAGACTGACGACTGACAGTTGAAATCAACTACCTGGCGTCTGGTGAGAAAAGTGAGTGAGATCACTTACTCAAAGTACTGCATACCCAGATGAATTCCTTTTATCGTTCAGTATACCACCCACCTCTCGCCGTAACTGTTATCGTTCAATATACCACTCAACCCGATTTAATTCTTCTTTCTTAATAACATTTCACTCATACTCTTCTATGAATATGTCCTCTTTGCTTCTTTAAAATGATATGCATTCACAGGCGACCCCACGAAGTGCTCTTGTTCACTTCGCGACTTCCTCGTTTTTCTTCTGCGTCTTTGGTTCTTCTCGAGGGATTTTCACTTGTGTTCTCATTTTCCCAAATTTCTTCGTCACATATCCGTAGACACAAATGTAAACATTCGCCTGTAATGTATCACTTTTTCTACGATTTCAGATACTTTCGAATATCCCAATCTCTTTTTGAAATTTCCTTCACTTTAACATTTTTCTCTTCAAGGTTATAATTCACATAATTTCCCGTTTACATTCATGTGTCATTCCCCCACGATCACCGTGTGCAGTTACCCCCTAAAGTAACTTTTGATATATCCATACGCATATAAAAGGATGTGTGTATATGTATGTTCCAGTTCTATTTTCATCTGAATAAGAAATAGTCTACGAGTATGTATACGGTAGTGCGCAAGGGAAATCACAGTTCGTCCAAGAAGTGATCTGTGTGTGTGTGTGTGTGTGTGTGTGTGTGTGTGTGTGTGTGTGTGTGTGTGTGTGTGTGTGTGTGTGTGTGTGTGTGTGTGTGTGTGTGTGTGTGTGTGTGTTCACCATGGTCTTTGGATCCCGGAAGAGAGCTAAGAGCTCGTATGACCGATCTATGGGTAATGCTGTGACCTTACACGCGCACACACACACCCAACTCCCCGCCCTCGAGTTGGAGTAACAACTCGAAGCGCAGCGATACTGAAATAATTTCAGCCCTGGGTAGGATTCGAACCCGGACCGCCGTAGTGACACTCGGAGACTCTACAAACCGCGCCACCGAGTGTGTGTGTGTGTGTGTGTGTGTGTGTGTGTGTGTGTGTGTGTGTGTGTGTGTGTGTGTGTGTGAGAGAGAGAGAGAGAGAGAGAGAGATTCACCATTGTCTTGGATCATGTGTTGAACTCGTGATCGACAGCTATTTCCCTCCCGGAAGAGAGCTCATAGCTCATATATGACTGATCTATGGGTAATGTTGTGACCTTACACGCACACACACCCAACTCCCCACTAACTAGAGTTGGAGTAACGACTCGCAGCGCAGCGATACTGAAATTATTTCAGCCCTGGGCGGGATTCGAACTCGGACCGCTGTAGCAGCGGTTCCGAACGCTACCATTGCGCCGTCGAGTCGTGTGTGTGTGTGTGTGTGTGTGTGTGTGTGTGTGTGTGTGTGTGTGTGTGTGTGTGTGTGTGTGTGTGTGTGTGTGTGTGTGTGTGTGTAAATACGTGTGTATCACACTACTATTACAGACCCGTTTCGTATTTTGTTAGCAATAACTAACGCTTCTATCCTTGAGGACAATATATGAAGTCTTCAAAAGCATGACAGCTTTCAACTGTAAACTACTTTTTTTGGAGGGTGAAGGATGATAAACTACAAAACGATTTCAAATTACATAATGTATGGACACAACTTTTTGCCAACATTATTTCTCCTTTGACACAAAGAAATACAGTTTTTATTCTGATGTGGTGTACGTATGGCAGCCTCACCCCCGCTGCGGTCATTGTCTTCCATTTAGCTGAATAAAATCGC
>NC_134777.1:25036261-25051261 GCF_046742065.1 Oratosquilla oratoria | reverse complement strand
AAAAGTGTCAAAGTAATTTCATCAAATATGATGAACACGCAATTAATGAAAACTGTCACACTTATGGCAACATAATGACTTGATCGTAAACACTACCGTCTGAAGATAATGATAAAAAAATAAAGATAAAACTACACAGTATGTCTTTTAATTGGTCTGTTTATCTACTCATCTGTCTATTTACTCATTTACTTGTTTATTTATGGTTTGATTTCTTTATGCATTCATTTAACCACTCGTTTATATACTTCTGAGTCTGTCCTCGTTATGGACTAAAAGGTCTCCTGTCGACAAGCTTTATCACCGTAGCAAGTAATAAGTCAAAACAGAGCAAAACATGTACTTCTGAATCATCTAATTTACATATAAATACGATTGAGTGCGCGCGCGAGAGAGAGAGCGAGTTCTCGCTGTGCTTCCATCAATCAAGCTCGACTTCAAATTCGTTTCTACTGTATGACTGTACTTTTTATTTTTCCACGTTGATGCGTTTTTCTACTTATTTCGTAATTTAATATTTCTCTCCCCTTTCTCTCTCTCTCTCTCTATACGTGTGTGTGTGTGTGTGTGTGTGCGTGAGTACATTTGTGCGTGTGCACATACAAGTGTGTGTGTGTGTGTGTGTGTGTGTGTATGTGTATGTATTCACCTTGGTCTCTGGATCGTGCTGGACTCGTGATCGACAGCTATTTCCCTCCCGGAAGAGAGCTCAGAGCTCGTATGACCGACCTATGGGTAATGTTGTGATCTTACACGCACACACACACCCAGCTCCCCGCCCACGAGAGTTGGAGTAACAACTCGAAGCGCAGCGATACTTAAATTATTTCAGCCCTGGGCAGGATTCGAACCCGGAACGCCGTAGTGACAGTCGGGGACTCTACCAACCGCGCCACCGAGTCGTGTGTGTATGTATGTATGTATGTATGTATGTATGTATGTATGTATGTGTGCGTGCGTGTGTGTGTGTCTGTGTGTACGTGTGTGTGCATGTGTATACATGTGTTTATCTAGTTGACTTTCCATTAACGAAGCCCTTCTCATAACTTTCTCTTTTCTTCTTAGTTCATCAGCAACTAGTATTTAGTTGTTTTTTGAAGTCTCATATGGCCTGGCAGTATGCATTTTGCATACTGCTTACCAGCGATAACATGTACCCATTTCGTGCGTGCTTACGAGTATGTGTGTGTGTGTGTGTGTGTGTGTGTGTGTGTGTGTGTGTGTGTGTGTGTGTGTGTGTGTGTGTGTGTGTGTGTGTGCGTGTGTGTGTGATTAACCATGTTCTTGGATAATGTGTTGGACTCGTGATCGATAGCTACTTCCCTCCCGTAGGAGAACTCAGGTCTCATATATGACCGATCTATGGGTAATACTGTGACCTTACGCGCACGGACACACCCAACTCCCTGCCCACGAAAGTTGGAGTAACGACTCGCAACGCAGCGACACTGAAATTATTTCAGCCCTGGGCGGGATTCAAACCACATTGATGAGTGTGCATTTGTGTGTGTGCTTGTTTGTTTGTTTGTTTGTGTGTGTGTGTGTGTGTGTGTGTGTGTGTGTACGTGCGTTTGTGTGTAATAATAATAATACATACATACATACATATAACAAGGGTTTCTCCCCCTTACAAGGGGGGTAGCCAAAAAGAAAAATGCATAAAATCATTCCCACCCATTCCATCCCAGAATACACTCCACACCCCTCCACCCTTCCTCTTATCTTAGCACCTCCTGAATGACGGGTCATCCCTGCACCTTGTCCACTGCCCTGGGTCAGAAGCAGTGTCGCAAGACACAGCACATCCACAGCAAGGCCGCTTCATTAAATCGGCGACCCCCCCCTCTCCGTCCCCCCATTGCATAAAATGAGAGGACGGGGAGAAATCCCTTCGGGCTACGTCAAATTTTGCTCACACATACTACCTCACCCCCCATCCACCCGCCCATTCCACCTCATGCTATCACAACATCATCCATATACAACCATTCTCCATTCACCCCTGTCTTCTGTCCTCTCCCGTCCTTCCTCAACAGACATTCCCCTCTTCCCCTAAGCCCCCTTCACCCCATCCATCCACCTCATCCTAGGACGTCCCCTCATGTTCACTCCCTCCACATCTGCCTTCCACACCTCTTTTACTAGTCTTTCTTCACTCATTCTTTCCATGTGTCCAAACCATCCTAATATTCTTTCATCAACCCTATCTCCCAGCTCCTTTTCCACCCCTGTTCTCCTCCTCACCTCCTCATTTCTCACTCTATCTAGCCTAGTAACCCCCATCATACTTCTCAGACACCTCATCTCAAACACATTCAAACTCCTTCTCTCTTCTTCTCTTATGTTCCATGTTTCTGCCCCATACAGTGCTGTTGGCACAATCACTCCTTCATACAGTCTCCTCTTAGCATCCATTCCCAAATGTCTATTTCTCATTACACTCTTTAATCCACCAAGGCATTTACTCGCTTCTCTCAATCTACATTCTACCTCCACCTTCACTCCACCTTTCCCTGCCACATTTGCACCCAAGTATCTAAAACTATCCACTTCCTCCAGTCGCTCTCCCTTAATGCTCACTTCCAGTCTACTGCCACTTTCACCCCTTGTACATCTCATCACCTTACTTTTACCCACATTTATCTTTAGCTTTCTTCTATCACATACTCTCCCAAACTCTGCCACCAACTTCCTCAATCCCTCCTCCGATCCTGCCACAAGCGCAGTGTCGTCCGCAAACAACAGCTGGCTCACCTTCCACTTTTCTCCATTTTCTTTAACCATCTCCAATCCCTTGCCCACTACCCTTGCATTTACCTCTCGCACCACCCCATCCATGTATAAGTTGAACAGCCAGGGCGACATAACGCATCCTTGACGAAGTCCCACCTTTACCTCGAACCACTCACTCTCTCCATTCCCAATCCTGACACAAGCTCTACTATTCTCATAAAAACTCTTGACAGCTCCCAGAAGCTTTCCTCCTATCCCGTATATCTGCATAACCTCCCACAGTGCCTTCCTGTCTACCCTATCATAAGCCTTTTCCAGATCCATAAAAGCCCAAAAAACATCATTCCCCTTTCCTATAGCTTTCTCACATATCTGTCTTACCACAAATATCTGATCTACACAACCTCTACCTGTCCTAAATCCACACTGTTCCTCACCAATTACTTCTGTTCCTCTCCTAATCCTCTCAACCAGGATCCTCCCATAAGCCTTCCCAACTACACTCAACAAGCTAATCCCTCTGAAACTACTACATTCACACTTGTCCCCTTTTCCCTTGTAAAGAGGAACTATACAGGCACTCCTCCAGTCTTCTGGCACTCTACCCTCTCTCCAACAAACATTAAATAACCTCACCAACCAGTCCACCATCAATAATAGTTTTACTGAGGTAACAGTGATCCAGCGATACAATGACAATGTACAATTTGAGCTAATTCTAGGATTATAGTAAACTGAGTTAATAATGTGCACACCATGTGCGTGTGTGTGAATGTGTGTGTGTGCGTGCGTGTGTGTGTGTGTGTGTGTGTGTGTGTGTGTGTGTGTGTGTGTGCGTGTCTGTGTGCGTGTGCATATCGACGTGCATGTAAGTGTTTGTACACGCATATATATGCGCATGTGTGTGCGTGCGTTCGCGTACATGTTTGTGTGCAAAGGTGTAAGGGCGAATGTGTAAAACGAAGATCCGCATGTATGTGATAGAAATATCATTCTAATGGATAATCCTGTACAGGTATAAATACATTCTGCAGCAAAACCTCACCCACATTGGAAAATAACAAGCAACACTATATCAACACCAAAACTAGCTTTATCATTGCGATCATATTTCTTATAGTTCTATTATCATTTCCTTTGACACTGTGACGTGATTTTATGTATTTTGTTTCTGCATAGGACTGGAAGCGGTTCCATGCAGTTAAGGAAGCAGATGAAAGAGATTATTGACTGATTGTATAGCATTTTAATGGGATGACAGGTGGTAATGGACATGAAACTATCAAATGTAGGTCTTTTGATCACTTGCAGCCATCACCCCACACCCATGCTTACAGCATGTTCTTATTTTGTCAACTTCTGTCCTAAGAAACATTATCGCATCGTGTTGTGACGCAAGTGGTAAAGGGTCAAAAGAATTAAAAATTAATTAGCATTCGTTTTTGAGCAGAGAGTCCGAAGTCGTAAAAGTAGGGGTAAATTGTGAATGCTGAAAGGATTGTGAGCTTATGGATGTCGAAGGGGATTGTGATTGGTGGGCGTTGGATAGACGGGAATGGGAATATCTGGTAGCAGCAGCTAAAGACCACATTAATCTACAGCTACAAGAGTGAGTTCAGTGAATGAGTGAGTTGAGTGCGTGAGGAGCTGTACGCTAGTAGGAATAATTGTTTCTTGCTGTATCTGATGTGAGCTGACCCTAGTTAACTCTCTCTTCCTACTGACATTTTCTCCATCAGTCTGAGAGAAATTCAATCTATTTCTTTCTGTTTCCTCCCAGTGTTGTGCTTGCGGGGTTGTTACTATTTTTAGCTATTTTACTGCGCTCTGTTGTAGGCAAAAAAAAAAAAAAAAGAGAGAGAGAGAAAAGAAAAATCTGTTCGTGTGGGTAAATCAAAAAGATTACGTACTATCACATCAGATGTCAACGGCGAGGCGAGTTGATTCATTCGACAATGTCAGACACACGAAGATTGCCATTTACCTGAAAAAGAGAGAAAGCAGCTAGAGAATGATCATTTTTGGCACAAGAATGGAATCTGCGGGGATTACAATAATTCTTCGTAGTCAATAAAAGGAATACGATGGTAATATGATGAATATGATATAGATATGCCAGTAAGTCTTAAATCATATTTTGATTTCCAAATGCAAATGGAACTGCCGTTGCTATTCATGTCTACTTTCCCCATAAAATATTTATCTTGCAGTAAAAGGAATTTATCACAAACCCACGTGCACACACACACACACACACACACACACACACACACTCATTAACAGAATTTATATTTCCGTAAAGAACAATCATACGACCATTCACAACCTGTACATGTGAGAGAATATGTGTCTTGAAAGACATATAAAGACTCATACACTAATTTGATTTATCTATCAATAACATTTAAATTGAAACATTGCGGTTAGGAAACAACGCCAAATGAAGCTTCAAAGAATAGAACAACCACACTTCTCGAAGAAGCTATCGCAAAGAGTAGAATTATTGGCCTTCAAATTAATTTAATCACCTTAGCAATATCTGTATCAACCCCGTTGCCTCTTCTCTTGGCTTCGATATGGACGTAGAAGTATTCTTTGGGCATTCTTTTCTATTGTGATCCATGGGACGGTTTACACTTCGTGGGAAAATATTTGTTTGGTGCAGAGCCGACTGTTATCAGAATGTTTGGCTCAAGATCGTCCATGAGTGACATTTGGCAACTCGGAGCTCATTCACCCAACAAACTTTCCAAATAAGAATTATTTTTGGGCAAAGTTTGGTGACCGAAACATTATGGTTACATCTGTGACGTTTCTGTTGTGGACCTCAGCTTGGATGTACTTCACACACGACAGAAGCAATATATACAAGTTATTAGTGTCAGTTCTCTGGGGCTTTCTGGTACTACAATGGAGGAAACACGACCGATGGTTTTGGGTGTCATTCATGGGAGGCAAAGGGGAGCTGACGGACCTCAAGTCTCAGGTTGGAGATCCCAAAACCCTTTGGTAATTAGGTCATGTTAAATAAGAAGCCCTTTGTACCTACTGGGTCGATATAATCCAGACGAAGAATCGATGCCGAAGGTAACCGAGGCCCGTTTCTGAAAGGTATCAATGAGCATGTTACAAAGACGGAAGGGCGTTAAGCCCAGGCGGTAATTGGTCCGCATGACAAGAAAGGGGTGAGGGCCTAAGGGTAATTGCACCTGGCGAGAGGCTGGATGGAGACCGGGCGGAGCCGACAGACGCTAAAAGGTAAAAAGTACAGAGATTAAAGTTGCAGGGAGCTCAGGAGGGAAGGAGGCTTAGGAACTGGTTACTGCTGGGCACGAGAGTATGCAGCTGGGGGGGCCACGGTGGGGGGGGGGGAAATGAAGAAGAGTAACAGCGAGACGATGAGGATGTAGGGAAAGAGGGGCCATAGGAAGGGGCTATATGAACTAAGATCATGATGATGATAAATATGATGATTCATGGTGATGATGGTGATGACGACGAAGAGGAGGAAGTGGAAAAGATGAAACGGAGGAAGAGAAATAACAAAAGGAAAGTCATAACCGGAAAGGAGAGAACAGAAATAGTAGTCCATCTTTGAAGAAAAGAACGATGGTGAGAAAGAAGCAAACTTTATGACCAAAGATATCCTAAGTAGGCTCCACAGCAGGCAATAGAGAGGACAGTAGAACGACGGGAAGGCATAGAAGGAGGTGAGAAGAGGGTAGGAAGAAGAGGGGGAGGGGGGGAATGACATGCAAACTAAGGGAAAGTGACTGACAAGTGAAAATGAGAAAACAGTGATGAGCGGCAGACACGAAAGTAGCCGCGCACGGATGCGACGAAAAAAAAAGAAAAAAAAAAAAAGGTAACATAACGACGCGATGAATGAAGGAGAAGGAAATATTAGTATTTTATCAGCAACAACCCGCGCCTCTCTCCTTGGGGATAATATCACACTGAAGAGGCAGAGATATTTTAGGTACGTATAGGGTATACTTGAAACATAAGTGACCAGTACTCGTTTTTTGAGTGGACACTGGTCTCTGACCATACAAGAACGTTAAGCGACTTGGTCCATAGGGATGTCACTAGATTTCCCAAAATGTCGAGTGCATAAAACATTCAGTCGATATTCCATACGAGGCAGGAAGAGGAAGAGAAAGAGGAAGAGAAAGAGGAGGAAGAGGAGGAAGAGGAGGAGGAGGAGGAGGAGGAGGAAGAGGAAGAATAGGAGATAGCATAGATGGAGGATGACTAAGAGATTGAGGACGTGGAGGAGGAGGAGTAGGACGAAGTGGAAGAAGATGGAAAGGAGGAGTGGAAAGAGGAAGAAAAGGAAGAGAAAAAGGAGGAGGAAAACGAGGAGAATGAGAAGGAGGACACTGAAAATGAGGAGAAAGAGAAGGAAAAGGAGAACGAGGCGGAAGTGGTGACACAAGTTGTGAAACTGCAGTCAAAGGATGGAGAACACTGACAAATACAAATCAACAAACATTTATGTGAAAAAACATAAAAAAATAATAATAATCAGGATGAACGCTATGGTATGAAGAAGAGAGAGAATAGGTTGTCATGAGGGAAGAAAAACGTACACAGGAGAAGGGGAAGGTGCTTCATCTATGGAAGAAAGGTGACAGAGAAGAGTGAGAGGGAGAGTAACTGTGGCAGGTAACAGGAGACTGTGTATTCCAGAGTCAAAGAGACAGGTGAACTGGAAACCCGCAAGGTGAAGATGAACATGTGATACCGTGGTACACTGAACAGAGTTTTATGTATTTCGCTGACGATAACCAGCGCTTCTATCATTGAGGACTAGAGGTGGTAAAGGAGGTTTAAGGAGGATAGCTGAAAGGAAGGATAGTAGAAGCTGAAAATATTCTTTTCTAAAAGGAGATTTGCCTCCATTCATATTTGTTATTTACATTATTATAGTTTTTATTTATTCATTTATTATCATTACGATTTTTTTTCGCATCCGACCTAGATATGGACCAAAAGGTCTCCTGTGGGCATGCTCCGCCTTTGTAATCCTTTGTAATCCTTTGTGTGACTGGTTCGTTTCAATATGGGTCCACATGATTGAAATCTCCCTAAAATAAGGACCATGGGAGCTAATAGGCGCAGCGCCAATTTACGGAAGATTATTTTGTGAAGAATTGGGTGCAACTTAGTATCTTCACTATCCAAACTCCTACATTGGCTGTTGTCATAACATTCGCAAATTCAAAGATCGTATTTCGCCAAGAGTTAACAAATATGTTATTAAACCGTTGCAACACAAGGGACAGGAATGTATCTATCTATTCATTTATCTGTTTATTACTAATCAAACTTATATTTTAATTTTGTTTTATTTTGTTTAATCGTATTTTATTTTATTCTGAATGACAGGATAAGAAGCCAAGTGTGATCAGTAGAAGTTCTCGTTCGATGTCTGGGGCGGACCAATGGGGTCTCGATCAACCAAGATTATCTCGAATCAGCCTTAAAACATTGTCACCACATTAAAGATGATAAATGAAGAGTCAGGGAAGAGGAAATAGTAGGAAAGCCAGTACCTGGTTGCGAGAGAGGGGAGAAGATGGGAACGAAAAGAAGTAGGAGAAGAGTAGAGGGGGGGATAAGGGAGGAAAGAGAAGGTGGAGGAGGAGGAGGAGGAGGAGGAAGAAGAGGGAATGATATGGTAGTGGAGGAGGAGGAGGAGGGAATGAGATGGTGGTGGAGGAGGAGAAGGAGGAGGAGGGAATGAGATGGTGGTGGAGGAGGAGAAGGAGGAGGAGGGAATGAGATGGTGGTGGAGCAGGAAGAGGAGTAGAACGAGGAGGAGGAGGAGGAGGAGGAGGAGGGATGGGAGAAGGGGAGAAAGAGGAGGAGAAGGAGAGCAGTAGTAGGGGAGGGAGAGTAATTGAGTAGGAGAAAATGAGGGAAGGGGAAAGGGAGGAGAAGGGAGGGAGAGGGATTGAGTAGGAGAAGATGAGGGGAGGGCAAAGGGAGGAGAGGGGAGAGGGAGAGAAGAAGAAACGAAATGGGGAGAGGAGGGTATGGAAGGAGAAAGGATGAGTACGGAGGAGGAAGGGCAGGGAGAGAAGGAGAGAGGAGAGGGGAGAGGAGAGAGAAGAGGAGAGGAGAGGAGAGAGGAGAGGATAGGGTAAGGTAGGGGGAAAAGGCGGGACAATGGAAGAAGGAATGGGAGAGGGGGGGGACTGAGGTCAGGTTGGGTGGGGAAAAGGGAAAAAGGCTCCATAAGGTGGGAGGAGGGAGGGAGCTGGAATCATGGGTAAGAGGATATGGGAGGATGAGATGTATGAGAAAGGGGAGGAGGAGGGAATGCAACGAGGAGGGTCACGTAGGAAGTTGCTTTGACACATGGGGAGTTATGTTATCCTTTACCATCTACTCATTTGCACATCTTGTAATGGTAGCATTGAACATTCCTTGTATATTATACATGCGTACTTGTAGTATTGTACATCTATTATTGTATATTGATTTTATTATGGTCATTGTATATTTATTTCCGCCTTTTTGTAGGAGAACCAAGACGAATTGTACTTGTAGTATTGTATATTTATTTCACTATTATCATTGTATATTTATTTGCGCCTTTTTGTAGGAGAACCAAGACGGATGATGTATGTTTTCCCGCGCTAAGTAAGCTTGGCGTCGGTTAGTCTTGGTCTCGTCTCTAACGTGAGCGCATGTACTGTCTTTGTAGTACTGCTGTACAATTACTAATTTATTCAAATTCAGTGTTTCATTGGGCACCCCTATTACAACTCTCGGAGACGTAAAGACATATTGCTTCTCCAACGTCTTCCATATGGGTGTACAAACGATTACAAAGGCGGAGCATGCCGACAGGAGACCTTTTGGTCCATATCTAGGTCGGATGCGAAAAAAATCATAATAACGATGAATAAATAAATGAATAAATAAAAATTATAATAATGTAAATCATAAATAAAATACATAAATAAATGCATAGGTATAGTTAAATAATAAACAAACAGGTGAATAGTAAATAATAATAAATTGACATACAACTAATGATAAATGAGAATCGACCAAATGAAAATGATATTGGGCGATGCTGCACGATCTATGTATGGGATACTGACTCTATAATTCATGCAATCTATATTTCTGTAATTTAAGGAACATCCCTCTGGTCCAAGTCACTTAGCATTCTTTTATGACTGATTTTTTTTTTTTTTTTTAATCCGGTCATTTCTAACTTCTACTGTTCCTCCGTTCTACTACCCTCTTCAATTGAACAAATCTAATGAGGGAAATGTGGAATAAGACGTGAAAATAAAGTGGAAGAAACGACAACAAAAATATGAAGGAGCGAGATACAAGCCCCGTGAGGAAATGGGAGTGAACGACTCATGCAAATTAGAAAGGGAAAATTAATACTCTTTTATAATAAACAATTCAATAAATATGAAAATAAATAAATTAATAAATAAATTATCAAATAAATACATTAGGGTAAAACCATCATCTTTCCTCTACGTATGTGCTCCATCAACCAGGAGAAATGGCAATCACTAGTAGACATGGGAATCGAGCAGCGATTACTCAGCAAAATTTTATGAGTTTACTAAGGGACCGGCAACGGATAGTGACGAGATGGGGAGTTAAAGGTTTGAGGTAGAGATAAAACTTCACTTTTAACAGGGTAAAGCTTCTTTGTTGATTCTATTCCCATCTAAAGACAAGCGATTTTAAGCAGCCGTATTACAGAAGCAGCAAGGAGGGAATAAACTGAGAAGAAAGTGAGAGAGAGAGAGAGAGAGAGAGAGAGAGAGAGAGAGAGAGAGAGAGAGAGAGAGAGAGATCCTGATGACAATTTATACCATAAGGACCAATGACGCACTTAGCGATTTCCTTTTGGTTTTCGCTAGGCGAGCAAAATAGGCACTGAGGATATCAACCACTCCAATAATAATTTTGCTCTGATCGACGTTAGACTATTCTACTTACCTGAGCGGCAGAATTAAGGAATATAATATATATATATATATATATATATATATATATATATATATATATATATATATATTGTACTTGTAAATGTTGACTACAACATATGGTGGCTGCGGTGGTCGTTGGACATCTCATCGTGTGTATGCTATATTTCGTGTGCCTTATTACTTCGAACTTCGTTATCATCACCTCTTGTGTGGTCGTAACGTTTGACTACAATATATATATAATATATATATATATATATATATATATATATATATAATGTATATGTATATATATATATATATATATATATATATATATATATATATATATATATATATAAATTAATAAATAAATAAGCTAGTAAACAAATAAATAGCATAAATGGGATCTCGACCAAATGAGAACCACCTTTTACCTCGAGTTTGCTCCTCACCTGGCGCCAGCTAAAATGAAATACGTAAAGAACGCCATCAGGTTGAAGGGTTTGATGCCCTAATGGAATGGTTTAGAGGAAGAGGTGTCGTGGAGTAGGAAGCGGAGGAGGAGGACGGGGCGGGAAAAAGAGAAAGCGAATGATGAAAAGGAAGAGGAGGAAGATGAAGAGGACGAGGAGGAGGACGAGGAGCATGAGGAGGAAAGGGAAGAGTAGAAGGAGGGGAGGTAGTGGAAGGGGGAAGAGGAAGAAAAATGGGAGATAAAGAAGAAAAAAAGAAGAGAAAGATGAGAAAGAGGATTAACAGGAGGAAGACTAGAGAGTGGAACAGGAGGGGAAGGAAGAAGGACGAAGAGGAGGCAGAGGAGGAGGTGGAAGAAGGGCAGAGGGAGGAGGAGGAAGAGGAGGAGGTGGAAGAAGGGTAGAGGGAGAGGGGGAGGAGGATGAAGAGGAGGAGGAGGTGGAAGAGTGGGAGGAGGAAGGGGAGATGGAGGAACGGGAAGGTGGAAGAAAAGGAGGAAAAGGCGGAAGAGGAGGAGGAAGAGAAGATGGAGGAGGAGGAGAAAGGGGAAAATGGGTAGGAAGAGGAGGAAGAGGAGGAGGTGGGAGAAAGGGAGGAGGAAGAGAGGAGAAAGTGGGAAGAAGAGGAGTAGGAGATAGAAGAGGATGAGGGGGGAAGTAAAGGAGGAGAAGGATAAAGAGGAGAGTGGAAAGGAAGAAGCAAATTTGAAGAAAAGAACGTGAAAAGGCATGGGTTTGGAAAAAGAGAAAGGCTCGCTAATGCATTAGCAGGCCTTATGTAAGTGACGGTTAAGTTGCTATGACTTCCGGTGAAAGCCACTGGGCCAAGCTCTCTGACCACATGGAAAAGAAGTGATGGTTTCAGGCGCTGTTATGCACCTCCTGTGGTTACTATGTAGACAGAGTGGGTAGGGCTGGAATCTGAAAGGGTAAGTGGGGAAGTCCCCAGAGGAACTACAGTAATTTCTAATCCTACTAATTTCTAATACCGGAAAAACTTCGGCATATAACGGATCTGTCCGGTATTTCCATCGGATATACCGGATCCTCGGTTATAACGGAACTTCAGATATAACGATAGACCCCTGCCCCCATATCGTCCGTTATATTGAGGGGTTAGTGTAAATAAAAAAAGGATTTTTTACAAAGTCAGTTTCATCATCTTCAACATTGACACGTCTAGCAGTTTCCTTTCTTGGCCAATATCAGAAGATTTCATTCATCTGAGGATCAAATGTCGGGTAATCGAGGGTCTCGATTGTTCGAAATTCCATTTCTCCGGCTTAGTCAAATATTTAAATAGTAATAGAAAAAAATAAAAGGAAAGTTACGGGAAACAAAATACATATTTAAAAATGTGTTTGAAGTACAGGATCTGAAGCCCGTTTGAACAGGAGTAGAATCGTTGTATAGCAAGAAGACGCACAAATGCTACCGCAAACATTATCTTCGCTCCATTTCCCCCCCGACACTTGGGACAGCTGACCTTTTCGCTGCGTTTACAAGACTTTAACTTCAAGTTGTCATCACACAATTTCATTCAGCTGAAACAAATCATCTTCACAATAAATGTATTAGATAAATATGGAGTGAGGAAGGAGGAAGAGAAAGACACGGGGCTAGGGTCGAGTTTATTCCTGACCGGTTTCGCTTACACAAAGCCCGTGGGAGTGATACTTCTCTCCCGAATTTCGAAAAAAAAAAAAAAAAAAAAAAGCTTACAGCAATGTCTCAAATAGGTAGTGTATCACATTTATCCCTTTCGCCTTGGCGTCACCAGACAATTCCACTCATTTTTGGAAAACCCTTTAAAAAGAGAAAGGGTAAAGAGGAAATGTCATCACCGTTGAAGGGTTGAGCGAAGCGAAGTTTGGACAACGGACTAGATTGAAAGGACAAGTCAGAATAGCTGAGAAAGTTGAGGAACGTAGTTGATGGTCAGAAAGCACGTTTGATCTGTTGAAAGGGCAGGCGAGGAGAGGGCAGAGGAGGCGAAATTAGTATTACTCGGTTCAACGCAGTCGCGAAATTCGGTTAAAAGGAAAAAATTATATTTAATTGAGGGCTTGGCACCAGCTTGAAGGAAGTCTCGTTCAACCGACACCCCATTACAACCACTGTCGTACCCTTATCTTGACAAATTGCCTTATGTTTATCGTGATATCTACAAATTAACTAGGTACTTCCGAGTCCAGAATATACAGTGGCTAGAGTAGAGTTAAAAAAAAAAAAAAATTGAGGGCGAAGAAAGAAAACGCGTTAAATTATTTAGTATTTCATCTGAAATAACCAGAGTTTTTATCCTTTAAGACAATATTGCGCCAAAAAGACCGAACAGATCACAGTGATAACAGAAACTAAAAATTAACAGTATTCCTTCTTGAGAGGAGATTACTCTCCAAACATAAAAGAATACTGAGTGACTTGGTCCTCAGGGGTGTCAATTGAACTCCCTAAAATATCCATTGCATAAAACATGTAGCCAATAGCCCATACAGGGTGAAAATGGGAGGGTGAAGAGCGTTGAACTGAGATGCTTAGATCATCGTTTTTTTTTTTTTTTTTTTTTGTAAGGGGGCGGGGGTGGAGATCCACCTAAGGACTGTATAGAGTTCCTATAAAAAGGAGTGATAGGCATTGCACAAAGATCCTGCGAAGGAGGAAAGGGTAAGAAAAGTAAACATGATAGAGGAAGAAATGGGGTACATGTTGAAAATGGGATAAAAAAAAAAAAGGATGAAAAAAGAAAGGTACGAAGTGAATAAAAAGGAGTGATAGGCAATGCACGGAGATCCTCCGGAGGATAGGGTAAAAGAAGTAAACATGTTAGCGGAAGAGATAGGGTAGATATTAAAATGGGATAAAAAAATGATGAAGAAAAGAAATAAAAAAAAGAAGAAGAGAGAAAGTTACGAAGGAAATAGAGAAAAAAAAAGAGCAAACAAGAGGACGAGGGGAGTGGGGTGCACGTAAACACGGTAATGAAGAGGACACGGGTTTGTGTTGATCCCAATAAAGCTGGCGACTATGATATCGGGCAGACAACCAGTACGAGCAAGTAATTATGCAAACCTGATCTTGGGTATTTAAATACCACCGCCGCAAACCGCAGCCGTGCCGCAGCCGCCTTTGCCGCGGCTACAGCGGGCCCGCAACCATCTGAATTGCTAATTTGTACTTATAATGCAGTCATTAGCATTTTGATTGATTTGCCGCAGTGTAAATCAGGAAGGGGCCATAATTGTATTCATTGAATGCTAAACCGTTATTAATGGAAGTCCGCCAGTCTTTGCTCGTAGTACACGCGTGAAATGAATGGTAGCCGCCGTGCATATATTGACGTTTTCTGTTAACTGCAGAACACAAATACTGCCGGGTTTTTTTTTTCTTCTTTCTTGAACGCGCCTGTTTCGTCATTGGTTGCAGCTAACAGGTTCCCACATTTTCCTCACGTAGAGACTATTAGTACGTTCGCGAGAAGCGCCAACTCCTATACCTATTCAGGCTGCCTCCAGAACACTGGAATCGGTTAAGTCACTACTGAAAGGGATAAAATTCGTTTAAATTAACCCAATATCGCGCCGATGAGGAATCACAGAGGTAACGGGGACAGGGCAGACAGTGTAGTAAATGACGGACGGTAAATGCTAAAAGTGGTCAACATTCTTTTCTGAGTGAATATGAGTTTCCCATGATAAAGTTAAATAATTGAAATAAAAAACATGTAGATTGGTGGATAAATAAACAGATATTTTTTCAGAAACAAATATATACATTAAAATGAACATATCAATGAAATAGACAAATCAACAAATAAATACTTCAGTATGGTTATG
>NC_134777.1:25018761-25026261 GCF_046742065.1 Oratosquilla oratoria | reverse complement strand
ATAAAATAAAATAAAATATACATTTCTACCTACAAATATCTTTCACATACAGCGGATCGACAAAACATGTTTTTGGAACACTGCGGACACTCACACACACACACGCACAACCTTTGCATTATATGTTAGGACAAGAAGCAATCAGCGGCTGCTCTTCGAGACTCGTGTCCACGTAAACACCGGGGAAGACACTTATAAACCAAGTCTAAGTTGCTTCATTGCACGACACAAGCAGACGAGGACTGGACTGCCCTTGCATGGTACACCCCTGCTCTTCTAAGTGAATATATAAATGAATAAATAAATAAGAAATAAATGAATAAATAAGATATATAAATAAATGAATAAACAAATACAATGAATAAATAGATAAACAGAATAAATGTATAAATACCAAGAAAATGTGAATGTACAAATAAATAAAAAATAAACAAATAAATAAGATAAATAGATATAATAAATAAATAGATAAATAAACAGAATAAACGTTTAAATAAATAAACAATAAAATAGATACATAATAAACATAAATTAATAAAATAAACAAAATTAATCAATCAAATATATGACGTAAGCGGAGTAGGAAATACAGGAGTCTTAGTCTTGAGTTTATTCCTTTGAAAAAGCATACCTGCGAAACTAGTCAGGAATAAACTCAAGACTAAGACTCCTGTGTTTCCTACTCCGCTTACGTCAACCTGTCAGAATGTCTCAACAATCAAATATATACAGCATATCTCTCGAAGTTGCGGACGTGAATACCCAGGCAATCTGTCCCATTGATGTCTTTGAACGGCTGGAAATGCAAAGCAAGGGCTGCAACAACTTCTTACTCAGTGGGTCTCTCACGACGAAAGAATCAGGCTGAAAGAATCGATTCACATCCTTCAAACATGAAGCCCTGTCACATTGCGAGTTCACTCTATGAAATGTTTAAGTAATGCAGACGCCAAGGAGCTCTTAGATACGACTGAAACTATCATCTATGCCCAACGTGGTTGGGTAGTCAGAGCATGTTACAGTCAATGATTCTCGTTTGGGTTCGATGCGATTTTGCCTTTAGAAACCCAGGTCGTTGGGAAACGTGCCACATCGGCACATTATAAAAACACAACAATAAAACAACACCCATGTATTCTTCACCACAGTGCGAGAGAAAAATACAACACACTTTGAAAAAGAATTCACATAGAGAGAAACCAAAGCGCCAAAGCCTTTGAAACTCCGTATATTACAGGATTTGTATGTAGAATCATATTCAAATTGAGAAAGGCAAAATGCTCAAAGCTATACAGTTGCATGTGGCTGAGCCTCCGGGCAAACCATTTTTTCCTGGTTGGTGCTCGGGTGACGTTTCCCGATCCACCGATAGTCACCCTCTCTGAGTGAGGTTGGAAAATCTGTAAATGAATTGAAGGGTGGAAAGGCGACTGGCATCTTCAACGTCAGAGCGGACTTACTGAAATCCGATGTGTCTTCCGCGGGATGCTTGTGATACTCTGTGCCGTTTGACAGTCCGGTACTATTCCCTCTACTATTGTAAAAAGAGACTCGTCTTCTTTATTTGGAAGGGGAAAAGGTATTACACTTCCAAGTGTGCCGGTCAAGGTGTGTTCGCCTATCATTTGCTCTCCCGAATTTGTTTCCCTCTGATAAAATTCCAGAGGCCTGAGCTGTCTGGTTTCTTTTCATGCTCAGGACCCCCATTATTGGACCTTATGTCTGGCCTATACATTGAGACTCAAAATGCAATGGAATGTGGAAGAAGGGCGTCCGTTTTCCTTCCTGTTAATTCAGGGATGAGGCAAGGTTGTGTTCTTCCCACACGTTTTAACGACTGCATGGACTGGGTTTCAGACAGAGTACTCTATCAGTGTCGTTGGGGAACATCCACTAGCAGCACTAAGGTCACCAATCTTGTCTTTGCCGATTACACTATACTTCTTCTGGGGTCGTTGGAGGTCGTAGTTGTACCTCTGGAGTCACTGCACAAGGAAGCGAAACTTCTTGGATTCCAGGTATCTTAGACCAAGAACAAGATCCAGGTGTTTGGGAGCTTCCAGGTATTAGACCAAGAACAAGATCCGGGCGTTTGGAAGCTTATTGGATGATGAGGAAACAGAGGCCTTGGAAAGCTTCACAGACCTAGGCAGTGTAATGCATCAGTGTTGGGTCATGTCATGAAAGTCCTTCACAGGACTGGCAGTGCCCATATTGTTATAGACCGTTGTCAAGAGGACTAAGATCTTAATCCCCAAGCCGCTTGTGCTTCCGGTCTTGTACGACTGTAAGACATTCACATTAAATACTGATTTGAAGACTCGTATCGAAGTCTTTCGTACCAAGTGCCTTCAAAGAATTATGGGATATCATTGATATGACTTTGCATTAAACCAGCCTTTTCCCTGCATGGCTTGTGAACCTTAACTCTGGCCACATGACCAAATGGTGTACTACCCTGATGTTGACGCGACTCACAGGGTTGTCGACACAAAAAACAATCGTTGGTGGAGACAGAGATGACACCCACATTAAACCACGGCTAGATAAAGTCGAGCAACCCTACTGAGAGCTGTTGGTACTGGAAAGGGTGGATACATGAGGATATGCTCGAGGAGACTGTGGGAAATGACGTCGGCATGTGAGTGAAGCGACGCGCCCAACACTCTACGTATGCTACCCATTGATGATGGTATGCATATATACATAACCAAATCCGCATAACTTTTCCATCGGGATCTGAAGTCCATCCACGAGTGAGGCTCGGTATCTGAACCCTCAAGATCGGTTTTCTTAGTCCAACTAAACATATGAAAATTATTGGACAATTTTTTTTTAATCACACACTATCGGATAATTATTACCATTAATACAAAGAGCGATTAAAGGGACAATTATAATTTAGTGGCAATACAATTTCTCTTAATACCTTTGTAATTATTATATATATTTTTTTTTTAGTTGGGTGTCTCTTCCTTGTACCATCTACATGCAATCTCTTTTCCAGCTTATCTTGCTCAATTTCGTATGACTCCTCCCTCAAGCACGTACTTTTACTCCAATTCAACTCCACTGAAATGACCACAACATATGGAGGACCTCTGATAGAGGACGATTGGTTTCCTCCATAACTCCATTCCAGCTTGAGTCAACATCTACATCTTCTCCATATTTAATCATTTTTCCTCTACGTTCTCCATTTCACTATCTTTCAATTTTCTGCTGGGTCTTCCCTTCCCCCATATAACTTACCCTATTCTATGCTTTCCACATTTCTAAACCATTTCGAAAGGATTTGCTTTATCACCATCGGCCAAAGCAATGGTGGATGAAAGATTTAACTTGAAGGGCAAGATAGAAAATTAAATTAATATGAACAGGGTGAAAAGGACGAGGGAACTGGGGAATAAATGTAGTAAAACGATATGTACGACGGATTAAAATGTTTGCGGGGACGAAAAAATCAACAAAGCCTTCTTTAGACGGTCTGGACATATTGAGATATCCAAGAGGGACATCTCTGAAGAGTTTATGAAACAAAGGCAGAGGAAAGGGAAGGAAGAGAATGATCGAAGGGGGATCCGGAAGGAAATCGTAAAGAAGACTATGGAAGGAAAAACAGATATGCAGTTGTCTAAGGAAGTCTTTTTTTAAGAAAACTAGATCCTATAACTGATACCAAAACTATTATACCAAAGATGTAATAAGCGTTAAACTATAACTAATGCTGATACTGCTATTACTACTGCTATTGTTTTTATTGTTACTGCAAGTCTAATCCTTTTACTAATCATCATTCAGGGGATAAGTACGGCATCTCCGTTACCGAAGGACTATCATAAGCAAGTAAGCAGTTTTGCTCAACCCGGGCTCGCGGACACTTGGAAGGCCGAAGAATCCAACCAAGGTTAGAACGGGGAATTCAACATGTTTCGTTAACCCTGTCATGTCTCATCTTTTTAAATTCATGATTAAGCGGTGTATCTTCATCAAGATGTCTATTTCTCTTCTTTTTCCCTAGCTAGTTCCGTCTCTCAGAATATGGCGATGTATCATAAAGTTTTAATCAATAAATACTTAGAACAAGTGACTATTTCATATTAGATCCCGTATCAAAAGGTCCCCTGTAGATGTAAATCGATGTGAGGGGTCCACAAATCTTAAAAGGCATTGGTCGTGCATGGAAAGGGAACAAGAATGCCCTGCAGCGGGATAAAGGAAGCTAGCGTAAAAAAAATCAAATAAACAAGTAAATAACTAAATACATACATAAATAAATAAATAAACAATACTTATGAAATAAAACAAAATTAACATCTAAAAAGAATAAACAAATAGATACAACGATATTGACCATCCGAAATTATCTTTCCTTGTTCTAGATTACTTATTTGATACTACTTGTTAGTGTGCTGCAATGCCAAAAATAAGGCCTGTTGCCCCTTAATTCGAGTTTACAAGGCTAAGAAACTCGTTTGTAACGAGTGACCAGATGCATGGGGAAAAGTATCGTAAAAAATATCATACACACACACACACACACACACACACACACACACACACACACATATATATATATATATATATATATATATATATATATATTACATACACACATACCGCGTGTATGTGCGCGCGCCCATGTTTCCCCATATGTATACAAATACAATACAGTACATATAATGTGCATATTACTAAATGTACATTTATCTCGGAAGTCCCATCAGAGCTCATGAATATAACTTTGCTAATATATGCTATACATAATATTGCATTAACGGAATCTAATTCTCAAAATACATTTTTTAACACAACTAATGCATAATAAGTACATTCAAAGGCAAGAGGTGTAAGTTAAATTTGCATAATAAATATCAGGAAGATGAACAGGGGTTTTGGTGACGTCTGTATATGCAAGTGTATGCAAACATAAACACACACACACACACACACACACGACTCGTGGCGCAGTAGCAGACTTCCCGGCTGCCACTACGGCGGTCCGGGTTCGAATCCCGCCCAGGGATGAAATAATTTCAATATCGCTGCGCTGCGGGTCGTTACTCCAACTCTTGTGGGCGGGGAGTTTTGGTGTGTGTGCGTGTAAGGTCACAGCATTACCCATGGATCGGTCATATATGAGCTCTGGGCTCTCTTCCGGGAGGGAAATAGCTGTCGATCACGAGTCCAACACGTGATCCAAGACCATGGTGAATCACACACACACACACACACACACACACACACACACACACACACACACACACATATATATATATATATATATATATATATATATATATATATTACATATATATATATATATATACTGTACATATAAATATATATATATTATATATATATACATACATGTATATATACATATATATATATACACACACTCATGAAGATCTGGAGTCCAGGAACTATTGTATAGAGGAAGAAAATAAACGCTGGACTCGTCTTTATAAACTTATATCGACGAGTCCATCGTTTTCTTTCTTTGTCTATATATATATATATATATATATATATATATATATATATATATATATATATATATATACATACATATATATATATATATATATATATATATATATTAGTGAATTTAGGGAGCAGGTTCTCTTCAATACATTTCTTATTGAATATCACAGCAAACTGGGCGTCAGTTATCTTCTTATTGAGACTTTCTACTCTTCTAATAACTTTTCTCTCTAAAGGAGGGAGAAGGTATACAATATTTCCAAACGAGTCCATGATTGGGTAGGAAAACTAACATTATACGACGTTTCGCCTATGCATTAGGCATCTTCTGGTAATTTATTCAGAAATAAATACATACTTATATAATACAAAGATAGGTACATTAGGAGAGATCTAGGACTGTGACAGTTCATCCTTTCCAGCCCGCTACTCGTGACCCATACAACTCTAGGGTCCCGCACATGTTTTGTTGTATATTAATATGTGGCACATAGTTTCTTATCATCACTGCCTCCATGCATTTAGAAGAGTTATTAGAAGAGTAGAAAGTCTCAATAAGAAGATAACTAACGCCCAGTTTGCTGTGTTATTTAATAAGATATGTATATATATATATATATATATATATATATATATATATATATATATATATATATATATATATATATATATACATATTCGTGAAGAGCTGGAGTCCAGGAACCATTGTATAGAGTGTATAATCGAAGAAAGGAAACTCTCAACTCGTCGATATAAACTTATAAAGACGAGTCCAGCGTTTACTTTCTTCGTATATATGTGTATATATATATATGTATATATATATATATATATATATATATATATATATATATATATGTATATATATTCCACACTTGTCGCCAACTCTGGCGTGCCTACAATTTCCTAGTCCCTCCGGGCAGGCGTCGTTCTGCGGTCGCCAAACTATCTCACTTCACGAGCCTTTCTTCCAGAATGGCCCGCTTCGTATACCATTAGAGGCAGTGCGTGCCATCAAGTATGTGGCATATTTTTCACACTTGCCAAGGCTCGACATTGATCGAATGCGTTGTGTTAAGTCAATGGGAGACACTTTTTACCTTGTAATTATCCCATACATGAAGCTACCACAAATGACTCCTATTTCAGGGCGCACAAGTTCTCCCTAGTATCACCAAGATTCTGGCCGCAAAAGGGCTCGAGTCCGTCGCATGGCCTTTTTTGAGGTCTTAACAGTGGAATGGATGGGGACTAAAGAAAACTGGAAGTGTATACACTGTGGCCGTAGGTTCTGAACATTGTTTTCTGTTCTCCCTGCTGTGACGATTATGACTTTGCTGGCTCTTCCAGACAAGATTACGAATCCCTTCTTGTGGTCTGTGGACGCTCTTAGGTAACATTATGCAATTAAGGCAGACTTTCTGCAACGGGTTGTTGTTCTACTATTTTTGCGGAAGATCATGTTTATATACACATCCGACTTCATGCAATATTATCGTCTCATTTTTACAAATCGTTTCCTACATACATAAGAAAATTAAGAGATCAAGCTTAAGGAATTCACATTCTTTCTTTTTTTTTACTTTTCTAATCAAGCTCGGAATTCGAGATATATGTTTTCTTAATTTTCTGAGACACACTAATTACTTCTTTGCTACCGATAACCAGTTAACCACTAATTTTATTTATCTTCTTCCTTAATCTGTGAGTCAGCCTCTTATCATTCAAGAATCAAGAATCTGATCAATACTACCTTTGTTGCTCATTATTATTCTGCTACTTAAAGCTCTTAATGAAACCTTGGAATTCAATTCATAAATTCATTGTGAACACAAATCTGAAGTATTTCTTTTAGTTAAAACCTAACACAAATAATCTTAGCTTATCCAAGTAAAAAATCATTGTGTCCTACAAAAATAGTCCTATTTAATACACTGCATACTATTTTCGAAACTTTACATGTAACTATGAGTGTATACAGATGCACTCGTATATGTGAATTACAAGAATATG
>NC_134777.1:25008761-25013761 GCF_046742065.1 Oratosquilla oratoria | reverse complement strand
ATCCTATCTTGAGAACTTCCGACTTCGAAGGGTATGGGAGAACTGCACAAAGTCTATGAAGTCCATGAGGGGAAGTAAGTGACGATGACGGTGATGTCTTCATCCTGGTCGTGTGCCAGTGAAGCCCTTGTTAGTGTCACCAAACACATTTACTTAAGTCCAATATTTTGTTGTAAAATTATGAAATCATCATTCTAACGTAGTCTTCGTTATCCACAGCATTAAATATATTTATATATATATATATATATTTATATATATATATATATATATATATATATATATAATATATATATATATATATATATTAGGCTGATAGTCTGCCCGACGTTGGACGCCAATTATTAGGCTGGTTGAAGGCAAACTTTGATGGAGAGTTGGTTTTATCTAACAATGAATGTTGGAAGCCATTTTAGGGGGGGGAGACGGCGAGGGAGGTGACGACTGTGTTTCAAGTCGTGTCCTCGGGCGATCTGCTTGCGAGGGAGCAAGGGAGGGCGGGTGAGAAAGCAGGAGCCGCGAGCCACGCTCACGTATGAAGATCCGAGGCGATCTGGATCTTCAGCGTCCGTTCAGCTCTTATATACACGGGCAGGTCATGACCCGTGCTCCTAATTGGCATGAGGTCACGTGTGCTGCGTGGGAATTCGGAGGCAAAACGTTTGACACTGGTGACTCACGAAAACAGAGGGTATGCGTTCCGTAATGGTTCTAGTGTGCATGTCATGTGGCTGGCCGAGGTGGAGGTCACCCATGGCTAGCCGACGTTGGCATTGCACGTGTGCATCCTCAAGGAGGCTTTGTCCCACCCATGGGCCTCAAGAGAGCTCTGGGGCGCGTCGCAGCTGGGTAGACGCGAGCGTGTCCCATGGGACCGCTTGCGGGTCAGTAAGGTCGTGAGACGCCGACAAGAGGCGAGGCGAGGGAGTGAGGACCGCCGAGTGAGGATTACTCCTAACAATATATATATATATATATATATATATATATATATATATAAATATTATATATTTATATTATATATGATAGACATAAAATAAAATTAATTACATATAGATAAATAATGATAAACAAAATTATGAATAAAGTCTACAAATAAAATTAAAATAAATAAATAATCGATAATTACAATATTTCTATTGAAGACTTTACTGCAAAATATACAATGTAGCGAACTCACGTAACTATTTCCCTAACTGGGGAACGTTTAGTTATATAATAAAGATGAAAATATTAAAATACTTAATAAAAAATATATTCACCAATAAATTATATTTACCAGCTACCAGCTTTGGATTCGTCTAAACACATATTAGTCTCACTGTTCATGTCAACATATAAAAATGGATATGCAAATGAACACATGAATAAATAAATAAACAAAATAAATAAGAAAACAAATAAGAAATTTCTCATCTATAAAACATAGAAAAACAATTCATGGGGTGGAACAGCTAAATGAGCTGGCTATAATTGACACTTTATGATAATCGTGGAGGTAGTTCGATCAAAATTAAGACAATACGTCATCGCGATGATGGGCTTATGGATGGCGGCAGGAGGGGCAGTGTGAGTATGAACGCGCGCGCGTGTGTGTGTGTGTGTAGCGTGTGTATGTATGTGTGTGTGTGTGTGCGTGCGTGTGTGTGTGTGTGTGTGTGTGTGTGTGTGTGTGTGTGTGTGTGTGTGTGTTTGTGCGCGTGCGTGTGTGTGCGTGTGTGTGTGTGCGTGTGTGTGTAGTGTGTGTGATTCACCATGGCCTTGGGTCACGTGTTGGACTCGTGATCTATAGCTATTTCCCTCCCGGAAGAGAGCTCAGAGCTCATATATGACCGATCTATGAGTAATGTTGTGACCTTACACACACACACACACACTCAACTCCCCGCCCACGTGAGTTGGAGTAACGATTCGCACCGCAGTGATACTGAAACACACACACACACACACACACACACACACACACACACACACACACACACACACACATACACGACTCGGTGGCGCGGTTAGTAGAGTCCCCGACTGTCACTACGGCGGTCCGGGTTCGAATCTTGCCCAGGGCTGAAATAATTTCAGTATCGCTGCGCTTCGAGCCGCTACTCTAACTCCCATAGATCGGTCATACGGGCTCTGAGCTCTCTTCAGGAGGGAAATAGCTGTCGATCACGAGTCCAGCACGTGATCTAAAGACCAAGGTGAATACACACACGCACGCATACACACACACACATACACACACACATACACACACACACACATACACACATCAGACTTGAATGATCTTAGGTCACTTAACCATAACGCAGCACAATTGCCCCAACTTTCCTAGCATTTGATTAAATATTTGTGTTGTGGATCATATTCCTCCAAAGAAGTGCCTTTCAAATAGAGACACTTCTTCCAGCTTTGTTTAAAGCTGAAACAGCGGCTTTGTGTATTTTCCTTCCTTATCAATTTGTGTATTGTGCTTTTCTAGAGTGAGATATTTATTCGCTCTAAAAGAGAGAGGACGATTGGTCAATTCCTTTGCAGACATTCTTGTGTTGAAAAAATCCCACTGTCGGAGAAAGTAAACGGACAAAGAATAGAATTAACTGTATATTTCGACCACTCTCTGTGTGGTGAAGAGGACCACAGAGAGTGGTCGAAATATACAGTTAATTCTATTCTTCGTCCGTTTACTTTCTCCGACAGTGGATTTTTTTAACCTTACCTATGTGTCACGGCATAGTCCCCCTCTGACATCCCTATGTAAACAAAGGGATAGGGTATAAATCCCTCAGTGTTGCAACTAAATCTGTAAACACCAAGCGTTATCTGTTCAACGTCCTTTACCTTTGCAGCTATTCTATGAATATATGAACGCATGCACACCCACACACGACTCGGTGGCGCAGTTGGTAGAGCGCTGGACTGGGAAGTACGATGGTGCTCACAGTACTCAGTTCGAATCCTGCCCAGGGCCGAAATTATTTCGGTATCGCTGTGCTTCGGGTCGTTACTCTGACTCTCATGGGCGGGGAGTTGGGTGTGTGTGTGTGTGTGTGTTTGTGTGTGTGTGTGTGTGTGTGTGTGTGTGTGTGTGTGTGTGTGTGTGTGTGTGTGTGTGTGTGTGTGTGTGAAAGGTCATAGCATAACCCATAGATCGGTCATACGAGCTCTGAGCTCTCTTCCGGGAGGGAAATAGCTGTCGATCACGAGTCCAACACGTGATCCAAAGACCAAGGTGAATACACAAGTATACAAACATACATATACATGCTGACACAACTCATCAGCGAGATAGACTGGAACAAAGCGGCTTTCACAACATGGATGAAAAGACAAAAAAAGTGACAGAAAACTAAATCCATCCTAGATATATGAAGCGATGGTTCCGTTTCCACATCCAGTAAGAAATATAAACAAGATCGAAGGAATACAATGAGTAACAGCCAAATTAGTTCTAAGCCTTACAGACAAACCACACAAGAACAACAATGAAATATTACAACTGTCGTCGTTACATGGAGAGAGGGAGATAGTAAGTTTGTGATGTGCAGCTCAGCCAAAGATGTGGAAAATAATACCATTCCTATGTACTACAATAAGGAAAGTACAATCAAGTAAATCCACGCGCGCGTGCACACACACACACACACACACACACACACACACACACACACACACACGACTCGATAGCGCAGTGATAAGAGTTCCCGGCTGCCACTACGGAGGCAAAACGAATCTCGCCCAAGGCTGAAATAATAATAGTATCGCTGCGCTGCGAGTCGTTACTCCAACTCTCGTGGGCGGGGAGTTGGGTGTGTGTGTACGTGTGAGGTCACAGCATTACCCATAGATCGGTCATATATGAGCTCTGAACTCTCTTCCGGGAGGGAAATAGCTGTCGATCTTGAGTCCAACGCGTGGACTAGATACTTCAGTACCGGATGCGAGTCCTGATCCCTAATGGGGGACACACAAGACACAGAGATACGGTTCCTGGTATCGTGGGTAGCGTCGAGGGCTTACAATCACAGAGACCCGAGATCGAACCTTGCACAAACTTGGTAAGAGAATGGGATGTGCTTGTGAAATAACATCACTGCCCACAGATCGGTCTATGTAAGAGATGAACTTTCATTCTGAAAGGTAATGTCTATCACGCGTCCAGCACGTGATCCATGACCATGATGAGTCGTATATACAAACACACACCTTAAACTGCGACGCCACATATATGAAGTATAAAAATAAGTATGTGCAGGCTTTAGATCACACGCATTAATATACTTTACAAATATATGATTTGCCAAGTGATATTCACACCAGACGTAACAATCACTATAAACACCAATAACATACAACACTAGAAGTGATACACAAACACACTCCATGAACAGCACTTCGTCAACTGACAAGATTACTCGCTGAGAAATATTATTCTGGCAAACGTCACTCAATTCTATCCACCCGACAGAACAAGCTCCATTAACCTCTTCGGTATACTGATTTCCTTTAGAAATTCTATACTGGCTAAAGCGGTTTTACTCTGATGACGGGTCGTCATTACAGCAAAGGGATTAAATATTTGATATCAGAAATATTTACTAAGTCGGATTAAGTCAGCGCGATGAAATGCAGAGGCTGTGTCACTTTCCAAGGAATAGACTGGCGGTCTTGCAGTGAATCCCTCCCCTCCCCCCTAAGTCTGAAGACTTTCACTTTCGTTTTATCAGAGAAAGGAATAATTCAATAACGAACGAGATCCTCTACATACATGTATTTTCAAGGTGTAAAACTACATAATTTTGTAAAAACTCCTAACTTTGTGTATACATTGTGACGAATGTGGATAGGGGATAAAGGGAACACGGGCTGAGGGAAATACTTTTATTCCTGACTAGTTTCGCCTGCTTCTGAAGAAGCCACTCAGGCGAAACTAGTCAGGAATAAAAGTATTTCCCTCAGCCCGTGTTCCCTTTACCTTCTATCCACACTCCTAACTTTGTCAA
>NC_134777.1:24996261-24998761 GCF_046742065.1 Oratosquilla oratoria | reverse complement strand
GGTTTGGGTCTTTTAATGTGCATGGATGTGGTACAGATGAGAATAAAAGAGAAGAGATAGGCAGTATGTTTGTGAGAAGAAAGTTGGATGTGTTGGCACTGAGTGAAACTAAGTTGAAAGGGAGGGGCGAGTTTGAGTTTGGGAGTGTCGTTGGGAAGATCTCAGGAGTAAAGAGAGGACGAGGGAGAAAAGGGGTGGCTATACTAATAAGTGAAGAGATAGGTAAGGGTGTGGTGGAGTAGAAGGAGATTTCTTCAAGGTTAATGTGGATGAAGGTGAAACTGGGAAGGGAGATGTTGTTTTTTGTAAGTGCATATGGGCCTGGTAGTGAGAAGAGTGTGGAGGAATGGGAGGCTGTTTGGATATATTTAAATGAGTGCATAGAGGGATTAGGGAGAAAAGTCAACATAGTGGTATCGGGAGACCTTAATGCTAGGGTAGAAAATGAACCAATAGACGGAGTGGTAGGAAAGTGTGGAGTTCCAGGAAAAAAATCGTAGTGGAGAGTGGATGGTGATGTGTCTAGAGAGTTGATGACAATAAAAACAATGTTTAGGAAAAAAAAGTCAATCATAAATACACTTGGGAGAAGATGGTGGATGGAAGGGTGGTAGAGCAATAATGGACTATATAGTGGTAACCAGGAGTATAGTAGGAAGTTAAGGATGTACATGTTCTAAGGGGAGAGAGTGGGTGAATATCAGATAATTTTCTGGTGGAAGGTAAGTTGAAAGTGAAGGATAGATGGAGAAAGAGAAAAAGGACAGAACGTAGGGAGGTGTTTAAATTGAGAGGAGTGAGAGGGAGTGAAGGATAAAGCAGACCTAGGAGTGGAGGAGGAATGGGGATGGTTCAAGGAGGGAGTCACAAGGTGTGCAAAAATGGTGTATGGAACAAGGAGGGCGAAAGGAAATGAAGGGAGGGTAGTGAGTGGTCGGATGAGGAAGCAAAAAAGTTCCAGAAGAGAAGAAGCGAGGTTTCACAGATTGGTTACAAAATAGGACGAGAGAATCATACAAAGGTACAAAGAAAAGAGAAGTAAAGCATAAGATAAGGGAAGCAAAGAGGAGAGCATATGTGAAGTGGGGTAAGAGTTTGACAGAAAAACTTTTACATACATATACCAAGGCTTTTTTTTTCCCCCCTTCCAAGGGAGGTAGCCACAAAGGGAAAGGCATAAAAACACTCCCAACCCATTTTATCCCTAAATACACTCCACACCCCTCCCACCCTTCCTCTCATCTGAGCACCTCCTGGATGACGGGTCATCCCTGAACCCTGCCCACCGCCCTGGGTCAGAAGCAGTGTCGCAAGACACAGTACATCCACAGCAAGGCCGCTTCATTTAATCGGCGACCCCCCCCTCTCCGTCCCCCTTTGCATATAAAGGGAGGACGGGGAGAAATCCCTTCGGGCTGCGTCAAAATTTACTCACACATACTACCCCCCCCCCGCCCATTCCTCCTCATGCAGTCACAACATCATCCATATACAACCATTCTCCACTCACCTCTGTCTTCCGTCCTCTCCCTTCCTTCCTCAACAGACATTCCCCTCTTCCCCAAAGCCCCCTTCACCCCATCCATCCACCACAACCTAGGACGTCCCCTCATGTTCACTCCCTCCACATCAGCCATCCATACCACTTTTAATAGTCTTTCTTCACTCATTCTTTCCATGTGTCCAAACCATCCTAATATTCTTTCATCAACCCTCTCTCCCAAATCCTTTTTCACCCCTGTTCTCCTCCTCACCTCCTCATTTCTCACTCTATCCAGCCTAGTAACCCCCACCATACTTCTCAGACACCTCATCTCAAACACATTCAAACTCCTTCTCTCTTCTTCTCTTATGTTCCACGTTTCTGCCCCATACAGTGCTGTTGGCACAATCACTCCTTCATACAGTCTCCTCTTCGCATCCAAATGTCTATTTCTCATTACACTCTTTAAACCACCAAGGCATTTACTCGCTTCTCTCAATCTACATTCTACCTCCACCTTCACTCCACCTTTTCCTGCTACACTTGCACCCAAGTATCTAAAACTATCCACTTCCTCCAGTCGCTCTCCCTTAATGTTCACTTCCAGTCTACTGCCACTTTCACCCCTTGTACATCTCATCACCTTACTTTTACCCACATTTATCTTCAGCTTTCTTCTATCACATACTCTCCCAAACTCTGCCACCAGCTTCCTCAATCCCTCCTCTGACCCTGCCACAAGCGCAGTGTCGTCCGCAAACAACAGCTGGCTCACCTCCCACTTTTCTCCATTTTCTTTAACCATCTCCAATCCCTGACTCACTACCCTAGCATTCACCTCTCGCACCACCCTATCCATGTATAAGTTGAACAGCCAGGGCGACATAACGCATCCTTGACGAAGTCCCACCTTTACTTCAAACCACTCACTCTCTCCATTTCCAATCCTAACACATGCTCTGCTACTCACATAAAAACTCTTGACAGCTCCCAAAAGCTTTCCTCCTATCCCATAAA
>NC_134777.1:24986261-24993761 GCF_046742065.1 Oratosquilla oratoria | reverse complement strand
GACATGGAACTGTCTAGTGTAGGCCCTATGGTCTCTTACAGTATCCTCCATTCTTATGTTTTATGTTCTTCTTTCAAGAGAAATTCTCCAACGTTCTACCTCACTTTACTTCGAAATGAAGAATCTTTTACATCAGACCTATTTTCTTCATATTAGTAGTCTACTTCACCATAAATGTTCACCATTCTCTATCCATTGCCAAACTCCCCTATCAATCGTTATCCTTCTCCATCAATCACAACCCTTCCCCCACCAATCAGTTATCGTATCAGTCAACCGCAATCCTTCTCCATTCATCAATACCTTTGCTTGTGTCTTCACTCCTCAGCACCAAATGCGAACACTTTCTTTCCATCCTTGGCCAACTCCTAAGCATAAGGATACTTCATCAGGGGGGCTATCAACACGCCTCCCCTCCTTAAAAGAAAAAAGAAAAGAAGAAAAAAAAAAAAATATATATAAATATATATATATATATATATATATATATATATATATATATATTTATATATGATATATATATAACTGAAGGTGGGGGAAGTGTACGAGGAATAATGGAAGAATTTTACTGCCTTAACGTTTCGACCCTTAGGGTCTTGATCACAAAGCTTAACAATTAAGTACAACCTGGACATTTTATACACAGTCATGTCATCTCACATATATACATATATATATATATATATACATATATATATATATATATATATAATGTTCCTTTTTAATTATATTTTTGTCTCTCTCATCCATGAATCGGGAGATCTGAGGACTGGTAACCAAAGTTGACGAATCGTATTCTGTGGTACAAGAGTTCGAGTCGTTTGTACAATATTTAACTATGGAAGCAAGTAGGTACTCTTTTGCAATGTCGACAGCCCTTATATGTACTTGGGTAGATATAAATACTGTTAAAAACATGATCAATTTATCCACACTGGCACCAAATAAATTTCAAAATGTGTACAAAAAAAAAAAAAAGTAATAATAATAATAATAATAATAAAATTTGTTCACCTAACAATAGGCTAGTCTCCACATTCATTGGCACTAGTTTACCTAATCACTACACTTTTCTCTCAATCTCCTCCTTCCAAGTATCTATCAACAAACTCGTTCTATCTAATCGTGACCATTCCCAGAGAAGTAAAACTAGAGTCTTCCTTTCCAATGCAACCAATCTCTCCAACCATCATTCCTCTCTCCTCTTCATTCTCCCAGTCACGTCTACCTTTCCTCATGGACTCGAAAAAAACTCCGTATTTAAAATATAAGATGGAAAAAAATTCGATAAAAACATGAAATTGAATCCAGACCTGAATTAGGAATTTACCTGCGATTTTGGAAACATTTCTGCAAATTACCCGCGTGGGGGGAGAGGAGGGGTGGAGGGTTAACGTAATCTATTGAGCAGAAACGGCTCTGGCGAGAGGAACGGATCATGGCCCGTAGTCTGTTTGATAGCATCTGCGCGGGGCGGCTGCACAGCCAGGCGTGGCATTATGGGTAGCTGCAGAAATACAAAAGAGCCTTTCCAAAAAATCCCTCCACCAGCTCTCGCACGGGAGGTCGAGAGAGGGATGCGGGACGGTAGGGAAGGGAGACCTGGAAGGGGAGCAAAGTAGGGACCCAGGGACGGACGAGGGACCGAAAAGGGATTAAAGTATTGGTTCGGGAGCGAGGCAACAAACCCATATGAAAAAAAAACGAGTCTCGTACGAAACGGTGGTGAGGGAGTGTGGAGCTTATGCCAGAGAGCGCTTTGGAAGGACGAGGCCGTCACCTTTGCCCATTCTGTTCGGATATTCTGGGTAAGAGGAGGTGACGGGGATCGAGAACGGAGATCAAAGACGAGTTCGAGGACGAGTGCGAGTTCGAGGACGAGTGCGAGTTCGAGGATCAGTGGACCACGAAGGGGCACATCAAGAGAAAGAGAAGACCAATGAGACAGTTCTCACGGAGACGTCCTCTAACCAGAATAAAATTATGTACCGAAGGAGGAAGAGAAAAGGGAGAGGGGGAGGATGAGGAAGAGGAGGAAATGAAAGAGAAGGAGGAAGGAGGAGAAGGAGAGGAAGGAGGATAAGGAAAATATAAAGAAAAGAAAGAAGAGGAAGAAGAGTAGACAAGAGGGCAAGAGGGAGGAGAATCCGGGGGGGAGGATGAGACGGGGGAGGAGGATATACGTGGGAAGAGGAAGGGAAGAGATGATGAAGGAGGAGGAAGAGAAGGAGGAGAAGAGGGCGAAGAATAAGAAGAAGAAGAAGAAGAAGAAAGGAGGAGGAAGACGGAACTGAGAAAAAGAGAGATAGGAAGACAAAAGAAGAAGGAACGAAATGTAACAGGAATGTACGGACGTCAAATTGGGTGATGGCTCATTTCTTCAGTCCCGCGTAGCGCACTCAGCTAAGGGCTGAATCCGACCTTGTACGGGGTCCCGGTCAATCGAGGTCCCGTTCAGGCCAAGGACCGATCTTCAGCCCAGGAAAATCGCTTCTGGAACGTCACACTCTTTCCAGTGCGCAAGATTAGTGAATGTATCAGACATCATGAAGGAACATAGTCTTTGACTAAGCCGACAAAGTTCTTTTCTCCACAAAGGACTTCCGAGGATTTTTTTTAAATCTATCAGTGAATTAAAAAAACAGAAGTCGGTGTACAATTAAAATGGCAGAGTTTTGGGAGACAGGCTGGATGCGGGTGATAGGAGAGACTTCGATGGAGACCATATCTGCCACGGCCAGCCCTCTCTCTCTCTCTTTTCCTGTCTCTCTCCCTCTATCTCTTTCTCTCTCTTTCTATTTCTATCTCTTTCCGTTTAAGAAAGGTGGCCTTGTCGTTTCTACACTATTTTCCGATGCTCAATGAATGCATTAAAAAATACATCGGCATACTAAACATCAACAACAACAACAACAACAACAACAGGGGTCTTTTCCGCTTATACATTGTTTTCAAACCCTTGATGAATGCCTAATGAAATATCTCATCATACAGAACAACAACAAGTGACGTTCTATTTCAATCAAGCATCATGAGAATGAAAGTATCCAAAGTGCAATGGTGTAATTCATGCCGACAATAAGATATCACTCCGTTTCTTTTGTTTTTTTTTATAAAAATAATAATCTCAGAATAAAGACTAAACACAAAATACTATACGAAGCATTTAAAAAAAATGAAAACGGTTCAACATCTTCCTTCTTTTTTTTTTTCTTTCTTTTTTTTTTTTAGGGTCTTCACTCAATCGAAACCCCCTTGAAATCCGAGGTCAATCTTCTGCCTGAATATCGCAAGCGAACACAACTGTTTTTCGACAATATCATAATCTTTGGATTAATCCTTTTCTTTTCCAATTGCACTACGGAACAAAGAAAAACTATATTAATCCTGACTTTGTATCAAGGGAATACTCTTAGCACCCCACCACCCCACGAAAATGAAATAAAACAAAATAAATAAGTAAATACATGAATAAAAAAAAAACCGTTAATCAGATGAAATTCCTGGAACAATTCTTTCACCCCCCCCAAAAAAAAAAAAAAAAAAAAAAAAAAAAAATATATATATATATATAATATTATTATATATATATATATATATATATAAATCTTTTTCAACCACATTAATGTGGTTGAAAAAGATTAATATATATGCACTGGTGTATTCAGTGTGTGTATATATATTATATATACATACACATATAAATATATATGTATATATATATATACATATATATATATTAATATATATATATATATATATATGAATTAACATATAAATAAATAAATCAAGATAAAATCAAGATAAAATCAAGATAAAATCACCATGCATCACGCTGCCCCTGAGGTAATTTTATCATTGGATGGGGATAACATGTGGTAATAGAAATAAACTCCCTAGTGTAGGCCTCATGGTCTCTTGCCATCTCCTTCATTCCTATGTTCTTATGTAATACCTCCTGACTTGCTCGTCCAACCACCTTGACCTTGTCAACATGTCTTCGGATGAGGCGCGGTGGTCAGGTGGTCACAGCTGTTGACTTCCCTTCCGAGAGTGCAAATCCTCTGACAGGCGGATTTTCGCCTCTGTAAGCCAAAGCTTCGCCTTTGGAATACCCTCAGAATCCTTCCCCGTGTCTGTCATACGACAATGAAGGTCGAGAGGATTCTCGCGAAAGATTGGGCGGGAAAGCAATAGATGAAAATCCATACTCGCAAGAAATGAAAGATGTACTAAACAGAAGGGCATCCTTCACTTGAACGGTTTCAATGCTAAGATTGAAAAAAGAGAGAGAGAGGGAGAGAGAGAGAGAGAGAGAGAGAGAGAGAGAGAGAGAGAGAGAGAGAGAGAGAGAGAGAGAGAGAGAGAGAGAGAGAGAGAGAGAGTGAGAGAGAGAGAGAGAGAGAGGAGAAGAAGAAGAAGAAGACTAACAGCTGCTCTGAAGACTCTTGGCCCTCATGCTATCATCGGGAACCCACCTGTCCCTTTATATATTACAGAAACGTCTCCGTTCAACCCAGCGTGGCCAGCAAACTTGTCTATTTTCCTCCTTGCTACCACCAAGCGACTTTATTCAGTTCAGGGACATGCCCTCATCGCTTCAGGATACAACTCTTCGGTCAAGGAGCGTTTTTGTTCCCATACTTAGATGAGAACCAAATAATTTCATTCAGATTTGTGGTTCCACCTTAAAGAAGTGGATCCAAGATGCAGACCCTGAGACTCGTATGAGAGAGGCTGGGACCAACAAACTCTATTTCGAGGAAAACCTAGAGAATTGGACATGGTTATCATTGTCAAGAAACAGCTTATCTGGTTAGTTACTACAAGAACAGAGGTTATGAGAGTGGGTGTATAAACACCAGTGGCAGTAATGTAAGGAACACTTAAATGATGGTAGATGAGAAAGCGTGAGGAAGATGTAAAGTTTCACGGAAAGGAGAAAGGTCAACTTTAGCTTTGTTACAACTTCTACAACACGTAAACTTACTACTTGAGAAGTTTCCCTCAGGAACTTGTTCACTTAGCTGTGTCCCGTCCATTACCTGAAAGGAATGTTAAATATCATTAACTTCAACTACGTACTAGAAATTCGTTCATACATTCTATAACCAAATATTACAATATATATGAGCACATGTCTTAAACTACAATTCGTGGAAATATAAAATTTGTATACGTATGCTCATAACTTCGACAAATATATTAGCATAACACGTACATGCAAACACGGGCACCCACATATGTACACGCACATCCCCAATCAACCCAAACACCCACGTCCACACATTTATACACACAAACACAAAAACAGATCAATATATTCACACACAAACCATATAACATACACACAAATATATTCACACATGCTCACGCACACAGATCTCATTGTGACAACGCTCAAGCATGAGACCAGCACATGATACAAGACCACAGTGAAACACACACACACATATACACACACAAGTATGTTGATGACACTCCATTTCTTCAAGTCATTCCCCAGACGTCCATTTGAAATTGAACTCCAATCTTGTAAAAGGATAGCTGCAGAACACCTGACCTCAGACCCTTCTATCTTATCCGATTGGGGCAGAGAAAACCTGGTCTCTCTCTCTGACACCAAAACTCTATTTCTTCACTTCTCTAGTCGACTTCCACAGCTCTTCTGACACTTTAAAGCAGGGGCTCACAACTTGGGGTACATGTGTACCCCAGTGGAACATTTGCACTTATCTGGGGGACCATTATTTTATTTATTATTATTTACATCATTATAGTTTTTATTTATCTATTTAATCTTATTATTCATCGTTATAAAAAAAATCGCATCAGACATAGTTATGGACCGAAAGGTCTCCTGTCGGCATGATCAACCTTTGTAATCCTTTGCAGAAAATAACCATTACTGTGCACTACATGATGTAATCTACATTCCGACTGCACAATGTGCTTTTCCCCAATTAAGTAAAAAAAATTACTTAATCTATATCAAGAGTAAGGTGAACATCATCAGTTTTGGTTACATTCTTTTGAATAGTTTTGTGTAGCTTTACTTAGTAATGATCATTATGGATAATTATTAAAAAGATATACGCGATGGATTAAAATATCTTAAAAATTACCTCAGTTTAGTTTATCAATGTTATCACAATTAACTCTAGAATGGTTACCCTCTATTTTGCTAACGTGGAAGGTTAACCCGGGAGAATTTTACCCAAATCTAAACAATGAAAACGAAAATACCTTTCAACAAACACCATTTATTTTGATTTTTAGGTAGTCTACATATATAGATTTCATATCAAAAAATATCAAAATATAATTTTCATAACTTTTCTCTCGTTGACTTTTTATGTACACGGGAATCTAAGGAATTGCCCAAGGAGTACATAAGAACGACAAGATCGGAAAACTCTGCTTTGAACAATTTCTCGTCTCTTCTTCACTGAAACAAAAAATTATCTTCTAGAATATTTAAATGGATGTCTGGTATTCCATGCCACTTTCAAATTTGTACTTCAACGTGTGGCTTATAGACTGTGAAGTATGGACATTAATGATATTTACACTACACCTGTGTCTGACGTTTGATTCTGTTCCTTGTTCTATTATATCAAGATTCTTCTGTGGAATTTTTATCGTTTCTGGAATTCATGTAGCTCTTTGAAAGATACAGACAGACACAAACATGCGTTCACACACACACACACACACACACACACACACACACACACACACACACACACACACACACTCACACACACACAAATATATATATATATATCTATATATCTATCTATATATATATATATAGATATACATATATATATATACATACATATATACAGTACACAACACACACACACGCACACAAATGTACACAGACGCGCGCGCGCGCACACATACAAACACAAGTACACGCAGAGAATATTTTTGGAGAGAAGCAGATAAGATCCTATAAAGGGTGAATTTCACCCTGAACTCTGAGAGTTGAAAATACTATAAATATTGCTTGGCTTGAACTAAGATAAATTGAAGCTAGAGGTTGAATGTATATACATACACGCACGCACACACACACACACACACACACACACACACACACACACACAATTCCCCGTTGGCGGGGAGTTGGGTGTGTGTGCGCGTGTAAGGTCACAGTATTACCCATAGATCGGTCATATATGAAATCTGAGCTCTCATCCGGAAGGGAAATAGCCGTCGATCACGTGTCCAACACGTGATCCAAGACCATGGTTAATCACACAAGGACACTAAGTCTGTGTACGTGTGTGTGTGTGTGTGTGTGTGTGTGTGTGTGTGTGTGTGTGTGTGTGAGTGTGTGAGTGAGTGAGTGAGTGAGTGAGTGAGTGTGTGTGTGTGTGAGTGTGTGTATGTGTGTGTGAGTGTGTGTGTATGTGTGTTCGTGTGTGTATGTGTGTGTGTGTGTGTGTGTGTGTGTGTGTGTGTGTGTGTGTGTGTGTGTGTGTGTGTGTG
>NC_134777.1:24953761-24983761 GCF_046742065.1 Oratosquilla oratoria | reverse complement strand
ATAAATAATTAATAATAATAATAATAATAATAATAATAATAATAATAATAATAATAATAATAAATGAATAAATAAAATACAATAAAATAAATAAATAAAATAAATTAAATATAAGAAGGGAGAAATGATGTAAAGTGAAAAGCCTACACCCTGCGGTGCCATCTATTAGCAGTTAGAAGAACCTCAACACTGTCGCCGAACTTCGCGATCCGGCTATACGCTCCTGTTCACGCTCAGGGTCGAGTTGTCGTGAGTCATCGCCCTGGTTCAGGGCCGTGAGTGTCCGCGCAGCTTCGGGGAAGAACCTGTTTCGTCCCTGAGTTCTGGGGCTCTACAAGGATCCGGACCAACTTCGGGGAAGCAGGAATTAGCCTAACCCTTTCAACACCGTGACGCAATTTATCTACTAATTCATCATCATCATTATAATTACTACTACTCTTTTTATCATTAATAATATCATTTTTTATTATTATAAATAATATTATTATTATTATTACTATTATTATTAATACACTATTATTATTATTACTATTATCATTAATATTATTATTATTATAATTATATTCCATTGTACGAGTATGTCTATCATATGTTCTATATCATATTATATATTATGTATTATTATTATTATTATTGTTGTTATTATTGTTGTTATTATTACCATATCATTATTCTCTTCATGCTTATTTTATTTTTACAAATTTTTCTGAGCGCCAGATGATCAAGAAAAAGTTGTCAAGAGCTCTACTCTATTCCAGGCTACCTCTGGCCTCAACACAAAGCAGATGTGTTCTCAACTTCTCGTCTTTGATCTTTTGTGAACCTTTCCCTTCCGTATGGCCATCTGTCTGTTCCTCTCATTTCCGTGGCATCCCCTACACTAACCCCAATCCTAGCTGCCGCCAGATGATTTTAATCACTTGTGCGAACCCTTTGCTAGCAAATGGATCTTCTCTTTACAGTGACGTACTTAAGTTATTTTATTCTGGCTAATGCGTTTGTTTCAGGTCACGGGGGAGAAGATTCGAGACAAAATGAATTCTTGATCGATGAAGAGTGCTTAGTCTGTTATCTGACAATATACTCTTTATATCTTTTTCTCTTTATTTCTTATCAAGCTCGGAAGGGGGGGGGGGCTCTTTGATTGTAAACAGTTATGCCCTCTCGATAACGTACACCACAAACTTTATTATAGTTCAATCTCAGATGATTTTATTGACTTTGTGGGGGCTGCCCGCGGGTGTGTGTGTGGGGGGGAGGGGGGTCGTCACCGTGGCGATGGGGTCAATCTCGGACCACACTCAGCGTTCTCGTCTCAAAAATCACTCTGGAACTCTCTCTCTCTGTTTATCTGTCTGTTTCTCTTCTTCTTTCTGCCTCTGTCTCTTTCTTCTGTCTCTCTCTTTCTGTCTCTGTCTTCTTCGTTTCACTGAACAACGCCTATCCATTCTTGTTTAGCCAAAGCTCATGCCAGTCGATTTCATTCAGATGAAGAATGAACCACAGGTCATACAAACCCTTTATACATTTATTTATGGCTATCACTAAACGATTTAATTTAGCTCTGGGATAGGCAGTGCTAAAGGAGGGATAATTATGACATACGAACATAAAAATAATACGAACTAACACGGTGAAGTTTACATTGCAGATTTGGCCATGACGGGGCGGGAGGAAGGTGGAGGAGGAGGGGGGAGGAGGAAGAGGAGGAGGAGGAGGTGGCTGCGGGACGCGGGCAGACCCGCGCCAACTCCCACTGAGTCACGCTCGCTCCAGCTCATCGTGACGCCACCGTGACGTGACGTGACGTAACGCGATGGGGAAGTCACATGAAGAAGTGTCCTGGATAGCCGATTTCTGGCAAGCCCCATGATCTGGTATATAACTGTATTTCAATATTTGTCAACATTCTTGCAGTATCTTTACCTTTCAATAACAAACCAATAAAAATAATAAACCTATATATAAATGAATAAAAATATGAATAAATAAATACATAAATAAATGAACCAGAAAGTACTATGAGTACTACAACGGCTGATTAGGTTGTAGATTTACGACGTGATCAAGTCCGTTACGATATCGTACACTCACTCGTATCGTAAATGTTCGACACATATTACCTCCATCCCTACGAGGCCTGGGCTGTAGCATTACGAAATGAGACAAATGTACGTGAAAAATTTATGAACAAAAATATTTCCTTGTAGACGTGTACAACAAATCATTTCACTACACTATACCTAAGGTGTATGTTTCAATTCTCTTTTTTGCCAAGAAATTTTGTTCAACTGAATTAAGTCTATAGTCTGTAATGAAATGGTAAAAACTCGAGAGAGAGAGAGAGAGTGAGAGAGAGAGAGAGAGAGGGAGCGAGAGAGAGAGAGAGAGAGAGAGAGAGAGAGAGAGAGAGAGAGAGAGAGAGAGAGAGAGAGAGAGAGAGAGACTGAGAGGGAGGAAGAGATAGAGAGGGAGCGAGAGAGAGGGAGGGAGAGAGCGAGAGAGAGAAAGAGAGAGAGAGAGAGAAAGAGAGCGAGAACTCAACGCTGACAACTTCATGAAGGTGATGGACATACTTTAAACTGAGCAAACGGGGTCTATGTCAACATGTTGAAAGGATTCAAGCCATGAAAACTACTGGAACTACACCTGTTCACTAAGATTACTTAATAGATAAATAACGAATCCATGTGAACATATAAAATAATAACATCAGACACAATTATATTCACTACGAAATAACAATAGACATCTCCATGGCAGCAAATATATAAGATGATAATAATTATCAATCCCTAATATTTCTGATGATCTGAATCTCCTTACATTGTAACTAAAGACATAACACTGTAGATAAGAAACATGATCATCTCCTTGCACATTTAAAAAAAAAATAATTCTAAATTTAAATGGTCAGAATCTCGCGCATTACTGGAGACTACAAATGTGCGTATGTGCATGGGATTGTATATTCTCATTTGATTTAATATTACAAATTTATTCAGATTTTTCTCTAATTCTAACTCAAACTACACTTTTCGTATGCAACTATCTACGTATTCTGAATGCATATATACCACTTTGTAGGATTAAGTTTTTGTGTATGTTAAATGTGGGTATTGTTGTAAGACTTACCTTCTGTGTGATTCTCTTTGTAGGATTAAGTTTTTGTGTATGTTAAATGTGGGTATTGTTGTAAGACTTACCCTTTGTGTGATTCTTTTGGTGTTTTTGTGAAATTGTGTCTGCGACTGAAAGCACGTTTTTAGGATAAACCTAAACATGATCTATAGAATAAAGGCAGACTTGTATTATCTTCTTTTTGGTTTTCTTTGTCGATATATATCGACTGTGAAGAGTCGAAATTTTTAGAACCCCCGCTTTAGCAAGTACACACTTGAGTTGTATATATAGGTTTTTTCCTTCATTTTATATGTGACCCAATGCCGCTCAGTAGCCTGTCTTGGAATTGTAGCATAAACACGAAATTCACTTCACTTCTGCAAGAACACACACACACACATGGGAAGTTCAAGTATATTAATATCACGTGGGTAATTTTAAGTGACTGGCGCATGGAAACTCAACCGTGTGTGTTTGTGTACATGTAAAATAGGTTGAGCATGTGAGTTAAGTAATATGTGTATCTGTATCGTATTATATACCGATTTGTGGAGCTTCTTGATTTTTGTCCTTCAATATCATTGGGCTACAGGAGAAGGACAAAAAATAAGGAATGAAATAACAAGGAGGCAGAGATGAAGGAGAATGAAGAGGAAGAGATGAGAAAAAGGAGGAGATGGAGGAGGTGAAACTGGAGGAGGAGGCGCAGGAAAGGGAGGGGGAGGAGGAGCAAGAAGAGGGGGAAGAGGAAGATTATTGTTCCATAATATCATTTGGCTACTTGTTATATCTAACTCTGTTTCAAATCTAACACTTTAGTCTGGTTTTGATCTGGGATCTTATATGTGAACTCTCTCCTCTCGCACACTATTCCACTATTCCACCAAATTTTAAATAAATTACTTCTTTATAAACTTCATATCAAATCACTCTTACAACATGTGTTCATTTGCGCTTGAGGTCATAGCTGCCTGTCCATAAACGATTTGTTATTTGTAAGAATAATTTGATCCCCTTTTCCCTTCTTTCCTCGAGAAATGGTGTGGGCACCTTGTGACCTGTGGAGGAATATGGGGGGAGGGGGTCGCAAATGTCATCCTTAGCAGTCCTAGAGGGATCAGATATCTTATCAAGTAATTCGAAGAAACCTGAGACAGGGTATGTCTCCACTTCGCCTTTCTCGTTTAAGTGTAAGCATTTTCATAATTAAAGATGTCTAATTTTACAGGAATATATTTTAGTACTTACCAAAGCCAATAACAGCTAAATAAATTATAAAAAAAAAAAAATCTTTTGATTTTCATTTATTGCAATTTAAAATAAATGATCCTGTCGCCAAAACATCTACTTCAGCCATTCTCGTAAAACCTACCAGTGGCGCCATCTACTCCGCAGTGATGTTATGAGTTGTGTTCATTTTTCATGCACTGTCAATGTGTTTGATGAAAGGTGATGGTGTTGACTGCCGCATACTATCTAATATTCGTTTTAGAAATCATGAAAATGAAGAAAGAATTACTTAGGAAAATACACGATTGGGAAGAAAAGAGTGGGAGGAAAGAGGAGAATAATAATATACTAATAACATATAGTACTCAGTGACAAAGGCAGGAGAAGTAAAATTGTGATAACTGCCTAGCAACAATGATATAATTCACGTGCAGAATATAAACAGAGAGCTAAATGATGGGGCTAGATTCTCTTACAATACTAAATGGCCCTTTTTATGGATTATACAAAACGAATTATACGATACTTTTCTAGGTTTTCTAATTTAATTTATCAGATAAATAAGCTTAGAAATTTAAAACAGAAGAAATAATAAGTGAATAAAAATAAATTACATAGAATAGATATACCATAAGGGAAAACAAAACAACACAAGAGAGAAAAGAACGTGCAATATAGGAATAAGTGCAAACACACTCATTTACTGGAAAGGATTGGTATGTTCTTAGCTATGTTTGCAGTGAAGTTTTCACTTTTATACAGTGTGTAAACAATGTCAAATAATAAATCTAACTTGTGTGAAAAATAATTAATTTTATACAGTGGTTACAAATTATTATAATTAAGTTTTTCACAGGCACACTTAGGCCGAGATGAAAAGATCTCTGTACTACGTTGTAAAAATCATTGTTTACGAAGCTTTTGTGGCGTCCAGGAGGCGTAGTGAGAACGTACAGTATTTTATAAGAACATAAGAATGAAGGAGACTGCAAGAGACCACAAGGCCTACACAAGGCAGCTCCATATCCATCACCACCTCCCATTCCATCCATTTATGTAGAAACACACTACAAAAATATTGAATGCTTCACGTCTACCCTTTTTTTTTGAGTACCCAAAGACAGCACTGCAGAACCAACATGCACACAGGTAAGCACCAATGATAAACCAATATGAAAACTTCTTCATAGAGATATTCAGGTTCATATTGATACCCCATAACTATACCGTCTAACCACACATCTTGCCTGCTGTCAGAGATATTTTGGGAATCGAGGCTACTCTCAAAAGACGATGAAAAACTCTCAATATCGCCGAAAGGAATCGTCTTTTTCGCTACAGGACGACATTGTTAATTGAGATGGCTTGGGTTGATACACAAACCATGACGTCATTAGAATTAATTCCAAGAAATGGCGCTGTATGCTGTTTTACAATGCAAATTAACAGACGACAAATATTTTCTTCAAAAAGTCCCCCCCCATAAAAAAAATACTTTTGGGATAAAATATATTTTTTCAAACATGGATCTCATAAAAATAAATAACATTACGAAAGAAAAGAAAAATGGAAAGTTATACCTTGGCATGGTGGTTACTTTTCATTTCCATTGAACTACTCTCCCGTATTCCAAGAAATAAAGCCACAAACGAGATTTCAGATGCTTCAAGAACTGAGATGGCAGGGCCACGTTGTTCTCAACACAGCCATACATATAGTCCAATCTATATATAGAGGTTTGGTTTTGATGTACGTGACTCTTGTATTTTCAAATCAACAAGAAATGAATCCTGGTTCCCTGGACGTCTTTCAACCTTATCCCCATTCAGAGGAGACAATGGTATTTCCAGTGACTCCAGTTTTTCTGTATACCAACGTCCCTTCCAGTTTGAAGCCCAACAAGCGATTGCTCTTGGCTTTTTCCCTTCCAGTCTCTATTATGTCTTCCTTTCATTGCACAAGTTAACGTAACCACATAATATCCCCAACTTGATTGGACATACTAAGTTATTAGAGCGTGCGTGAATTTGTGTTTTAACTGAGTTTTTTTCATTCTTATTGTGCAAATGTATTAGTGTGACTATAAATACGTGCGTGTGCTTGATTTATTCCTTTGTGTACATAATATGTTCTTGCATCTACGTCCCCTGAGAGTCTGAGCGACTGTTTATGTGAATGTCTACATGTATGTGCTTGTGTCATATGTATGTGTATGTGTGTGAGCAAGTACGCTTGCTCTGTATATCTGATGACGATGTATTCATACATATTGTACGTATTTACTTTGTCATGTGTGTGCGTTGGTTGTCACCAAGTATTGTTCTCATTTTAGCCCAATGTTTGCCTCTTGTTTCCTCTGTGATGTGGGACGTGTGTAAATTTGCTGATGACAAAGAAAACGTATGCATCATACAAGAATTCCAAGTGAGACGGTGTGTAGACAGAACGTTGAGTAGTTCAGTATCTGTGATGATACCTTGGCTGATAAACAAATTTGAGGGCAGAATTATAGAAGATATAAATAAATGGAAAAAAATTATTCTAAAAACCGGGTAGGTGTAGGGTAGGGGGAGATAGATTTGGGATCAGAGAATTTCTAAAAACAACGTAAAGTGGGTGATAGTGGAAAAGTTCTACTAAGTCTGTGACGGGAAGAGTATGAGCAAAAGAAGCAATTAACTGAGAGCTCATTGAGATAGATGAAAAGGAAGAGTGATTAAATCCACTGAGGTTCGTCTCTCTCTCTCTATATATATATATATATATATTATATATATATATATATATATATATGTATATGCATAAATATATTGCAAAACTAATCCCAATAACGCGTGACTAAATGGTATTGCAGAAACCACAGGGAAAATAAAGTCGGAAGACTAAACGTTTTCGTCTATTACGACATCCTCAGAGTATGTCGTAATAGACGAAAACGTTTAGTATTCAGACTTTATTTTCCCTGTGGTTTCTGCAATATATATATATATATATATATATATATATATATATATATATATATATATATATATATATATATATATATATATATATATATACATAGATACATTATGTAGTCTTAGTTTCATCGATCTCTAATTCTGGCGAGCCATCAGGCAAGTTTATTACAATGGTAACGTTCTTGCTTTGTGATAAGCAATCGCATACGCAAGAGTTCGAGTTCTAGTGGCGGAGCTTCTTGATCCAATTGTCGAAACTTGCCGCTACGAACAGCAGGGTTGAGCGTTACCGATCCTTGCAAGGACGAGTGTCTGGACACAATGGCTGGAGGTGCAGTGCAAGCTTTGTCTCGAGTTCTTCAAATAAGCATCATGGTGTCTTCTCTTCGTGGTCTGTTATGGTTGCACCATGCAGAGAGTAGCGGTGTAGCCTCAAGAGGTTCTGGAAGGCGGTGGTGGATGTAAGCAAGGCCGAGACTAAAGGAGGATAAAGACAACAATGAGGATAAGGAGAAAGAGGAAAAGTAGATATAAGTAAAAATAAAAGGAGAGGAAGGAAAAAGGAGAATAGGAAGAAGAGAAAGAGGAGCAACAGGAGGAGTAGGAAGAAAAATAAGGGATGAAATAACAAGGAGGGAGAGATGAAGGAGAATGAAGAGGAGGAGATGAGAAAAAGGAGGAGATGGAGGAGGTGAAACAGGAGGAGGAGGCGCAGGAAAAGGAGGGGGAAAGGAGCAAGAAGAGGGGGAAGAGGAAGAGTAGGAGGAGATGAGGAAGGACGAGGAGGAGGAAGAGGAGGAAGGAGAAAGAAGATGAAGAAGGACGGGGAAGAGGAGGTAGAGGAAGGAGAAAGATGAAGATAAAGATGAAGAGGAAGAAAAGGAGAAAGAGGAGTGGAAGAGGAGGAAGAACAGAAGGAGGACGAAGAGGCGGAGGCAGAGGAGGGAAAATAGAGGGAGAAGGAAGAGCAGGAGAAGAGAAAGACGACGAAAACGACGAAGACGACGAGGAGGAGGAGGTGGAGAAGGAGGAGGAGAAGAAGGAGGAGAAGAAGGAGGAGAAGAAGGAGGAGAAGGAGGAGGAGAAGGAGGAGGAAGAGAGGGAGGAGGAGCAGGACAAGGAGAATTAGGAGGAGAAAAAGGAGGGGTGGGAGAAGGGGGGTAGGAGGAGGAGGAGGAGGGGGAGGAAGAGAAGGAGGAGGAGGAGAATGAAGGGCGGATGACCCGACGGTGATGGCGCCGTTGGGGGCGTCGATGACGTCTGTTTGCGGGGGCGACGAAAGCAGCGTCCGAGGCGGAGGCGGCGAATCCAAATTAGCCCTCAACAGTTTATCGAAACCAACTTGGCACTCAGTGGAATTCATTCTGGCTAATGTCAGACGATGTTATTCAGTTTGCCGCTAAAATTGAGGGCAAAAATAATTTTCGTATTACCGACTCTCTCTCTGTCATCCACTTTTGTTCATTAAAGCAGCATCAGCGTAAAGATGAGTATTTTCATATTATCCAGGGACAAAATTTTGTTACACTGATGTCGAATCAACAAAATACTGACAAACTAGAATTTAGATTTTCTAAAAAGGGTGCCGGAGACTTCTGAAAGGCTTGGCAAGGGTGCCTCAAGCCAGAAAAGGTTGGGAACCATTGGCCTAAAGTCTAGGCAGTAAGCCATTAACCCATTCAACTCCGATGACAAGATGTCTTGTCATTTGGTCAAATAAAACAAAAAATCATAATAAAACAACAAAATGTTTGATGATCAAACAGCACCAGAAAAATATGACGTCATCAGTCCTCCTCGAGAAGGACTGATGACGTCATATTTTTCTGGTGCTGTTTGATCATCAAACATTTTGTTGTTTTATTATGATTTTTTGTTTTATTTGACCAAATGACAAGACATCTTGTCATCGGAGTTGAATGGGTTAAGATTTTGCCAGAGGCGTTCCTATGGTTCCTGTGATGTCCTCTATGTCTCTGTTGGTAAACACAGACCCTTTATATCTTACGCTCGAACCCCCAACTCTGCGGTCCCAAGGTCATTATGAACACTGGTCACTAATACAATGAAGATTATTGCCTGTTCATCTTCACCTGGCTAAGAAAAAATAAAAAATGCATCATTTCCGGAAGTATCAACCTCTGAAATACTCGCACTCATTTAGCCCGTAGGAAAAAAAAATGGAAGTCAAATAACCGAACATATATCAAGATTTGAGAAATATGAATAAACTTTTCGGCAGTAATGATGAAGAAAAGATGTGACAGAAAAAAAAAATCCCAGGTTCTCACACCCCGTCATTCTCACGACCTTTCTCTCTCTCTCTCTCTCTCTCTCTCTCTCTCTCTCTCTCTCTCTCTCTCTCTCTCTCTCTCTCTCTCTCTCTCCAGACTTACATGGTAACCGTAGTAAACATTAAGATAAAACACCACATTCAGAACTGGAAGCGAAATGAGTGTGGCACATAAACACACACACACACACACACACAAAATACACAAGTGAAAAAATAGAGGGATAGGATCATCAGAAAAAAAAGCAGTTTTGTGACTCGTATGAAAATGTTTGTTAGTTTTACTAACCAACGAATCAGGTGATTTGTGTGCATCGTTACAACAGCGAAAGAAAACCTCAATCAATGATGGTCAGGGGGAAAGAGAATAAAATCGATAGAAAAATAAATATTGGTGGAATTGAAGAACTCTGGGCAGCGCGTATGATGCGCTCATGGACTGGAGGCATCGGTGGACAAATCAGGTAGAGACGGAACTCAAAAAATGCTGCCAAAGCAATGGATGTACTTATATCGTGACAACGCAGGTCACGATTGGCAGTAACGCTGATAGTCATTTCAAAAAGAGTGAGTGCAAAGACGCGGTGAATTCTTAAAAGAGAGAGAGAGAGAGAGAGAGAGAGAGAGAGAGAGAGAGAGAGAGAGAGAGAGAGAGAGAGAGAGAGAGAGAGAAAGAGAGAGAGAGAGAGAGAGGAGAGAGAGAGATCATAAGAAGACATTGTTTATGGAGGAAGACTGTCAAAAGCCAAAAATCCACGCTATAAAGTCAGAGTAATCTAAGGTTCTTAGCCCTCAACTGTAACAATGCAAGATGCTGGGGATCAAGACAGAAGAAAAGGAAGAAATAATAAAAACAAAAAAGACAGTCGCAATCCATTAAACATATGCACGGATGCCAACAACCACAACATACTGACAACATCCAAGAGCCCGGCACACCAAATGGACCCGGACGGGAGCACTTTTACTTATTAAACACAAGACACTTAAAAGAAGATTCTGCCCACTTAACCAGAGATACGTGTAAAGACAAGCTCAGTGCTCCCATCCAAAACGTCACGATTAACAGTTACACTGACACAAGTATTTTTGTACTTTGTATATTCCAGATTTTTTCTGAAGATGTCTCAATGTAGACGAAACGTTGATTATCAAAATCGATGTTTTTGGTGAACTTGTCTTTGCTCACCCCTGCCCGGGAATGACTGGTTCCTTGTTAGAAACCTTGAAAATCCTTGAAAATACAAACAAGATTATGAACTATCAGAATGCTGTTGATTTTAATATGACTTGTATACATACATACATACATACATACATACACACACACACATATATATACATATATATATATATATATATATATATATATATATATATAAAATTGAAGGTGAAAGAAGATGACGAGGAGAAATGGGAGAATTTTACGCCTTAACGTTTCGACCCGCAGGGTCTTGATCACAAAGCTAACAAGTCAAACGTAACCGGATATTTTATACACGGACGGGTCATCTTATGGGACGCTTCGGAGAGCTTGTTATTTTATCTGCGTATTCTTTTATTATTAATAAGCTTGTGGGTTTTGCTAAACATATAAATCCTTCTCTATGGTTAATGTTGTTATTAGTGTTGATATATGCTGCCTCAAACGTTAAGGCGTAAAATTCTCCCATTTCTCCTCGTCATCTTCTTTCACCTTCAATTTTATTTGTCATAATATAGTCAATATATATATATATATATATATATATATATATGTGTGTGTGTGTGTGTGTGTGTGTGTGTGTGTGTGTGTGTGTACATCATAAATATATATATATATATATATATATATATATATACATACATACATACATATATCCCATTCGCATCCAATGACTTTGTTCTGATTAATGCTAGACGATTTTACTCAATTTAGTTGAGTGTGCGATAGAAGTATGCAAATGTCTCGTATTAACTACACATTACAAGCCACTTACATCCAGTATATCAACAGTGACACATAACTGAGTTCAAAGTAATGCCAGGCGAATTTTCTAAGTTTAGAAGATCCCCTGGTCGCAAATGGGATATACACACATACTTAGATATACATGCATGTATATTCATAATGAAATCCATATACCTATGCTCGTACATATACATACACACACAGGTAGGCAGTTAGATAGGGCATACAGGCAGGTGGGTAGGAAGGCAGTCTGGAAGGCAACTAGGGCAGGCAGGAATGGCGGGCAAGGAAGGCAAACGGGCAGGGTAGACAAGCAGGCAGGGGAGAGATACAGGCAGGCAGGCAGGAACGAAGGCGGGCAGGCAGGGTAGACAGGCAGGCTGGTATGTAGGTTAGGCAGGTAGACAGGAAAGGCAGGGTAGGCAGGGAGAAAAATCAGGGAGGGCAGGCAAAAAGGCAGGCAGGGTAGGCAAGCAGGCAGGGGAGGCAGGTAGGGTAATCCGACAGGGTAGGCAGGTGGACAGGTAGGAAATGTCGTCTGGCGAGGCATACAGGTAGGTCTAGCAGGGGGGCAGGTAGGCAGGCAGGCAGAAAAGCAAGTAGGAAGGCAGGGGAAACAGGCAGATTAGGCAGGCAGACTGGAATGCATGTTGGGCAGACGGGTAGGAAAGGCAAGCGGGACAGACAGATAAACAGGTAGGTAGGCAGGGAAGGCAGGCAGGTAGGCTGACAGGTCGACGGTCACATAAGTTGGTTCGTAGATAGGTAGAAGTAAGTAGGTAGAAAGGTATGTAGGCAGGCGGGATAATGTGTGTGTGTGTGTGTGTGTGTGTGTGTGTGTGTGTGTGTGTGTGTGTGTGTGTGTGTGTGTGTGTGTGTGTATGTGTGTGTGTGTGTGTGTGTGTGTGTGTGTGTGTGTGTGTGTGTGTGTGTGTGTGTGTGTGTGTGTGTGTGTGTGTGTGTGTGTGTGTGTGTGTGTGTGTGTGTGTGTGTGTGTGTGTGTGTATGGGCGCATGTGCACGCTCGCATGCCCCACATAATCCTCAAATCCCATACCCCCCACGTATAGCTGCATACATCTATTCGAAGAACAACTAAATTCACACAAGTGTAAACGTACCCAAATGCAAAACCATCAACATCGTGTCAGGAAATACAAAGGGTGACAGCATAAAACTCTTACTGCTCCACTAGCTTGGCGCCAACTGCGAACCAACGCTGTTCCCTCAGACTCAGGCCTAGCCTCCGCTCCGCTGGCTTCATTACCCCTGGCGGCACCCACACGAAGGCCAAGCCAAGCCATTACGGTCTTTACGATGTCACAGCATAAGGTTCACTCCCTTGACCAATGCAATCATTTCCCTTTTGCACAAGGCTTCCGGCGAGTCCTTGCTGCCCACCCACTTTGCTTGTCTGTTGTGTTTGCCTGCCTGTCTGTCTGTCTGTCAGTCTGTTTTATTCGTCTGTCTTGATTTCTATGTTCATTTGTAGCTCTTCCTTTCTCTCTCTCTCTCTCTCTATCTCTCTCTCTCTCTCTTCCTCTACAAGAGGAGAACAAGATATTCAATTCTTGGAAACGCTATTCAGAACTATAAGGAACAAAACAGGACGAAGCATCATCAAGACACAGCTATAAACCTAAATGCAATTGCACTGTTTTTAAGACTCACCGATAAAGAAGAAATTAGTACAGAAAAAGAAAGCAAAATAATTGAGAGAAAAAAGTACACGCAAAGGACTGCAACGGCAAATAAAACCAGAAAAATTATATAGTTTTCGAAAATTGTAGCTATACATTGTATGATAACATACAAATTGTTATAGAAAAATATTTTGTACAAGAAATAAGCCTTAACCTACAAGCATAATTCAATAAAAATGTCAGCAATAATACAAATAGATAAAATCAAATAAACAAAACACATAATAAATTAATAAATAATAATGCCACCACAAAAATACCTTATCCTCATATTGCCGCCCTATAATCAATTTTGGATGTATACACTAATAACATGTTCATAAATCTAAATTAATCGTGATATGGAATTTCATGAGTCATGCCCTTGGTTTAACTCCGCCGGTGGTAGGGTTCGAACCGCCATCTCCCCGACCTTCGCCGCAAATAACGACGCTCTAATCCGCCGCTAGGTCAGCGAGCTTCCCTGAATCCTGTACATGTAATCATTCAGAGCATATTTAGCTCTTCGTTACTTTTTTCCTGTGATGTTTCTTGTAAGGAATGAAGGGCATAGGAGTATCGAAGGTTTGTGTTTTGTCTGTGAATGTGCTTCATCTTTAGGAGACAATACCGCCCCCGAAAAACTGTAGTCACAGAGGTGACAAAAAAAAAAAAAAAAAAAAAAAAAAAAAAAAAAAAATAGAGGTCCGTAGAAGAGGGATAGTAGAAGTTTAAAAAGGGTCAATTATAGAAATCCCCCCATACACTGATCAACTGTAGAATATCCACCCCAACTACACTCAATTGTAGAATCCCCCCCCACACACACTGATCAGCTGGGGGGCGGGGGGATTCCATCCTAACATAGACTAGGTTAAGTTAGGTTCAGTAAGGTTAGGTTAGGTTCCGTCAGGTTATGTATCACGAACCATAATCAACTGTAGAAGGTTGGGTTAGGTTAGGTTAGGTCAGGTTAGATTATGTATCACGAGCCATAATCAAGTGTAGAATGTCCAACCCAGCAACACTCAATTGTACAATCTCCACCAAAAGGGCGCGCGCGCGCGTGTGTGTGTGTGTGTGTGTGTGTGTGTTCACCTTGATCTTTCACATTAGCCTTTGGATCACGTGTTGGACTCGTTATGGACAGCTATTTCCCTCTCGGAAGAGAGCTCAGAGCTCGTATGACCGATCTATGGGTAATGCTGTGACTTTACACACACACACACACACACACACACACACACACACACACACCCAACTCCCCGTCCACGAGAATTGGAGTAACGACTCAAAGCGCAGCGATACTGAAATTATTTCAGCCCTGGGCAGGATTCGAACCCGGACCGCCGTAGTGACAATCGGAGACTCTACCAACCGCGCCACCGAGTCGTATGTGTGTGTGTGTGTGTGTGTGTGTGTGTGTGTGTGTGTGTGTGTGTGTGTGTGTGTGTGTGTGTGTGTGTGTGTGTGTGTGTGTGTCTATGTAGGGGATCCTATAGTTGATCCGTTAAAAATAATTAACTTTCTTTTTTGAATGATGATTGTCCAATCTAATAAAAGGTGTTTTGCGTGGCCCTGATCCGTAGGGGTGTTCTCTGGACTCGTGGTTGTAAACAATAAAAATACTAATGTCTAACTGAATCCTTTCCTGCGGTGTTAGTTTCAAATGATGAATCTAAACCAAAAAACAAATAAATAAATAAATACATAAATAAATGAATTAATAAATTAATAAATAAATAATAATACATAAATTTTGTTCTGGGAAATCACGACGTTTTTATTCACTTGAGAGGTCAAAGCTACCTAAACGCCTTCCTGATCTAGAAAATAAAAAAAAGAAAATGTATAGTCAACTTACTACAGGAAATCTATTATGATAAGGCAATTATATGGCACAGGAATATACTGGTTATAAATATGGACTAAAAACCTACCACCATTAACCCGTCCAACACGGTGACGGACTTTCTAGGTTCCACAGAGGCGATTTTACGCAGTTGTATAAGAGGGTCCCGTCCTTAACATGAGAAAAAGCATACAAGACTCGTTACCGCATTGAAGGTTTAAAACATGAGGACCGCCCCATTTCACAGAGCATTGTTGTCGATTCTAAAAGCAAAAGTACAAAAATTCTGGGTATATAAACTTTAAACCAGAAATTTCTTGACATAACTACAACAACAATATAACTACCGAGTTAGCACTGGCGACTCACGCTGGTTAAAAAAAAAAAAAACATTCCCCAAGTAACATTAATATTCTCATTTTCTTCCCTTTTCATTACACATGCCCACGCAAGATTCTTCGATCCCGCTTGGTTATTTACTGTTATTTCCCGTCGGACCGCAATTATACCAAAGGACGGTACATGTGTAGGTTTAGTAGCGTGAATGACGCTTGTGTTAAACATATATTTTTTTTATACTCTGTATCTTAATGTGCTCAATAATTCTATTCAGCTCACGAAGACCAAGCCTAGCCTGATTGAGTTTCAGAATTTTCAAATTACCAGTGTCTTAACAAGGTAAAACTGAGAACAAAAGTAGTCAATTATAGTAATCTACAACCATTTACGACGGTAACCATTCAGAGAGGTAACCAATGTCAATGCTAACCATTGATGGAGGTAACCATTCTCAATGGTCACCAATTACTCCGGTAATCAATTTTATGGGCCGATCAAGCCTGACTGGGGGCAAGGTCTCCATGGGTCATCAATTCATTATCAATGTATCTCTTTGTGAACCAACTTCAACTTCTCCTCCTCCTCCTCCTCCTCCTCCTCCTCCCTCTGCTTCCTTCCCTCTAACTTCCTTCCTCTTCTTTCATTCTCTTCCTCTCTTTTCACCTTTGACCTTCCGTCTCCCCTTTCTCTTTCATTTTCTCTCTCCTTCTGTCTGTTTCTCTCCAATTTGTCTTTCTCTCTCTCTCTCTCTCTCCCTCTCTCTCATGCTGCTACAGAGTAACAGTGATTCCACTGTATGCATTCAACCTTTGCGTTGCATTATTTTTTTCTGAATATACTGTAATTTAGTAAGTTTATCAGTTCTATTACATTTCAACCACGGAGCCATTACCGAGTCAAAATGCTTTGTATTGTGAAAATTGTGAAATCTTATAAGTACTCTCACTTCCTTCCTTGTATAGGAATTTAGTGTATTTTCACATTTTCAAGACAAATGAACCCACTGAATGGTGTTGTCACTTTCGAGGATTTTACTGTCAAGATATTCTACTCGCCTCAAGGAAGCCTCCACTTCTCACAGTATCAAGGCTATTTCTCGTTCACTGACAGTCAAATCCCTCTCTTCCTCCCTCCCACACTCCCTCCTCCTCCTCCTCCTCTCCCTCCTCCCATCCCCTCCGTTCGTTTTTGCCTCCTCCCATTGTCTGTTTACATACGGCTAACTAGCTGCTACTTCCATCCCCATGTGAAAAAGTACCGGGTCCTCGACAGTTGGAGCTCTGGCCTCACTTTCAAACAAGTCATCTGGACACTACGTACGACTGAGCACCCGTTCCCGCGCACCTGAGATTGGCCCTTCGCGCGGCTCACCTGCGCCTCCGGAGCCAGGCGGCTCCGATTCGCCGTGTCAACATTCCGAGTTCGAGGACAGGAAGAAGTGGTTTAGTAAGTGGTAGTGGGGTGAGGGGGAGTGGGACGAGAGGGAATGGGGTTAGGTGGAGTAGGGTGAAAGGGAGAAGGGTGTAGGGAAGTAAGGTGTGGTGAAGTAGTGTGAGGATATGGAAGAGCAGTTGGGGTGAGGGGTGGTGAAGAGTGAGGTACTTGGATGAGAGTGAATGTTTATTGATAATGGGGTGAGAGAGTAGGTTTTAAGGTAATGGGGTGAGAGGTGGAAGGGTGAGAGATGGAGGGGTGAGAGATGGAGGGGTGAGAGGTGGAGGGTTGAGGTGGAGAGGTGAGAGGTGGAGTGAGAGATGGATGGGTGAGAGATGGATGGGTGAGAGATGGATGGGTGAGAGATGGATGGGTGAGAGGTGGAGTGAGAGGTGGAGGGGTGAGAGGTGGAGGGGTGAGAGGTGGAGGAGTAAGAGGTGGAGGGGTGTGAGGTGGAGGAGTGAGAAGTGGAGGAGTGAGAAGTGGAGGAGTGAGAAGTGGAGGAGTGAGAGGTGGAGGAGTGAGAGGTGGAGGAGTGAGAGGTGGAGGGGTGAGAGGTGGAGGGGTGAGAGGTGGAGGAGTGAGAGGTGGAGGGGTGAGAGGTGGAGGGGTGAGAGGTGGAGGGGTGAGAGGTGGAGGGGTGAGAGGTGGAGGAGTGAGAGGTGGAGGGGTGAGAGGTGGAGGGGTGAGAGGTGGAGGGTGAGAGGTGGAGGGGTGAGAGATGGAGGGGTGAGAGGTGGAGGGGTGAGAGATGGAGGGGTGAGAGGCGGAGGGGAAAGAATTGAAAGGGTGAAAGATATGATGCCGGGATGAGGCCATGGGAAAAATAGTGAGAGACAGAGCGAGAATGAATTTCCGTCGACTTGGGTGGACATGACCGGAGGACATGAGCAGGTATGGGAGGCTGGCTATGGTAAGAGGAGAAGGGTTGAATACGGGAGGATATGGTGAAGGAAGTTTGAATGTAACGACAATTACCGGTTGTCATTTTTCCTTTCGTTCACTTCCGTCGCGCCCGTTCGCCGGAGGAAGGTTCATTACAGCCAACTGCGATTAAAGCCTTCCGTACTGGTTGGTACCTTTCCCTTCATCCTGGATGCCGCCAAGCCACTTTATCCATCTCGGTAGCGATGGAGCTGATCGCAATCCATAACCACAAACCACATCATTTCCGGGGTCCCTTCCAACCTCGAACATCCACTTCCGCCCAAGTCCACATCTGTTCAACTGAACATCCTCTTCACTACGTCCCTTTAATTCGTTTCCAGTCCACTCCGAGAGTGGACCCCTTTAACTGAGTATTCCCTTCACTATGCATTTTGCCTTGTTTCCACTTCACTCCACATCCCTTCCACTAAACGTTTTCTTTACTCCACCTTTTGCCTCTGATTCATCTCAAGTTTCATTTCCCAACATCTCTTTTAGTCATCTACCTATTCTATTTCCATCTCAACCTTATCTCGTTTGGAAATGGCGTTAAAATCTTTTTTATTCAGGTTGTCTTCATTGGATTAAAAGCTATGTAGATCAACATTTACAGAAGGATCAAATCTAGATTTAAAACGGAAGTAGGCAAAAACTGGTTAAACAAATTAGAGGTTAACGAATTGAATAGACTAGTAATAAGTTAGTGACTGCTGAAACAATTGATCGTTTTGAGAGAAGATTAGATAACTTTATGGACTGAGATGATAGGTGGTAATGGGCATGGAACTGCCTAGTGTAGGCCTTATGGTCTCTTGCACTCTCCTCTATGCTTATGTTTCGATCGCCTTAATGTACTTTAAAACGTTTCGCCCGGCCTGGCGAAAGCTTTGTTTTACTATTAGAAGTTAGAATTTTAACTAGATTTCTACTTAAGTTTATCTTTCTTACTGGTTTATCTATAAAATTTGTTATTACGTTTCATAAGTATATCCAGTGAGGTTTGTAGAGTCTTACTTCCTAGTGACAAAAAGCGTTCGTCAGGGCTGGCGAAAGGATATTTGAAAGTATGGCAATAATAAGAAAGGTACCTTAAAATAATCTAGATTGGCAGCTTGAAAGAAGAAGGCCAAGGTTGGATAGGATTACAAAGGAGAAGCATGTCCACAAGACACCTTTTGGTACATAACTAGGTCGGATGCGGAAAAAATATATGTATATAATAATGATAAATAGATAAACAAATAAAAATTATAACAACATGAATAAAAACAAAATAAATAGGTATAGTTAAATAAAAAACAAACAGGAAAATAGTAAATAATAATAATAAACAGACAAATAATAACAAACAAATAAACAAATAATATAAAATAAATGGCAGGCATTACAGCATCTTGCTTAGGTGTTTATCTAAACGAATCTTAAAGCTTCGAACTGAATTACATTGCACTACCTCTGCAGAAAGTTTATTCCATTCATTAACTACACGGTTGGTGAAGTTGTTTCTACCCACTTCCAGAACACCAAGGACGCAATGGAGAAGTGAGGAAGCGATATACACAGAGTGGAAGAACTGTTCTATTAACAGATCAAACTGGCGATATTTCGTACGGCTGGACCACTGACAGGCATTGTAACACAAGTTTAGTGAAAAAGGTGGTGAGTAGGCCACAACAACCCAACTCTTTCGACTTACCTGGTCGAGAGAGCAATAGTCTGTTACTTGTACATTACATTTGACCATTGTATTTACGTAAGAAAAATCCTTCTCCGAACCACAAACTTACTCCAACACACATTAATCTTAGCCTTAAGCTTCTTCAGTCAATTTAAGACCGCGTTAGTTCCCATTTTTAGCCTCAAAACATTCCCACGTCCATAAACAAACTGCGTTACATCACCTTGCGCTTAAGCACTCACACTTGCCACGTGCAACATATTCAATCATCACAACTATTTTACCTGCAAAGTAAACTTGTGTTTCATTTGTCTTACTGAATTGTCTTGTTCTCTTACAATATATATGATACGTTTCACTTCTTTACCTCGTGGGAAATTATGTAGACTGTGTCATCCAAGAAGAGAATCAAAAGGAAAACGAAAGGTCACTCATGAATATTCAACATCACAAAAGCCACGAGAATACATCACACATGCTAATTTTACAGGTAGGTGCGCACATTTACGTACATGAACAAGACCGCGCGTAAGTGTACGTAAACACACACACACACACGCACGCACGCACACGTGTGTGTGTGTGTGTGTGTGTGTGTGTGTGTGTGTGTGTGTGTGTGTGTGTGTGTGTGTGTGTGTGTGTGTAAGTGTGTGTATGTGTCTCCCACAAATCTTAAGAATTTCTGACTTAATGTTCTCACTGATCCATACCCCGTTCAAATTGGAATGCAGCCTTTACCTGAATAAAATCATATTACTTCACTTATTGATATTATTGACAATAATAATAATAATAATAATAATAATAATAATAATAATAATAATAATAATAATAATAATAATAATTGGACTAATAATAACAATAATAATAATAATAATAATAATAATATAATAGTAAAATAACAATACTAATAATACTATCAATAATTATATCAATACTAATAATGATAATAGTAATAATATTAATAATAATTATAAAATAATAATAATAATAATAATAATAACATCAAATTAACTACAGCAGGCTACTAATTGGGTTAAAAAAAATCATAATCTAAATTACTTCAGCTAAACATCAACATCAAATAAACTACAGCAGGCTACTAATTGGGTTAAAAAAAATCATAATCTAAATTACTTCGGCTAAATGTCATCTCTAAGATATTCCCCGCTATTCCCTGAGCTTAATCTCATTCCCGCCCTATGATTACACTATATTGATGCCATACTGCCTCCAACCTAATTTTCCTCTTAAAGAACAAACTTCCGCCTCTTTATGCACTTAGCTCTTAAACCTAATTTTAACACACTAACAACATAACCACGAAGGTGCACATGTGCACCACCTCACACACGCACGCACACACACACACACACACACACACACACGTACACACACACACTCGGTGGCGCGGTTGGTAGAGTCCTCGACTGTCACTACGGTGGTCCGGGTTCGAATCCTGCCCAGGGCTGAAATTATTTCAGTATCGCTGCGCTTCGAGTCGTTACTCCAACTATCGTCGGCGGGGAGTTGGGGGCGTGCGTGCGTATAAGGTCATAGCTTTACCCAAAGATCGGTCATACGAGCTCTGAGCTCTCTTCCGGGAGGGAAATAGCTGTTGATCACGAGCCCAACACGTGATAAAAAAAAAAACCAAGGTGAATACACAAAGACACGTCCTTTACAAAGGAAAAAAAATGAATAAAAACGAACCATTGTTATCAAGGAAAATCTTTATCACAATCGGCAAATGCTTCATCAACAACGTCACTCCCATCATAAGTGCCAAGTGTCCAACATACTATGTTACCTATATCACAAATTCTCAAATTTTAACATTACAACCATGCACTCACACCGTCTAATATATCAAATCAGATCCTAAATCCCAAAACGCTTCATAATTTTTTCTTTATTTGTAAATTGTGTGTGTGTGTGTGTGTGTGTGTGTGTGTGTGTGTGTGTGTGTGTGTGTGTGTGTGTGTGTGTGTGTGTGCGCGCGTGCACGTTTCAATTTTTTCAACAAGGTCCCTTAGTCTATTCAACACAGCCACGCACTAATTTTTCTATCGGAAGCCTACTAGTCTAGCGTTCGTTTTGTTGTGGGTTCGAATCTCGCACTCTTCTTTGATTACCAGCAGTGTCCCAAAGGTCCAAGCGCATAGGGCAAAGATGACGGTTTCGGCCGCAGGTACAAACCTCCTTACGTAGGCTCCTTACCTCCTTTTTCAGGACAGTATGTGCCGCCTTACCTACATAACATCAATTGTCCTTAGCTGGCAAAAACCAAATAAATAAATAACATATAAAAATAAATAAACAACTAAAATAAAACAAAACGAATTAAAGAAATAAAATAGAATAACCACATAAATGACTAAATAAAAAAAGATTAGAAGAGAAAGGGTGCAAAAATAATAGTAATAAACGATGAATAAAAAAATAAATACAATACAAAAGTAGATAAAAATAATAAACTGACAAACATATGAAAACAAATAGATAAAAATATATAAATGAATAAATAATCAAAGAAGAACACCATCGCATTGTATGGGTTGTTATCAACCACGTCGCTTCCTCCCACTCGTTCTTTAAGGCCCCTTTCACACTAGGCAACTAGTGGCCGTCACTAGTTGCCTACCATTATTATTGAGTTTTTCACACTACGTCACTGCGGTTGCCCGGTTGCGCGACAAGCTATGGCTGTTGACGGTAACAAGTGACCGTCATTGGCAGTTGCCGTCACCGACCGTCTCTTTTTCTTGACCAGCAAACTCAACAGAAGCCCCTCCTCCATTGAAGCCATTCTTTCGACTAATGAGATGGTGAGAAAGGATTCCACAACTCTGTGACCGTCACTGGTTGCTTGCAGTTGCCCGAGACTTTTACACTAGGCAACATTGACGGTCGGTCACTAGTGACGGTCACTAGTTGCCTAGTGTGAAAGGGGCATAACTACTCTATCCGCCTCTTTATTGTACGCGACAGCTTCCTTCGGTAAATGCAACTTCTCGTCTTCTTCCTAATAAAAAAAAAACGGGTCTACACGTCATTACTGTAATCGGAGGGTTCGGGTGAGGGGTTGGAGATGGTTAAGGTTCTCTCTTCCATTTCCCTTCCTCTCTTCTTCACATGGCTCTCTCTCACGCTCTCCTCTCTTTTCTTGCAACTTATGATGTAGTCTCTCTTTATTACCACAGGTATATTACAATTTCTTATTGTGTATATCTCTTTTTCAGTTTTTCCTTTCTTCCATTTCATTCCCGCACACAATTTTTTTTTCCAATTTATCTCGCACATTACCAATTTTATATATTTATTTCTCCATTTCCATCATCAACTCGACACTCTGCATTGGTTCCCTCGTTAGCACCCCGACCATTCGGACATAAACCCCACATTGTTATCCTCCAACCTCGACCCTTCCTTAGCCTTTTATACCCTCACTTGTCCTCCAGCTATGTTCGGCCGTCCCCAAGCTTTGTCCTTAAACTCACAGAATAAGCTTATTCCTTGTCCTATACTCCTCTTAAACACACATTCTACTTTCCTCTCAACAGGACCAATTCAATTCTCCTGTGCGCTCTTGATCTCCCCATCACACACCCCTCGCCCCCTCCCTCCCCTCCTTTCGTCCCCGTAGGCCATCCCTTTGATACGTAACTGTATCATCCCACATATACAGCGGTCTACCCTACAAATCTACTCGAGCTATAGCCTCTACAAAATCTACATACATATATATATATATATATATATATTTATGTATTCTATTTGTTATTTACATTATTATAGTTTTTAATTATTATTTTATTATTAGTTGTTTTTTTCTCATCCGACCTAGATATGGACCAAAAGGTCTCCTGTCGGCATGCTCCGCCTTTGTAATCCTTTGTGTATATGTATGTGTATATATATATATATATATATATATATATATATATATATATATATATATATATATATATATATATATTTGTACAGCACTGAATCGGTCCCAGTGAACAGATTTACATTTATCAACCACAATTAACTTTAATTCTAAGCCATCAACATCAAGAGGCTCGAGGAGGCATACATGCAGAAATTGAAACGTGGAACAGTTATTGTTAACTTTCCTCGCTTTCATTTTGGATGCGTTATTATTATTCTACTTCAATCTACTCAAATTATGAATATATTTTCATTCCGCTGATCGTACATTCAAAATTTCAAGTGCCCTGTATATAGAGCTATTATTTTTGTTCTCACTCTTTCAACATTGTTTTCTCTGAGATTTTCCAAAATTTAGCTTCACCTGCCTGGGAACCTCTCTTTGGACGATATTTTTTTTGTGAATTTCCTTTTTCTTTAGAAATTGTACTGTGATCAAATATCCCTTTTCCTTCTTTATTTCAAAGGATTTATTCCAAGGGCGTCTCTTTTCGCATAATCGATCTTCTCTGTGCAAATTATCACACTCTAGTGCAGGGGTTCTCAACCTTTTTCCCGTTTTCTACGTAACCCGAGAGTCCTCAGACCATCGACCCGTACTTTCATTAACCTGGCACAGAATACAGAATGGCAATACATTATGACTAATTAAATATACAATGGCACTACAATGAATATCAAATGGTTAGAATTGTAACGACTTTATTCTCAGTTAAGCATTAACATAAAAAACAAAACACAATGTTCTCTCTCTATACATTTATATGTTTAATTAATCTTTTGCTGGTCATCTATGTATCCCTGTAAACCTTCCCGAGAACCCTTGCTCTAGTACCTTACACTTACTTTATGTGCTTTAAATAACATAAGAACGGTAATCAGTGCTCGAATTTTTTTTTTTTACCAACACTTGCAATATATAAACACAAACCAAAGGACCTTTCCACCTTACATGAAGGATGACCAAGTCAAAACACATCCCCACCATAAACAAATAAAACCCAATAAACCAAATACTTCAAATCTCCCGCCGGACAAATAATGTTCTACATACATACATACATATACCAAGGCTTTTTCCCCCTTCCAAGGGAGGTAGCCAAAAAGGGAAAGGCATAAAAACACTCCCACCCATTTCATCCCTAAATACACTCCACACCCCTCCCACCCTTCCTCTCATCTAATTCATATAAATCCACCAATACTGGTAATGTCACTAAACCATTGAACAATAGACAGTATTGTGATTTAAGGCACTATCCTTTGTCTTCACGAAGGATAGGTCTCATCCTTACTTTAATTTTTGTTCGATTTGTTCGGATCCAACTACCAGATGATGATCCCCTCCTTCCTATCTTAGACAACGTGTTACTGATAGGAAATGAGGTGCTGATTGCATAAGATTTATGCAGTCGATACCTTAGACTAAGTAACTCAGTGTTCTTTTATGGCTGGAGGTTATACACACACAAATATGTATATATACATACATACATATATATATATATATATATATACATATATATACATACATATACATATATATATATATACATACATACATATATATATACATATATAATAAATATATATATATATATATATTATATATATATATTTCTCTCCCTCCTTCCTTCTATTCTCTTCAAATCCCCCTTTTACCACCTTTATGACTCAATCTCATCCGATTCGTGCGATATTGTTCCCAAAGACAGAACCTGTGAATATTGCAGACAAAGAAATAATGATAAAGGAAACCTCTGCCAGCAATTCATGGTATAATTCCATGTATAATTCCTCAAAGTCTTGTAGATGAAATGTCACCATCCAAAGTTTATTTTATTTTAACGCAGGCACGAGTTCAACGCTTAATCTCTCACAAAAGCAACAACATATCTATTAACCCATTTATTCAAAATAAACTACGAAAACTATTCTGGCTACTGTCAGAACTTGTTTTTATTCTGAGAATAGAGAATGATCATTAGTAACAAAAAATAAGAAAATCTTGTTAACAATACTTAATGCGAATTTGATATTAACGTGGAAACGGTATGTCAGCAAAACGACTGACAACATAATTTTTGCCAGCAGAATACGGCATAGTTACTGAAAATATACATAGGCTATATTCGGTACAGCCCATACGAGAGGATTGAGGCTCCTATAAATAGCGGCAAGCGTAAAACGGAATACGGAACGTAGGTGTGGTGACACGTAAACTCACAAACATTTGCGTCCACAAGTTATATCCAATGCAATATACGCGGAGACATATATACGTACATATACAGTATATATACATACATACATTCATTTATACACACGTACATATACATGCAAACATACATATATTCACAGATGCATACATACATTCATTCATATACATAAATATACATGCAAACATACATATATACATACATACATACACGTACATACATTTCATACATTTTACAAAATGGCCTTTTCCCCTTGTAAGGGAGGTGGTCACTCAAGGAACGCACCCACCCTTCACCCCTCCTTTACCCATCCAACCACCACGAAAGCATACACTACATATTGATTCTAGCGAACATTCAACAATTCAATTTACGACTAAGGCGCTGTTCACATTAGCGGTTTCAAGCGCCACGGTTTGGACCACGGCGTTTGTATTGTACCGTAAATCAATGGAGGCGTTTATACACAACCGGACAGTTTTTCCTTAACTATGCGGTATCCCCGCGGTTTCCGTGCGATTCAATCCGCTAGTGTGAACAGGGTCTAATTTCTTTAACTTGTTCGCTATGGTGACTTACTCACCCTTGCCCAATGTACTTGCACATGCAGTGGGAGCAGCAATCACCAGGATCGGCCGAGAGTCGAACTAGAGCCTCGGGAATTAAGAGTCAACATCTAATCTCAACGAGCCACATAAATATAATGACATTCACTAATATCTGAAAGGTAACTTTCTTGAACACAAATTTTGTTAAAAGTATTCTCACTGATGACCTTACTTAAGTTAAGATTCTTTATCCAACCTGATGATGCAACAATTTACACACACCGATGATGAGATGGATGGATCAGGTGAAAAGGGCGTTCAGCAAGAGGAGAATGTCTGTTGAGCAAGGTAGGGAGATGGCAAGAGGTATTGGTGAGTGGAGAATAGCTGTGTATAGATGTGATGCAAGGAAAGAAGGGGTGGGGGATAGAGGGGGCGGTTAGGGAGTGGTTATGAAATTGTAAGGTACATCACCGTGTTTTATAGGTACACGATATATATATATATATATATTTATATATATATATATATATATATATATATGTGTGTGTGTGTGTGTGTGTGTGTGTGTGTGTGTGTGTGTGTGTGTGTGTGTCTGTGTGTCTGTGTGTGTATATATATACATATACATACATACATATATATATATATATATATATATACATATATATATATATATATATACATATCGTATACCCCTTAAACATGGTTATATACTTTATAGTTTCATTCCACCGAATGCCAGACGATTCTCTACACCTAAGGGCCACATTCAGATCTCGTGCACTCTCGACTGATCAAGACTCTCTTTAGGCCAATGTTGCCGAAGCTGTCCTGTCTTCCAGAACCGATTCCAATTCCACGTAATAATGTTAGACAACTGAAATAATTCTGCCAATTTACGAGTGAAAATATTTCCACCTGAACGAAATGTAATGGAAGTTTCATTCGGCCAATTGAAATCGCTTGACGTCAAAAAATATATGCAAGTGATTGTTCTGAAAGAGCGAAAGTAACAATGTTCATATCGCGCAATGAAAACTCGCTCTTTTGTTGACTTGTCATTTGGGCGAAAGTACCAAAAGGTCAACTTGAACAAAGAAAACCCGCCCTTTTGATAACTTGTCAGAAGAACCAAAGACAAAGGTCGTTCCGCCCCTTTCACAATTTAACTATGCAAATATAACTTTCGTTGTGTATCGTAATGTGCTGAGTGGTGACTTGGCTTCGCTCGTAAGCTGTCCGACAGCCACCCACGTTCGAATCCAGCAGCTACAGGTGTCTTCTACCTGTTCTGGATGTCCAAATACAAAGGGGGAAAGGTGACATTGATAACAGCTAAGCGACTCCAGACGTAAGCAAATTAGCTCCTTTTGTATACCGTATGCTGCAGTCATCTAAGAATTAGTTACATTTTTTTTTCTAATCATTATTACTAGTTACCTTGAGGTTACATATCTAGTAATTTACATAAAGCCACTCTTTTCTATAATATAGTAATAATTTATTTGAAATGCGTTATTAACAAAACCAATTCTCGATTCATACTTTATAAAAAGAAATAGACCTTAGTCCATATTTCCTTCCCATATTACTACTTGTTTCTAAACATTTCTGTAGTTTTCCTTGAGTTGAAAAAAGAAGAATTAAAAAATATATATACATTTTTACAGGCACCTTTGGCACCACTGGAGTCATTTGCACTTCTTTTTTAAGTCCAGACAATTCTATTTAGAGATGAGGACCTTGTCGTGAAGAAGGCTAAAACCATAATATATATATATATATATATATATATATATATATATATATATATATACATATATATATACATATATATATGTATATACATATATATATACATATATATATGTATATATATACTTATATATACATATATATGTATATATATATATATATATATATATAGTGACAAGTGATTCCATTTAGGTGAGGGGGGACCTCACTATTGAAAATATTATTTCTTACATCTGCCGCATGGCGATTTTATTCAATCCATCTGTCTCGAATACACCAAGGACGTCTCTTAATCCAACACTCGCCAACCGCCATCTGTACGGACGTTTAAGCTCAGGGAATAAACCCTCTTCGGAATTAAACCAGAACATAAAACACCACCAATTCCCGAAGTGGGTTTATGTCCTGGGCCCAAACGTCCGCACAATTGGCAATTGGTGAATATTGTATTAAGAGACCTACGTGTATTCCTTTAACTGACACTGACGATTTGTATATTTTTTTAGGCGATGGTCCCTGTGAAGCGAAAAAGAATTCAATAGACCACGGGTTGGGTGAGAGATACGAGAGGATATATATATATATATATATATATATATATATACATAAATACATATACCAAGGCTTTTTCCCCCTTACAAGGGAGGTAGCCAAAAAGGAAAAGGCATAAAATCATTCCCATCCATTCCATCCCTGAATACACTCCACACCACTCCACCCTCCCTCTCATCTTAGCACCTCCTGAATGACGGGTCATCCCTGCACCTTGTCCACTGCCCTGGGTCAGAAGCAGTGCCGCAAGACACAGCGCATCCACAGCAAGGCCGCTTCATTAAATCGGCGACCCCCCTCTCCGTCCCCCCATGCATACAGGAGAAGACGGGGAGAAATTCCTTCGGGCTGCGTCAAAATTTGCTCACACATACTACCTCACCCCCCATCCCCCCGCCCATTCCACCTCATGCATCACAACATCATCCATATACAATCATTCTCCATTCACCCCTGTCCTCTGTCCTCTCCCGTCCTTCCTCAACAAACATTCCCCTCTTCCCCAAAGCCCCCTTCACCCCATCCATCCACCTCATCCTAGGATGTCCCTTCATGTGCACTCCCTCGGTATAGCTATGATCTAGCGTCATGTAAGGCCCCGGTTCGAGCCCCGGGGCGGTTGTCGGAATTACTTTGCATACATACATACATACATACATATATATATATATATATACATATACATATATATACATACATATATATATATTCGTGAAGCGTGGCAGGAGATTCTCTTTTAAGCATATTCTGTTGAAAACGACAGCAAATTCATTAGAAATTAATTTCTTTCTTAAGCTTTCGGAAAGTAGATTTCTGGGGAAATGAGAGGGGAAGAAGCAAATTTCCAATTGACATTGGTAACTTATATTAACACAGAAGTCTATGTTATATACAAAATGAATGAAAATAAACAAAACACAGTATAATAAACCCAAGACGTTTCGCAGATCGTTCTGCATCTTCAGTTGGAGTGAAGGGAAGTGTGACCAAGACGAGTATAAATATGTATAAAGGCAAAACTTGGAGAGGTCACTTAATGACTCTCCTCTGTTTGGCTGGCGGAGTTCGGTTGGTTCCTAAGCCTAGCCGATCGCCTAAGGCATGACATTTTATCCTCTGCGGGGATATTTTGGACATTTATGGGTTTTCTATGATCTTGTGGTTGTATTTTGGTGAACAAATGTCTCCTACGTGTAGGTTTCATGCTGGGGAGGAGGGAGACGCGGAGAGACACAGAGACAGATATTCATATATCCTCCGAGTGACAAATTTCGTTACGTTTCACATGAAAAATGACGGATGGTTCACATACAGTACAGGCCTACTTCTCTTCCTCTTTATCTCCAGCAATTATTGACAAAGCATTCTACAATGAATATGCTCACTGTCTCCACTATCATTCCGATATACCGTCTAAGTTTTACAACAAAAAGTAAATAAAATGGAAAATAGATTAGAATAAACATTTCATGGGCCCGAAACTTACCTATCATCTTCGAGCTTTACTTTCTAATGT
>NC_134777.1:24943761-24946261 GCF_046742065.1 Oratosquilla oratoria | reverse complement strand
AAAAGTACTTTGACTCAAAAGAACAATTGTCATATTTGAAACGTATTCTCAAAGCTTAAAAAACATGATTTGCTGAATTGTACTCTGCATATCAATCATATTTTAATCAAAACGAATTCCACACATCCTGGGTTTAAGAACATCCCAGAGGTAATAAATTCATTCATCACATTACACCCCGACCTTCTTCGTCTTGAAGATTTTCGAGTGGCTGGTCTTCGTCGTCAATCGTGGCTCTCGAGTGCCACAGAGAGCCTCTTCGGCCGCTCACCGGAGTGTCTTCCTCGACTCCAGAGATTATTTCTTTTCACGGCACTTTCTTAAGACGTTGAGCTCCCCACCAAAAACTTCCTGAACCCATTACAGTTGTTTATCTCTTTGACCAAAGACTGTAGACATCTTCAGCTCGTTTCCATGTTCAGCTCCCCACCAAAACCTTCCTGAACCCATTACAGTGGTTTATCTCTTTGACCAAAGACTGTAGACATCTTCAGCTCGTTTCCATGTTCAGCTCCCCACCAAAAACTTCCTGAACCCATTACAGTGGTTTATCTCTTTGACCAAAGACTGTACACATCTTCAGCTCCTTTCCATGTTCAGCTCCCCACCAAAAACCTTCCTGAACCCATTACAGTGGTTTATCTCTTTGGCTAAAGACTCTAGACATCTTCAGCTCGTTTCCATGTTGAGCTCCCCACCAAAACCTTCCTGAAACCATTACGGTGGTTTATCTCCTTGGCTAAAGACTGTAGACATCTTCAGCTCGTTTCCATGTTGAGCTCCCCACCAAAAACTTCCTGAACCCATTACAGTGGTTTATCTAAAAATTTAGATTTAAGAAGGAAATAGGCAAGAATTGGTTTACTAATAGGGTGGTCGACGAATGGAATGGATTAGACAACTTTATGGATGGGGATGACAGGTGGTGATGGATACGGAGCTGCCTAGTGTAGGCCTTATGGTCTCTTGCAGTCTCCCTTATTCTTATGTTCTTATCTCTTTGACCAAAGACTGTAGACATCTTCAGCTCGTTTCCATGTTGTCCTTATGTCAAAAGTTATCACCATTGGGTACCTGAGGAATCCTAATTGAAACGTACTTACTTGCCTCTCGGAAAAGGGTCCTGTTACCTTCCATAAACGTGGCACTACTATAAGGCTTAATATAGCAAACGAGACCAGTGTCCCAATAGAAAATAAAGAGATAAATAAAAAATTAATTAATGAAAAGATAGATTTCATGAATAGACAGACAAATAAACGATTAAAATGATAAACACATTTATTCATTTACAGAAGTCTTTTGTATTCATGAATACATTACCAGCCCTTTCTATAAGCAAGGTACTTCATTTTCATTCCAACTACCGACAGGCTACCCTATTCATCTGATTGGTGACACTCATGGATGAACAAAGAATAATTATTAAACTGGGCTCAACATCAAATGCTATACAATGCAAGAATATATCATGTTAAACAATTAAACTTCTACAATTTCCCGAATAAGTTCAATCACCACCAATAACAGCCTGACAACCAGGCCACCACGCCTCCCATTCCTGCTTGCAAATAAAAGCATGACCTCGGGTATTGGCGCCGTCCGGAAAACCACAAGATCCTCTTCGCTGGCCCTCGATGGCACCACAGTTAAGAATCGGCGCCAGCGGCCCTTCTTTGGCCCTTAAATCAGGCGGCACTGCCCCCGACTGTCCGTGACCCGACTTGGCCAGCTTGACGAATTGCAGCATGGCTTTGCCCCGCCTGGGTGACCACGTTTGCTTGCAACGACTAACCGAGAATATAATGATGGAGCAACTTTCCTCCGCCTCGACCGACAGAACATCGGATCGTCGCACTTTGCGAGATACAGGTTCTGTTCGCATGAAGAGTCGTAGAGTGGTTGATCTACACTGGGTTTATGTCTTTATTTCGAGCATTCTTGCACAGGGTTTACACATAGAGCAATTGTCACATATCGTCATACATACATTACCTATGATACAAACTTAGTTCCATTAACTTCCATACCAAATATACATGTATACAATATATAATTATTGTTAAGACTGTACACATTAGTAGTATTAATAGTATAAGTAGTATTAGTAGTTCGTCCAAAGAGAATATGTCTTATTAACTTCTAATGAAGGACTAAGACTACAAATATTTCTTTTGGTTATCGTTGGACGATTTTATTAAACTGTGAAGGTAAGTTTCGCTCGTTAAGGAGATAATCTTTTCTCACAGGTACCTCTATAAGAAAGTATTAATTCAAGCATTTATTTTTTCACCACCTCTATACAATTTCATTCTATCACGTTGGTAAACTCAATCCTTAGGTATAGTTATGTAATTTAGTAACATACTGCAGACTGATGAAGAATATAAAAGTGGATTTTCACTTATCTGCGTCAGATTATAATATGTATTGGTCATGTGGTCTCAATATGAAGGATAAATAATATGAAGATAATAGAAACATCAGCAACCAAATCAAT
>NC_134777.1:24936261-24938761 GCF_046742065.1 Oratosquilla oratoria | reverse complement strand
CGTTCGCGTAGAACTTCTTCAGAGTGTATGTAGAACTGCAATTGAAGTTTACGTACTAAATCTAATTACCTTTTCGGATACTTGGGAAAGGTCGTTTTTCTGGCGTGTTTTAGAATTAAAATACTAGTTTGTTTGGCTAAATTGATAAACCCTCCTCGAATCATCGAGGAGAGTTTATCAATTTAGCTAAACAAACTATTATTTTAATTCTAAAACACGCCAGAAAAACGACCTTTCCCAAGTATCCGAAAAGGTAATTAGATTTAGTACGTAAACTTCAATTGCAGTTCTACATACACTCTCTGAAGAAGTTCTACGCGAACGAAACGTTAGTGTTTAGGGTTCCGACCCTTCCCCTGTGTTTATGTTCTCCATCATCCAAATAATTTGTCTAAAAAAAAATATATATATATATATATATATATATATATATATATATATATATATATATATATATATATATATATATATATATATATATATATATATATATATGCTGTACGTGCAGTAAAGCCTGCCATTTATTATATTCTATCTTATTTACTCATTTATTACTAATCATCTGTTTTTTCATAAATTATCATTATTTATCTGTTTGTTTATTACTTATCATTACCTATATTTTTTGCATCCGATCTACTGTAGTTGTAAACCAAAAGGTCTCTTGTCGGCATGCTCTTCCTTTGTAATTGTTTGTATGTGTATATATATATATATATATATATATATATATATATATATATATATATATATATGTGCAAAGAAATCACAAAACACACGTGATAAACTATTTTTGCAGAAACCACCGGGAAATTGAAAAAAACAGATACCGAACGTTTTCGTCTATTTAGAAATTTTCAAAGGTACAAAAAAGCAATACAGAAAGAAACAATAAATACATAAGAAGACAAGGATACTCTGAGAGGTCCCATGTTACATTTTATCACACACAATTTTGTCAATAATAAAATTGTCCAATTTAAATAAACCCAAACTCAAGTTCATGTTATTTCCAAAATTTCTTTTTATAAAACAAGATTCAATAATATTTCTTTCTATAATATTATTACAAGAAGTAATTATTTTAGAATTTCCCTAGTCAATATTATGGCCATAATCCCTTTGGTGGACAAATAATCCACTGGACACTTGCCCCGTTCTAATACTATATTTATGTTGGCCTATTCTTTTTTCTAAGCCTTTGCCTGTTTGGCCTATATAAATGAAATCACAGTTTTTACATGGTATATTATAAATACATCCTTCTTTACTTCTTGGAGAATTTTTAATTAACAGACTCTTAATGTTATTATTATTTTTTAATACTATCTGGATACTATCCTAGCATTTTTTTAAAATTTGGTTAATAGTGTTTATAGATGCGTCAACTTAAACCCCATTTACGAGGGCACTAGGGACTGGCTGGACAGAAGGCACCTGAACCGGCAGTGATGTGTCGTCCCTCCTATAGATGGTGCAGTACTTTGGCTTTTTCTCCCACCCCTCCTCGTGATGGTATCACCATTGTCTTTTTGCTTGTCTCCAGAACGCGTCCCACATTTTTGTTTTGAGGCGGACAATGTACTACAATGCACTAGTTGGTGTATTTTGTCTACTAGGTTTATTATGACATCTATACGCTGGTTCACCTTTGTATATGATTGTTGATTTACTCTACTGGACTATTTTTTCTTTTCTGTTTTGTATTTATTTTTATATTTATTCCTCTATATTTAGTTTTACGGATTATGTATATATGTGTGTATGTGTATATGTGTATGTGTATTTCATTGATATGTTTTTTTTTTATGAACTGGTTTCCAACCTGGTGATAATTGTACTGTTTGGCGAGCAACATTCGCTTGGAAGACCTTTCCCAGGGCGGCACATATACCCCTTTATATTGATTCCCTTTGCTATCTTTGTATATCCCTGAAGACGAACCCTGGACAGGGTTCGAAACGTAGAATAAACTTCGACTAGTCCAGCGGTTACATTTTTCGTCCACACAATATATATATATATATATATATATATATATATATATATATGCAAAGAAATCACAAAACACACGTGATAAACTATTTTTGCAGAAACCACCGGGAAATTGAAAAAACAGATACCGAACGTTTTCGTCTATTTAGACATTTTCAAAGGTACCTTTGAAAATGTCTAAATAGGTACCTTTGAAAATGTCTAAATAGACGAAAACGTTCGGTATCTGTTTTTTCAATTTCCCGGTGGTTTCTGCTAAAGAAAAAAAAATTATATATATTTATATATGTGTGTGTGTGTGTGTGTGTGTGTGTGTGTGTGTGTGTGTGTGTGTGTGTGTGTGTGTGTGTGTGTGTGTGTGTGCGCTCTTATGCTTGCAGATTGGCATCCTACAGGACTGACCTATTATACATAATGGCTGTTCCATAGCCTAAAGTCATACTTAGTTTTGAATACATTTATGTTATGAGCTTGTACCAATCCCGCTGAGAGGTCATTCAACTTT
>NC_134777.1:24928761-24933761 GCF_046742065.1 Oratosquilla oratoria | reverse complement strand
CTTTACTTTTACAGTTAAAAGCGATGGGACTCGATGGTTGAATAATTTTAGTCCAATACAATTCACAATTTCTACACTAGTTTATGATTTTCAACACAACGGCTGTGTTGCCTCCCATCTGATTACATTCACTATTGCCATCTACATGTATTCCACAATGATATTACCTTCCTCAAACCATAATACAATTTATAGCGACCAATGGTAATTCTCAAATCATTTTAGTAATTTTAACAACTCTTGTAACTAAATTCTTAATAACTTAACAAAAGTAAATCTTCAAAAGTGTGCATTATATATATATATATATATATATATGTACATATATATGTATATATATATATGTATATGTTTATGTATATACACATATATATATATATATATATTCATGAGAAATCACATAAACTCGTGATTCTAAATATGCGGAAAAACCACCAAGGAAAAAGATAAACTGATGACCAAGCGCTTTCGTCTATTCAGACATCCTCAGGGTACATAGAAATGAAAAAGCATACAAGAATATATACACAGACCTTATACCTGACCTTATACTCTGTGTATATATTCTTGTATCCTTTTTCATTTCTATGTACCCTGAGGATGTCTGAATAGACGAAAGCGCTTGGTCATCAGTTCATCTTTTTCCTTGGTCGTTTTTCCGCATATATATATATATATATATATATATATATATATATATATATATATATATATATTATATATATATATTAAATGGTCCCCAGTATACAGATATTCATCTTATCAACCACAACTTTTTTCCATTAATTCCTTGCGACACGATCGAGACTAAGAGCAATTCGATGGAAGCATTTTTCAGAAACTGAAACGTAGTCGGGCTGAGGACTCGAACCTAACCCGCACGCCACACACGGAGACAGTTTCGATCGTGTTGCAAGGAATTCAAATGGAAAACGTTTTTGTGGTTGATAAGAAATATATATATATATATATATATATATATACATGCACATATGCATGTTCCGTGAATGGGAATTTACATTCAGCATCAATAGCATATCACGGTAGTTCTGATTAGAAAATGGCTTGTAAGAGAAGACCCCCGAAGACCAGATAAAGAAACATGACCTTCGAGCCTCGAATACTAAATGACGACGGGGAGCGCCTTAATGACCATCCTGGGACAGGTCGAGGTCAGGTCGGACAAAGGTCAAAGTGGCAAGGATCCCCATAGGAGGGGTCACCCGTACAAGGGTCATAAACAAAACAGGCTTGGGGGAAGTTGGTTGATGTCAAGTTGGGTCAATCTGTGGCTTGGGTTCTCTCTTGTAGGGAACACGGGTTGGACCATCAGTTACTCGGAGAAGAGATATTACACTATTCTTTGAAATCACAACTAACACCATATGACCGGGGCTTTTATTCGTAACAGTGAAGCTTTCAATTAACCCGGCCGTCACAAGACTCGATCCGGGGACCATCATAATGTCCACTGATTACATCCCTCTCACTGAAAATGACATCAAATTCACAAAATAATTGCTTCAATTCATCCACGTTACTCGATAAATCTTTTATCATTTTCAGCCCACCACATGTATTTCTGTGTAGTAACAATCGTCGTCTAAATACTGTTTTGCTTCTTCTTCGTATGTTCCTGTCCCGTACCACGCTTGAGCTAACACAGCCTTCTCTGTCTGTGTATTCACTGGTAACTGTTATGTAACCTTATAAAGCACTGTGGTCAGGGTTTGTTTCAAAATGTTTTTGACAATCTTCCCAAAATCGGAGCAACTCAGATTAACATGGTTAAGCTGTGATAACGCGCGTGTTCTTGGTTTTATGTTTTTTGTTTTCAATTTGCCACGTCGTAGATTGTTATGTGCAACTTATCCGACTGTATCGGGTTGATAAGTATTGTAGATAGCCAACCCGAGCACCTATAGTTATTATTACCTTAGAATATATAAATAAGAATTTGTTTCCAGTGCGTTTCATATATTATTTGATATTTCTATTCTTTTTATTTTTTTATTTTAGAGTATTTATCGGTTTTGTAATTTTTAGATAAAACTTCCCTCCCGGAGATGTGGAGTGCTACAAGACCATATCATGTTTCTGCCTCGTTCAAATTATTTGTTTTATACAAAATATAATAGTTTGACATTATATACATTTTACGGTGATTGAAAAGGGTTCGGGGAAACGAATAGTTAAAGATACAAGACTTAAAAATTGAAATATCTCTTGTCTTTCAAAGGCATCGTCAACAAGATATCATTGCAATACGTACGCGTGATTGGTCATTCAAATTAACAAATGAAATTAAGCTCTACAAATTCTTATCTGTCCGCTGTTATCACTATTTACCAACTCCTGATTTTGCCCTTAGCAAAAAAAAAAAAAAAAAAAAAAAAAAAAAAAAAAAGGCAAGTCATAGATTGAATATATTAAAATGAATTCCATGAATGCTTAGGTATCTGCCATTGTTACTGTGTGTTTATGACCTAAAGGCTTAACCCTCTGGAGACGTGATGCTTAAAAGTGATATTTAATTATATCCTAGTTTCCTTCCCTTTGTAAGAGGTTATTTCAGACAGCATACCCCTTACACTTTGTACTACTGAAGAGGATTGCAGTTAACAATCGAAATATATAGTTTCGCTTACTCAACTCTTTCTTTCGTCCAACTATGGAAAGTTTAATTTCCAATTGACTACAGCCTTAACCTGTTGGTTCTGCTAATATATAGTTTTGTCCACACCAACATCAACAAAAATACACACACACACATATAAATATATATATATATATATATATATATACATATATATATAAACACATGTATCGGTTACTGCTTGCAACACGTTTCGAAACATCGCCAATGAATTTCAAACGAGCTTTGGAGCAGCTCTCCAGCTTTGAGGTCGCCAAGAATATATCAATAACGTCCTCATACAAAAGCAGGGCTGATACCAGAGTCGACAGTTCGATAGAAACGACAACCAACCAAACCCAAGCAATAAAGCAACTAGTACATGAATCTAAAGAAAAAAAATATATACTCGCACAAACTACAATCCAGAAAAAAAAAACATCGATACACCGCCAGAAAATTAAATAACCGATGGAAAAAAAAGAAAATAATAACTGTTATAGATACTGGTAAAGCTTTTGAGCCACTGACGCAATCACTAAAAAAAATGTCGAACCACTAAGAACTACCAGATTCGTCTCCACGTGGAATATCACAAAGACCATAAGGAGGGCAAGCAGCAGCAAGGCAATCAAGTGTGTCTCAGGTCACAACCTGGGGCCGTTCAACAAAGGAAGCTATCAACGCAGCCATTAATTAAATTGCCACAATACCACTACAAAGAATAAAACAAAAACAGAAAATAGCGCAAGCTAGACAACGCTAATTAAATGCATACACATCAATGCGGAACCATGTGTATTCCAATTCGAATACCTGGCATGAACACACCAAATTCTATACATACATACACACACGTTTACATATATCTACAGGCGTACATACACATCTACAATACATACATACATGCATATATATATATATATATATATATATATATATATATATATATATATATATATTTACGATGGTGAATAAACTCGAGTAATTTATTGACTGTACAAGCTTTGTCGATAACAAGATGAAAATCTCTCCAGGGTCATCCACACTGGACGCTGAGACGAAGATCAGCTCGAAACCACTCACAATAGCAGGATCTACGGCTTACTGGCATGTCCTGCATATGGAAGAGGGAAAGTCCTCGGATACATAATACAGGTGTAGTCCACTAACTTAACTAATATATATATATATTGGATGAATGGATTAGACAGATGAGAGTGTCGCTGGAGGAAGAACAAGTGAAGATGGGCTGGAACTCCTTTATTCCCTAGGAAGTTTCGACCGACTCGGTCTTCTTCAGTAAGCTTACTGAAGAAGAGCGAATCGGTCGAAACGTATAAGCATTAAAGGAGTTCCAGCCCATCTTCGCTTGTTCTTCCTCCACCCACACTCTCATCTGTATATATATATATATATATATATATATATATATATATATATATATATATATAATATATATATATATATTATACTTATATATACAGTATATATATATATATACTTATATATATATATACATATATATATATATACTTATGTAGTGGTAAATAGGATTATGATAGGAAGAGTTAAGGATGTACATGTGCTAAGGGGAGAGGGTGGGGGAATATCAGATCATTTTTTGGTGGAAGGTAAGTTGTGAGTGGAGGATAGATGGAGAAGGAGGAAAGGGACAAAAGGTAGGGAGGTTCTTAGAGTGAACTCCTTGAATGAAAAGGAAAAGGAGAAGGAGTACGAAAAGAAGCTGAAGGAGGAGTGGGAGGTAGTACAGGATAGAGAGATGGGTGTGGAGGAGGAATGGGGATGGTTCAAGGAGGGAGTCTTAAAGTGTGCAAGGATGGTGTGTGGAACAAGAAGGACAGGGGTAAATAGAAGAAAGGGTAGTGAATGGTGGGATGAGGAAACAAAGAAGGTTGTAGAAGAGAAGAAGCGAGCATTCACAGATTGGTTACAAAAGAGGACAGGGGAGTCATATGAAACGTACAAAGAAAAGAAAAGAGAAGTAAAGCAAAAGGTAAAGGAGGCAAAGAGGAGAGCAGATGTGAAATGGGGTAGGAGTATGACAGAAAATTTTGAAAGTAATAAAAAGATGTTTTGGAAAGAAATTAAGAGAGGAAGAGGAGGCGAATCAAGTAGGGAAGAAAAGGTAAAAGGTACAGATGGAGAGTTGATAATGGAAGAGATGGCAGTGAGGGGAAGATGGGCAGAATATTTTAGGGAGTTGCTGAATGTGAAGGAGGATAGGGAAGGAAAGATAGCTGCAGTGGGAAATACGAAGAAAATGAGAGTGATGAGGGAGGAGAATGGAGGAGAAATAAGGAAGGATGAGGTGAAGGCAGTTGTAAAGATGATGAAAGCAGGT
>NC_134777.1:24896261-24923761 GCF_046742065.1 Oratosquilla oratoria | reverse complement strand
ACGCAGTTTTATTTTATGTATGGAAATTAATGTCCACTTAAAAAATAATTCTGATCATTTTTACTCAAATTCCTCCGTTTTGCTAACTCCCGCCTCTTTCTTCTTTTCTACCTCCATGACTCCAGCTTTTTGGTGTAATTTTGTCCCCCCAAGGACAGAAACGCTTGTTATTGTTTTGGCAAAATACTCGATCACATGCAACATCGTCCGTGGATACCGACACCAGAGTTCCATTACAGTCATCCTGATCACCCTGCCACGAACCGCCTTCGACACGACAGCATTTGGGTGAAAATCTATTCAGACTCTGGAATAAGCAGATGACATAGCTACACGGATGTAGATGACATAGGTACATTGCCGCATAAAATGTGTTCAAGCACCAACTCCCTGAACACAGCAAAAACCCACATTTGTCTTGCGATGTTCAATCTAGCACACCTGACTGCATCCAGCTGGGAAAAATTCGTCCTAAGACAGCAACACTACTGTCCATTGCAGACACAAAGGGCGACCCTAACCACAACTGTTGTATAGGTTTAGGAACCTTTATTTGAAGAGGGCCTTCGAGTAATCTTGCACTAATAGTTGTGGTTTCAGTGCTCTAAGGTACTGAGCAGAAGCGTTCTAAAGGAATTCCAATGGCTTGAGTCCCGGTGGCGGAGCTTCTTAACCCATTCAACTCCGATGACAAGATGTCTTGTCATTTGGTCAAATAAAACAAAAAATCATACACCAGAAAAATATGACGTCAATCCTCGCTTCGCTGCGAGCGAAGCGAGGACTACTGACGTCATATTGATAAAACATTTTGGTGTTTTATGATTTTTTGTTTTATTTGACCAAATGACAAGACATCTTGTCATCGGAGTTGAATGGGTTAATACGGTTGTTGTAACCTCACACATATATATGTGTATACACAGACAATATATACAGTATATATATATATATATATATATATATATATATATATATATATACTGTACATATACATATTGAAAATTTTTAGTTTAAGATCGGCTCGTGATCAGTGCTGCCACAACTCCGTCCGCAGCACGTGCGACATATGGGGTTAATTAATGTAATCTAACGTTTCGTCTTTACTTCTTCTTCACTCTGAAAAAGACAAAGTCGAAACGTTCGATTACATTAGTGTTCCTGGTTCAACCTTACCACCTTTTCCACTCATATATATATATATATTGTATAGACAAAGAAAGTAAACGCTGGACTCATCTTCAGGGATATAAATTTTACATAGATAGCAAAGGGAATCAATATAAATGGGCATGGCTGTCACCCTGGGAAAGGTATCCCAAGCGAGGACTATTCGCCAGACAGTACATTTATCACCAGGTAGGACATCAGTTCACAAAAAAAACATATCAATAACATACACATAGATACACATATCATACAAATACACATACTGTATATACATAATCCGTAAAACTAAATATAGAGGAATAAATAAATACAAAAACAGAAGAGAAAATAGTTGAATAGAGTAAATCAACAATTACATACAAAGAAGGAACAGCGTATGTCAAAAACTAAACCCAGAAGACAAAATACCCCAGCTAGTGCATTGTAGCACATTGTTCGCCTAAAAACAAAAATACGGGACGTATTCTGGAGACAAGCAAATAGACAATGGTCAAACCCAGAAGTAATACCATCACGAGGAGGGGCGGAGAAAAAAGTCAAAATGCTGCACCACCTATAGGAGGGACAACACATCACTGCTGGGTCAGGTGCCTTCTGTCCAGCCTGTCCCTAGTGCCCTCGTAAATGGGGTTTAAGTTGACGCATCTATTAACGCTAGCCTGGTCACTTGCCCAAGCTTCTAAAAATAGCCTCACACCTTTACCGGCCCCTTTATACTTGATACCTGCATTCTGCCAATCCATCTCGTGTTGTTGGTCTTCGCAGTGTCTCAGTATCGCCGAGCTCATATCCCTCCTATTCACTGCCCTCCGATGTTCTTGTAGTCGTGTCTCACAATTTTTGCACTATATATCGTACACCACCCCCTGATTGGCTACACTTTCTACATCTTTCACCTTCGTCAAAGCCCCATGCAGTGTGTTCATCGGTTTGTGCGCCATTTCCACCCCGTGTTTTCTCAGCAGTCTCGCTGTTACTTCTGATGCCCCTTTCACATACGGTATCGTAATTCTCGACACGTTACGGTATCTCTCGCTCACTCTGTTATACTCCTGTGTCGTCGTCCACCTCTTCACCACTGATCTGGGGTACTCATTGTCTCTGAAGACCTTTCTAAGGTGGCTCTTCTCCTTTCTGATGTTCTCACTCGTGGAACACACTTTCTCAGCTCTCGACCACAATGTTTTAACCACGCTTGTTTTGTGTTCCACTGCGTGACAGGTGTCGAGAAGCCGGTCCGTATGTGTAACCTTCCTGTGCACTCCCGTGGTCAAAGCGGAACCAACTCTCATAATCACGTCATCAATAGCAGTCTTCCATTTCTCTCCTTCTTAGTCTTGGATTGGATGGCCTCATTCTTCCCATTCAAGAAGTTGAAGAAGTGTTCCACCTCCTATTCCTGCATTACAACAATAGACGTCGTCCACGTATCGGACCCACAGTTATGTTGATTCCCTTTGCTATCTCTGTATATCCTTGAAGACAACCACGGATAGGGTTCGAAACGTAGGAATAAACTTATTTCGACTAGTCCAGCGTTTACTTTCTTCGTCTATACATTGGTTCCTTGACTCCAGCTCTTTACGAATATTATATATACTGTATATATATATATATATATATATATATATATACCCACACAGATATATACACATACACACACACACACACACACACACACACATATATATATATATATATATATATATATATATATATATATACTGTATATATATGATCGCATGAAGAATTGTCATCCCAGAACACCCACATGAAGAATCGTCACGCCATGAGATCCCACCTGAAGAATTGTCACCCCAGTAAGCCGAATATCAACAGTGGAATACATATTAGGTTAGGTAAGGTTGAATTAGGGTTATGCTTATTGTCATGAACTTATACAACCGAATATTCGTAAAGCCAGGATGGCCTACATGAAGAATTTAATCTTAGGATTGCCCGCATGATGGTTTATCACCTTGTCGAAGTCTGGGGTAACGATTTTTCATGTGATCATATATATACATATATATGTATATATATATATATATATATATATATATATATATATATATATATATATATATATATATATATATATATATATAAACCTTCGAGTGCGGCAACGATTATTTTGACTCGAGTAATAATCAAAGAGATTCTTCAGGAAAATGTGCATGTCAGGCGACAGGCCTTCCACCTCGGCTACTTTATCAGCTTGGGAGGTCTGCATTGTGAAAGTACAGCGGCGCGCGATGCTCACTGCGAGCCTGTAGCGACCGTGCGAGGCTAGCAGGAGGCAGTCCGCGAGGCTACATGGACGTGCATGTAAAGCTTTAAGTATATTACAAGGCTACAAAAGCGTAGTGGAAAGCCGCACTACAGAGTGAGAATATCTAGCCAACGCGTCTACAATGTTTAAATATAAACTCCATGTGAGGCTACAGCTACAGAGCGCGGTTATAATTGTAGTGTGAGGCTTCAACGCAGGCAATGGCCGTCTCCGTCTGCCCTGAGGATGTAATATGAATGTATACACACAGCGACTGTGCCCAGTGAACAATATCCACAGTATGATATTCCACTTTTCACAAGCCATAAAATGTCGACGATGCTGCATCGAATTTAGCACATGGAAATGGTACAATTCACAAAATGTAGTGCCTCGGGTGTATTTGATCAAAAGCAGTAGTATACAAAAAAATGGCACTAACAAGATTTACTCAAACGAGAACCATTGGTTTATTGGTACCTAACACAAAGATATAATTCGAAATATCTACGGCGATGTACAATAAAATTTGCAACAATAGAAATGATACGCAAGAACTCGTACATTAAGCGATGGCTCCCAATAGCAACACATAACATCGCATAGCTGAAGAATTGAATTAGTATCACCTGGTTTCTGGTGGTTGGAAAGCCATGGTTTATACATGACGGTCATCTTCGCAACTACTGGAATAATTTTTTTGTAATGAAGAAGGTTTCTCTCTCTCTCTCTCTCTCTTTCTATTTTACTACCTCTCTCTCTTTCTATCTTTCCCACCTCTCTCTCTTTTCTCTTCCCTTGTATAGGGTGAGTATACATTTCATACAGTTAACGCTTTAGGGACTATTGACACCCCTATGGACCAGACACACAATTGTTTTGTAATTGGAGAATTCTGTTAAGATTTTTGTTAATCTTTAACTTCTCTCCCTCCGTTCTGCTACCATCCTTAACTTTCTACTATACCACTTTTATGACTCCTCTTCTGTGAGATTTTGTTTCCAAGGAGAAAAATGATAATTATTGTCGACGAAATAATGACACTCATTCCCTATCTCAGCACTGGGTACGGAGTGCCTAAGTTTTTTTTTTCACTCAATGTTTTGGGAATAGTGAGCCCCATAAGGACCAGAGTCACGCTGAATCCTTTTATAATTAGAGATTTATCTCCACTCAAAGAGGAATGATAACGTTCAATTCCTACTATCCTTCTATTCTTCCATACACTTTAAATATCCCCTTTATATTCTTACGTTCTTATGTCCATCCCTGACTCCAGCTCTTCGGCCCAATATTGTTTTGAGATAAAAGCACCAGTTATCGTCAGTAAAAAGTAAAATCTCGCTCTCTCTCTCCAACTCTCTACAGACGTGTGTAGGTGCACGTGACAGAATGAGAACTCAGTGAGAGTGACTGTTTTATCTATCTACATACACATACACACAAACATATATATATATATATATATATATATATATATATATATATATATATATATATATAAGGGCATAGTGAAAATGACAATAGAGAAAGACGAAACAATTAATATTCTTACTGAACACGACTCTTAGTTGAGCTCCGAATTATATTGTCATTACAACTGCACGATAAAAATGTATTACAATAACACTATATCAAAGACAATATCTTTGTATACCCTTCATGTCCCATCCTACAATTGCGATTTAGAAATATATAAAAGAAGGCAGAAAAGATAACTGGCAAACGGGGGAATATTAAATGCAATACAGTGATTAAAACTTATATTTGTCGATCAAATCAGTGCACGAAAAAAAAACATAATTTAAACAACAAATGGGTTCACTTTCCTTGTTTGTCCGCGGCCTTACATCCTTCTGTTACGGTACGTTCATTTTCTATCAAAAATATGATCCAAACTATTGGTTAACATAGGAAACCTTTCCCAATACCAATTTGGTTCTGTCAATTAATTCTCTTTCAAATATTAAATCAATCGGTTAGCTGTTCTCTTACTCTGTCGAAGGTGGCTGTCCTCTTGCAATATTTTGTGCTGGGATGCTCAATGTCGTAAACGCGCCAGGGCTTGACGGCCAAGTAGGTGAAATACTAAATAGAGAAAGAGGCATGATATATCCATCCATTTACAAAGGGAAATGAGGCAAAAGAAGTTGAACTACTGATGTGCGAGGTTCCTATGGACTCTGAAGAATGAGTATGACAAATATCTTCCAACGGTATTAAAGAAAGTAATGGAAAGAAAAGTGGATGAAGGAGAAGGAGGATTTAGAGGACGGAAAGAATGCGTAGATCAGAAAGGCGTACATGCTGTTCATGGACCTTGAAAAGTTGTATGACATAGTGAACACAGAAACAATGTGGAAAGTAACAGGAACACCTGAATAGTGGAAAGGCTAGTGATGGAAACCAAGTGGATAGGTTGAATGGGATAATTGTAAAGATTTATGGAGAAGAGACAGAATAATTCAGGGTGTCAATAAGGCTTTAATAATATATGACTTGAAAAATGAAAGAACTGAAAGAAAGGATAATACAGAATCAAAACAAGGGTGGCGTGGAAAAGGTAGGGAAAAAGCGCAAAGTCAAGCATATCTTGTTTGCAGACGATATAGTACTGATAAGAAACAGAAGGAATTGAAAGAACTGGTATCAACATATGGAGGAATATACAGTAAAAGAAAGTTGGAAGTGAACGCCAAAAAATCAAGGAGATAAGATTAGGAGAGAGTAAAAGGAAAGTACTTGAAATTAAAAAAAAAAATGTGGTTTGGAAGAATTAAAAGTATTCAGGTATCTGGGAGTGGAATTGGATGAGTATGCAGGAATGCAATAGGATATCAAGCAAAGACTAACAGGCTCGAGAAGGGATGGAGATAGACTGAAGAAGGAGCGAGAGGAAGAGTCGACCTTAATCCGGGGTGAGACAGGGATACTGGACGAAGAAAGGCCTAAGCCAACTGTGTAGTTGCGGTCGAAGCCGTCATCTTTGCCCTATGAGCTTGGACTGTTGGGGCAGGTAACAGTCACTACTAGGAATCGGGGAGGAGTGCGGGACTTGAACCCACAATAAAGCGAATGCGAGACTAACACGCTTCGAAAAAGGCCATCAGAGCACAGGGGTTGTGGATGCAATTTTACTGTATGGAAGAGAGTTGTGGACACTGGGATAGGTTTTGGTGAGGACTTAACGCATGGAGGCCTATATCTGCGGCCGAAGCAGTCACCTTCCTCCTATGTACTTGGCTGCTGGCCATAGAAAATGGTTAAGGGATTAACTATAAATTATCTGAGGAGTGTGCCAGGAGTGAGGAGAATGAGCAAAGTACCAATTAAAGACATCCTCGAACAATGTACGAAAAAGATTATAGTAGGGGAGGTAGGACATAGTCTGATCATTGTTGAGTTTTGTTTGGTAATATACGAGTTTCAAGAGTATGGGGAGGACATGTGGTTAAAAAGTGAATGAAGTATGAGTGGGTTGGAGAAAGGCAAAGGAGGAGCTAAGAGACAGAATGAACGTAAAGGGGCACGTGGAAAGAAATGGACTTCGTATAGAAGAGGAAGAGTTGGGAGAAGAGTTGACACAGGAGTAGATAAGAATGGAGGATGTTAGGTATAAGCAAGTACTGGATAAAGACAAGTATACGAGGTTATGTATGCACATTATGATCATGAGTACGTAACTAATATTATATAGAACACAAACTCGTTTACTTACGCACACACAAAACACACACACACACACAAACACACACGCACGCACACACAGACTACTTGCTGGTGTAGTGGTACAGTCTTCAACTACTAACTCAGCAGCCGCGAGATCCATACCCTCACAAGGTCTGAAAGTCATTACCCTCTCCTTAGGGAAGGTGTAGGTGTGTGTGTGTGTGTGTGTGTGTGTGTGTGTGTGTGTGTGTGTGTGTGTGTGTGTGTGTGTGTGTGTGTGTGTGTGTGTATTCACCATGGTCTTTGGATCACGCGTTGGACTCGTGATCGACAGCTATTTCCCTTCCGGATGAGAGATCAGAGCTCGTATGACCGATCTATGGGTAATGCTGTGACCTTACACGCACACACACACCCAACTCCACGCCCACGAGAGTTGGAGTAACGACTCGAAGCGCAGCGATAATGAAATTATTTCAGCCCTGGGCAGGATTCGAACCCGGACCGCCGTGGTGACAGTCGGAGACTCTACCAACCGCGCCACCGAGTTGTGTGTGTGTGTGTGTGTGTGTGTGTGTGTGTGTGTGTGTGTGTGTGTGTGTGTGTGTGTGTGTGTGTGTGTGTGTGTGTATGTGTGTGTGTGATGTGTGTAAGGTTACGTTACTCACAAATCGATCCACATAATTGGGTAATGACTGCTGATGACGAGTCTAGCACGTGACAAAAAAAATGGTGAATAACGCACGCACATACACACACACAAACATTCAACCATCTATCGTTTACATTCAAGGACTACACAGCGCACGACAGACATGCCAAACGCACAGCATATATAAGAACTCCCTTTAGTTTCAAGCAGGAAAATACCTCCTGTACATCCCCCTCATTTACCCATGACATGAAATTTAACGGCCCATGTCATGAGAGGCATAATATTTTTTATGGCTAATAAAAACGTACAATAAACATGTTCTTCAGATACGATGAGTGTACGGAATCCGCAGTAAATCACTGCAATTTAAAAAAATACATATATATCCGTTTCCAAAAAAGCCATTTTCTCTCCATAAAATATAATTGCGTCAGACGCTTTCATTCAGTTGTGAGGCATATACAAAGATTAAAAAACAAGAAAACAAGGCCTAATTAGTCACCGAAACTACCCATTTCCTGAATAAAATCGTCTGCGAAAGGATTCATTGGGAGAAAAATATTAATGTGACTGAATTCGAGGAAGTTTATTGTACAAGTGAGAGATATATAAAAGCTAGGGTTTTTGTAATGAGCAATATATATATATATATATATATATATATATATATATATATACACACACACACACACACACACACACACACACACACATATATATATATATATATATATATATATATATATACACAAAACTATTCCGGTTAGATCCAACGATTGGCAGTAACTGCCACTTGCCCAATTATCTCAACACACTGGGAAAAGGGGACGACTTTGTTAAAAAAAATTTTTTTATATATATATTAACTTGTTAACAGTACTAAAAAATGTTACTAACATATATTTTCCATTCAACTCCCTCACTGAACAAGAGTGACCAATGTTCGTAGTCAATGAACATCGGTCAATTAGCTGTTGAATATACCTATAAATACTGTGGGCTATGCATATATCTAAATATTTTGCGTAAATTTCTGCTAAGTTCAAATGAATACTTTAAAAAACCATCCCGTCACGGTCACCTTTACAAAAAACATATACCTAAGTCTTCTTTATGTTTCTTGGTAGAAAGACGGAGTCAACTTATACGAAAAAAATCAAGGGCTATAAGGACGTTCTTTAAATCCTTGCAATTCGGTGGTTTTCCAGGGACCTCGATCCAGCTAACCACAGACTTCCAGATGAGTGTGGACTTTGCTCTGCAAGGGTTTTTCATCAATCGAGACACCTTCAAGTCTGAGTTCTACCCGGAGCCACATCGGCTCCCATGAGTATAATGATAATAATAATAATAATATCTTCCGTCGAAGCAAAAATCTACAGGAGGAGGTTACCGAATTGAGGGGCCTGGGCTAACGACTGCAATAAATCAGCGAGCTCCATGTCCTAGAGCCCCAGGAAGGAAAGGTTAGTTACGGAAGACGAACCCTGTTAACTGAAATCACCGGTGGAGGGTCGGGGTGAGGAACTGGAAGGAGGTTTCTCTGATGGCCGTCTTAGATACTCTCCTGACAAGCCTCACTCAAATCGCCCTGGGAAATCATTCTGGGAAACACAGATTACCCTGGGAAATCAAGCCATCAGCCCCGTATCTTCGCCCTACAACATCGACGAAGAGAAAAGAATAAATAAAATCGAAGAAATGTACCACACGCGTTCAACAGCAGACACTATCACATTGCAGTTGGCACTTCATCACTGGAGGCAGCATCAGGTCACCCATTACTTCATACAAGGATGTCAAGTCGCTAATTACCAGGACAACAGTGAGTCATCCGGGCCTTTCCGTTGTTATATAACGAAGATGACACTGATTTTCAGAGGATGGAATGTATTACCTACTCTTGTAGATTCCGGGAAAGTTCAACGACATCTGAGATCTGAGCTCCTCGGACATTCTCCAATCTCGCGTTCTCCAACCTGGAGAACAGCTGAAGAAGAAATGAGGCTGATGGAGATGTATCTCAGATATATCAACTACTTCGCTACAGTGCAGTATTCCCTCGGTTTAATTCTGCTGACGTCACTGTAATGAAAAGGGGTCGACTACCCTTCCTATGTTGATGTCTTCCAGGTGACCAAAGGGGTTAGGGATCGGCCATGAGGTATGCTGACACATCAATGGAGAATTCGTTGATGTCATCATGAGTATATTTAATCTTGATGTTGTGAGACGAGAAAGTGTGGAAAGCTGTGGCAGGAGGAGGAGGAGGAGGAAGAGGTGGAGGAAATGGAGGAGGAGGAGAAAGAAGACGAGGAGTATAAGAAGAATATGCTGAGGAGGGTTTGGGAGAGGAAGTGACATATGTCAAGAGGAAAACTTACAGGTGACAACGAAGATGTCTTATGACAGCGCTTCTAGATGTGGTAGTATGAAATGAGGGAAACACGTTATGTTAGAGACGGAAGTAAAATCACTTCATTCATAGGTTTACGGAGTATGGAGGCTTCAAACAGACTGACGTTGATTAAAAGTAATAAAAAAATAAAATAAAAAAAAACTTAGTGAAGGTTGAACGAGTCTCCATGGGAGTGGCCCCATATACAGTACTCACTCCTCAACCTTCATCCAGTCAATATGTTAGGGGTTTTAGTAATACCCCTACGGACCAGAGGATTCTTAACGACGGGGATGAGATCGGGGGGGTTAGGGCGGTAGCTGGGAGGGGAGGGACTGGATCTTAATGACTGGGATGTGAGGGATTGCGATTAAAACGGGGGAGGTTTGTTAATCAACGGAAGAGCTAAAAAGTACGTGTCACATTTCCCCTCACGTTAAACGACATAACTATAGAGGAAAGCGATATCAGTTTAAAAGAAAACCCGTTGCGACACATTAATATAAGGCGAAAGTCTTCGAATTCAGTACGTGGAATTTACTGAGTAGATTTCGCTGGTAAAGTATGATTAGGGGAAGAGGCCTAGGAGACGATAGCGTCCCTTGATGATCAATAACTTTCCTTATCGGATAATTTGCGTCCAAGAAGTCCTGAGGCTAAGAACTACAATGTCGCAACATGCCGCATAATCACTCCCTTAAGGATCAGTGGGTAATCTCTAGTACCTTTAAGGAATGCGTTTTTATTCAGCAAAGGGATGACAATAGTCCTAGATTATATAACATAGAATAAAATAAAATAAAATAAAATATGAAAATAATATATAATATTAATGAAAATAAAAATACTCACCAAATTATCTCCACCAGACGATTTTATTCGTGAGAAGATAAGACTTTTAATTCAAGTGGGTTATTAACCACTTGGTCATTTATGGTACATTTCAAGCTAATCTTTGTCTTTGTGTTTAAATAATGTCCATTTTAATATTTCATTTACTTTCACATCAAAGGACCTTTCTGATGGTACAGTTATAAAACCTAATTTTGATTGGCCTGCTAGCCTTGTAACAGAGTCAAGGGTACTGTGGACATAAAGAAGAAGCAGAAGAAGAAGAGAGAGAGGTAGAGGAAGAGGAGGAGGAAGAGAAAGAGAAAGAGGAAGAGAAAGAGAAAGAGAAAGAGAAAGAGGAGAAGAAGAAGAAGAAGAAGAAGAAGAAGAAGAAGAAGAAGAAGAAGAAGAAGAAGAAGAAGAAGAAGAAGAAGAAGAAGAAGAAGAAGAAGAAGAAGAAGAAGAAGAAGAAGAAGAAGGAGTCCCTGTTGAGCAGGTCTCTGGTGAGGCCTAAGAGGAAATAGTTACAAATTAGACGGCAGGACCGCGCATTTAGCTTCTGACGAAGCCTTTGTTCAAGAGAGGCACTCCATAGACTCGCTTCCGTTTTCTGCGGCGCCTTCAAGTGCTAAACACGCGGCCAGCTCGATGGACCAACGGTTGCATAAAGGGAAAATAGGTTTACAGGAAATCTTTCGGTGCATAGCGAGGCCGGATGTGCACTCAGAAATATGGGCTATTCCGGCATATATAGCAATAATATGAAACTTAGAAAAAATTACAAATGATTGCCTCTGCGGAAATATTGGCATTTTAACTGGCTGCGCACACAAACACACATACTGTATATGCAAGCATGCACAACCAAAAATAACCACATATATCATATACACACATACATATATACACACACACACACAAACACACACACACACACACATATATATATATATATATATATATATTATGTTATATATATATACATTTATATATAAATATATATATAAAGAGAGAGTATAGAGTAAGGAGGGTGAAAACGATGCATAAAGTGAAGGAGGCCAAGAGGAGAGCGGATAGATATAGGGTGCAGTACAGTATGTCAGAGAATTTCGAAAAGAATAAAAATGTTTTGGAAGTGGAAAGAGTACAAGGAGAGAAAAGAATAAAGGGAGTAGATGAACACATTTCAATGGAAGTGAAAGCTGTAAGAGGAATATGGACAGTATTTCAAGTTGTTGAATGTAGAGATGGTTAGGGAGGCTTTGACTGTTAGTGGGTGATGGTAGGAGGCTGTGTTGGGAAAGGAGAATGATAAGACAAAAGAAGAGATACAGGTACCACTGAAGGAGATGAAAACTGGAAAGGCACTTAGGTTAGATGGCTGTCATGTGGAATATCCGATAATGGGGGTAGTTATAACAGAATGGCTGGTGTGATTGTTTAATGTGTACTTGAAGGGGGGAAGAGTGCTGGTAGATTGGAGGAGTGTATGTGTAGTTTCACTATATAAGGAGACGGGGGACAAGTACAGATGTAGTAGTTTTAGAAGGGTCAGTCTGTTGAGCGTGATTACAAGGGGACGTGTGTTGAAAGGATTAGGATGTCAAGGAAGGAAACAATTGGGGTTTAGGTGAGAAAGAATGTGTGTAGATTAAATGCTTATGATGAAACAAATATGCTAAAATTTTAGGCAAACGTAAGACATGGTTGACAGAGAAGTACTGAGTGTATTGTGGAGGAATAGATCATTCGGAGTAATGGATAAGAATTAGAAAATTTTAGATTTAAGAAGGAAATAGGAAAGAAGTGGTTTACCAAGAGAATTGACGAATGGAATAGACTTGGTAAACATGAAGTGAGCACTGTAACTATTGGCTGTTTCAAAAGAAGGTTAGGTTAGGTTAGGTTAGGTTAAGATGGGGATGATAGGTGGTCATAGATATGGAACTGCCAAATGTAGACCTTAAGGTCTCTTGCAGTCACCTTCATTCTTAGGTTCTTATCTGAGAATACTAAAATGGTTTAGGCACATAGAGAGAACGCGTAGAAAAATATCAAGAAAAATGCAGAAAGCAAAAACAGATAGAATGAATTTGTGAAGATGAGGTAAAAGGAGATCTGAATCTCGTGTAAGTCCTGTGGAGCAAAGGGAGCCAAAGATAAGGGTGAATGGAGCATGATTCTGAATTGATGAAAGGATGACGCGGTCCGAGGGGATATTTCTCTTATCTGTTCCAAAAAGTATGATGAATGTATGCGGAGGAGGAACGCTATATAATGAAGCAACGGAGGGACATTAGCTAAGCTGTTAGGCCTTGTTGTTGAAGCGTTGTGCCTCGATGCATCGATTTCCATCCCAGAAGTGTGGCGGGGAACAAAGATGACCCTTTATCCATGAGTGGTGTGATGAGATGGGGTATTGAATGAGTTTTAATGTATATGAATTGGGTGTGTTTTGGAACTGGTCATCCCTTTATAATGGAGAAATGGGCTTTGTTGTTGTTGTTGTTGGTGTGTGTGTGTGTGTGTGTGTGTGTGTGTGTGTGTGTGTGTGTGTGTGTGTGTGTGTGTGTGTGTGTGTGTGTGTGTGTGTGCGCGCGTATGTTCATACTATATCTGAGGAGCTTGAATTCAACACTTAACTCCAGTTTAAATCATTACCAGCGTCTTGTGTGATGAGGCAGCAGAGGTAAATGGCAGAATAACATTTTACCTGGATTTCTATTCAAATTTATCTAGTGTGTTCACTCATGTATAAAATCTACTGGTAACCTTCACATGTATGACCGATGGAGATGGTAAAATTCTACTTTCTAATGGCAGAAAGCGATCGCCAAAAATGGCGTAAAATCTAAAGCTTGTCCTTACACCGCTCTATCTCCATTTCTGTAACGCCTCTCAATCCACCTCTCTCGACCCTTGTCCTGCTCAGGCAAGGGATTCAGTGACCCTTGACTGAATAAAACCGACTAATTATAGCCATAATAAAGTCGATATAGTACGTCACGGTGTCGAAGTTAATGGAGCTCTCCATCACCCCCATATTCATACTCCATCTCTCCTCCATCTGTTCAATCACTCCAGAATCCTCAACTACACTGAAACTCCAGTAGAACCTACATTACTTCAGTTGATCACAGAATTTAGTATCACCACTTCTCGCCCACATCTATTTCTCTTCAACACTTCCAGCCAACAAGCATTTAATTTCCTCCTACATCTACATCTTCTCTGCCCTTTGTTCACCAAACCTCACACCCTCTTCCTTACCTTCAATCAACCCCCTCCTCCACTCACTCTACTCTCTAGTCTACTTTCTCCCTCGTCTTTCCCCCTTCCTATCCTATCACTTATGACGTAAATGCCTACTCTCCGCCTACAAGCACCACGAGCTCTCAACCCCTTCCAGAACTGGGCCTCTTCCCCCCCCCCTTCCGAGTCGCCCACTTTCTTTGTCACACAACCCTTCCTCTTCCCCTTCCGTCACCCCCTCCTCCTCCTCCTCCCCTCCTCCTCCTCCTCCTCCTTGTCTTCCACAGCTGTACTCGTTTCCTTCACCAGTACATCGTCTTTCCTATTTCTGAATTACCCTCCATTTCTTCTTCCTCTTCTCTTCTTCTACTCCTCCACTTCTTCTTCCTCTCCCTCCCTATCCCTATCTACCTCCTTCTTCCTATTCCTTCCTTCTCAAGCCTTCGTTCATCGTCACTTCTCCAGAACGTTACAAAGCGACCTCTAACTTTACTATTTTGTATTTCATAGTTCTATTCCTTTGTTCTTTCTTTATTTTCTCGGTGAACTTCGTCCTTTCCTTCTAACAACCAATGCCTTTTCCTCCTCACTCCTGATATGATGTTTTTCATAGTGAAAACTTTCTTGTCGTGTAAGTGGGTGGGGGCAATGAAATTTTGGCAATGAAATTCTGAGTGCACATTAGTAGCTGTTATTCTCTAACGTTTCGGTTATACATTTGGAATGGATCAGGAGACTCAAACGTTTCGGTTATGCTTTCCTTTCTCTAAGGAGACCGACGCCGAAACGAAAGGGAACAGTCCTGATCCATTCTGAATTCCCTGACGACCACAACTACACTCATGTTTCAGTGCCATCAGCCCAACATTTATTCCCTCTACCTACTCATACATACATACATACATACATACATACATGCATACATCCATGCATACATGCAAACATATACATACATGCATGCATGTATACAAACATATACATGCCTACATATGTACATACATGCACACACACATATATATATATATTTACATACAAATGTACATGCATACATATATACATGCAGGCATACATAAACATACATGCATACATAACTGTACACACACACACACACACGGCTCGAAGGCGCAGTGGTAGCATTCGTAACCGCTATTCCAGTGGTCCGAGTTCCAGTCCCGCCCGGGATTGAAATGATTTCAGTATCGCTGTGCTGCGAGCCGTTACTTCAACTTTCGTGGGCGGGAAGTTGGCTTCTGTGTACGTGTAAGTTTACAACATTACCCATAGAACGGTCATATATGAGCTCTGAGCTCTCATCTGGAATGGTAATAGCTGTCGTTCACGAGTTCAACACGTAATCTAAGACAATGGTGAATCACACACACATGTACACACACACACAATATATATATATATATATATATATATATATATACACATATATATAAAATAGGGTGGGCTTGTCATGTCCCACATCTATCCAATATACGGCCGTGGCCTCTTCCGTCTTAGCACATAGTGGATAAAGGGTCATCCCTAGTTTTCGCCACATTGCTCAGGTCCAAGGGCAGCAAGACACAGCTCCTCCGGAGCAGGGTCTGCCAGCCGTAGTATTCCTTCCATCGCTCCATTCTATGGCGACCCCCCTTCCTCATTCAATCGATATACTTTACGGAGCAGAAAAGAATATCATACTTTTTGGGACGTGTCATTTCTTAATCCATTTAAAGCTACTCTTCATTCACCCGGACCTTTTTCGCCCTCTTTCATTGCTTCAGTCACTCCTCTTGCGTCCAATGGCCCTTTCACCCTTCCCATCTACCTCACCCTCGTTCTTCCTCCATCTACCTCATCCTCGTTCTTCCTCTCAAATTCACTCCACTTCTGGTTTTCATATATTTTGTTAGTTATTCACTCCCCTTCTTCCCATACAGCCCAAACCATTTCAGTACTCTTTGATCTCCATTATCCAACAGCTCACTTTCCATCCCCGCTTTCTGACATTATCTATCTTCCTAGAACCTTCCATACTACTCAAACCCTTGATCTCAAAACACGTTTAGGCTCTTCCTTTTTTCCCCTCTCAAATTCCGAATCTCCGTTCATACAGTTCCGCGTGAACAATTACTCCCTCATGCAACTTTTCTTTTGCGTTCATCCCCAGGTACCTATTTCTCATAATACTTTCCATTCCCCCTAGACATTTACTTGCCTCCTTTACCCTATGACTTCCCTCTACTTTTACTCTTCCATTTACTGTCAGATGTGAACCCCAAAATATTTAAAACCCTTCATTTCCTCCAACGTTTGAAACACACCTCTAACTCGCCACTCTCATCCCTTTTAGACCTCATTACTTTAGCGCACATATGTACTTCTCCTAAATCCACATTGTTCCTCTCTCATTACTCCCTCTCTTCCCCTCCTAATCCCTTCGAGTACCACCCTCCCATACACCTTACCGACTATACTTAACAGACTGTTCGCTCTAAAACTGACACATTCATACTTGTCCGTTTTTCCCTCGTATAGTGGAACTACACAAGCACTATTCCCATCAACCGGTACGCTTCCTCTCCTTAGACATAGATAAGTAACCTCAGCAGTCATTCCACTATTACTACCATTCCCTTCGTCAGACATTCCTCAATGACAACTTTTTAAAACTGACGCGTCACAACAAGAACATCATTATCAACAACAACAATAACAACAACAACAACAACAACAAGTGCTTCAAGTGGCATACCTTTACGGGTGTCAATTAGGTTTGTATTTTCGACTTTTATTTTCATTCTGCTCAGAGGGTGATTTTATTTGGCCGAAGTAAAAACATCAACACGGGAAAGAGAGGGGGACTGTCGATCAACCCTAGACAGACGTTGTTCTGACAAAGACCAGGCGACTTTATTCCGCTGAAAAGGCATAACCGCAATGCATTGGACCTCCTACGCGTTTATACCAAGAGTATTCGCTCATTTCTTTCCCTACGTTCGATTCCTGAATCCGCGTACTTCTATTATCGCCCATGTGACACCATCAATCTTCCTCTCTGAGACATCATATTCATTCTCCAATGAACAGTCCAGTCCTTTATTTGCATCATTTCCATCCCTCCATGACACACATTGCAGTGGGAAGAGTGTCTACGGTTCCAGAACGATTGCCATTGGTCACGAGACCCGTCAGGCTTGATTCCTTTCCTCCTACTGAATAAAATCGTCTGGAATTACCCAAAATGAAATATTTGGGTACAACACACTGATAACTATTTTTTCTCGTTAATCACGTCTTCTATATGTCACACGTCCCCACAACCCACCAGTTTAAAGTATCAACCTTTCCATGGTGATAAGCAATGCGTCTCATCCTTGAATCTCCTTACTTAAAGGCGCCACCCACTCTCCTCCCTTCCGGCCCGTCTTCTTGCGAGTCTCGAGTATCCAGCCTCACCGCTTCATCTACCAGTGCATCCCAGGGCTAAAGCAAACTGCATGCAACATTCCTCCAACACCACCGACCGACTAATTGCGATTCCAAGTCTCCCTCCCCCCCTCACAACCCCCCTCCATCCTCCCCTATCTAGTCCTCCTCATTTCCTTCTCCGAGGCTGCGGCCATCTTGGCTTGAGGCGCCTTGTCTACTACAAGGAAGGGTGAGGGCTTGCGAGATGTCTCCGGAAGGCAAAAATATGTGCCAATTCACTATAGGGGGAGAAGATAACAATGGTACTCGGAGGAGCAGTTTGCAGAATCTCCCCTTCTCTCCCTCTGGTTCTTCCCCCCCTCCCCCCCACACCATCTCGCTCGACTACCTTAACACCTTGATCTCCCCTTCTTCCCATACAGCCCCCTATATCTCTTAACCTACCCCCCTAACTTCACACACCTATCCCTCAGGGTCGTAAGTTTTATTCCCATCTTTCTTGACATTTTTCTGTTCCTCTTAACGTCAATGATGCCTTCCCCTGACGCTTCCTCCCTCCCCACCCCCACCCCTCTCTCTCTCTCTCTCTCTCTCACACATACACACACCTAATGAAATCACTGACCCTCTTCTCTCTGTCTTTTACGTTTTCTCTCTTCCTATTCGCTCTTGCAAGCTTCGCAACCTCAGTACCAAATCCACTTCTCCCGTTTCCTCCACTCTTTAACTCCTCCCAATCCCTCGCTTTCTCTCCTCCTTGCTATTCCCTATCTCCAATAGGGGTATCACATTCCGGTTCATATACCTTCAGTTTGAAAAACACCTGAATAAAACAATTTGGCATTAACCGGGTCGGAATCTTCAGCAGCTGGAACCACAAGGAAGGGTTTTGGAACGTCGATCCAAAACCAGGTTCCTCCGTCCGCCCGAAGTCGAGATGTTCTCGAACTGCGGCAGCAGCACGTCTGGGTCACTTCGCCAGATGAGTAGGGGAGCTGGGAGTCGCTTCATTCAGCCAACATGTTCGCTTCTCAGCTAATTAACAAATCCTCCTCCTCCTCCTCCTCCTCCTCCTCCTTCCCTCTTCCATGACTGTAGATGTTACACGACTTTTCCTCGCTTTTACACCTCTCCCTATTTCACCTCAATTTCGATTTTCCTTCTCTTATCTTTGCTTCACCTTCTTCATTCTTTTCTGTTACTTACTGTCCTCCCTTCCCCGGTCCTTCTCTTCATCTTCCTCCTCTACTTACCTTTTTTTCGCGCTATTTTCCTAATTTGCAGCCGACACCTATCTCCTGCTTCTCTCTCTCTCTCTCTCTCTTGGGTTCTTAACACCTCTTTTCCATTTTCTTCTCCGTACTCTTTACATTCTTCTCAACCTCTTTCTGCATTATTCTAATAGTATCTTAATCTGTGGAACACGGTAATACATGTTATACGTACATACCCATGTTTTATATATATAGATATATATATATATATATATATATATATATATATATATACACATATATAAATACATATTTATATATATATACATATACACGCACTCACACACACACACACACACACACACACACACACACACACACACACACACAGACACACACACACACATATATATATATATATATATATATATATATATACATATAAATATATATATATATACATATATATGCGTATGTAACCACTAAGAAAAGTAAACTAACGAAGCAGAGCGCTTTCGTATAATTACATCTTCAGTGCAGATACAAAGAAGGAATTATAAAATGAAGAAACAAGGTACAGAATATATGACATAGTGAAGAGGGGATTCGGAGAGGTAGTGGAAGAAGTACACGTGACGGACGTTTGAACCGTCCTGGGAACCAACAAATATGGGATAACTGCTCATAATTTATAATTTAAATAATTTTGAAATTTCATGAGAAATATAATTATCTAATTTGTACAAACCTTGATGAAGATTAACATTTATCCCCTTACTAGATTTGATCAAACTGCATTCAATTTCACTATGTCATATATTCTGTACCTTCTTTCTTCATTTTATAATTCATTCTTTGTATCTGCACTGAAGATGTAATTATACGAAAACGCTCTGCTTCGTTAGTTTAATTTTCCTAGTGGTTACTTACGCATTTGTGAACACACGCTCCTAGTGTTTTTATTGCATATATATATATATATATATATATATGCAAACTCCGGCCTGTTTTGTCCAGTTGAAGGTTGAAATCAGGGCCAAATGAAGACTCAAGTGATCAGGACCAGAGTCCTCGGTCGGAATAAAGGGCTACAGAATAAGTATTCACAGTGAACGATGTAATGGGCACGGGAGAGACGTTTCCTTGGATGAAGATGAATAAATCATCCGCTTTAAGTAAGAATGAATCACATAAAGTCTGGAATGGGAGGGAGAGTTGTGACTGAGGACATTTCACCCCTTAGCAAGGCCACACGTACTTCGTAGGTTTCGTTCCTGCAAAAGAAAACTATTTAATAAAGGGACCGTGGGTGAGGGCTTGTTCTGAATGTGATCTTGATCAATCGAGAACCCCGTATCTTGAAAATTATTCGGGAAAAAAAAAATCGAACAGAAATTACCGGTAATCGAAATACAATTATTCGAATAGAAAGTTGTTCGAACGAAAAATTTTATAATAGGCAATTGTTAGAAGTATAAGATATTCGAATTGTTGTTTAAATCGAAAATTACTCTATTAGTCGGTTAGGTTTGGTTTGGTTTGGTTAGGTTAGGTTAATTTAATTTTCTTATTTATACTGTCTGAATAAAGAATTTTGATATTCGAATAATTATCATTTCGTATTATTGTCCTTTCTAATAACTTTCATTCTAACATTTTTCCATTTGAATAAATGTTGTTCGAATAATTATTTTCGATTAATTGTTTTCGATCAATTTCTTTCGAACAATGTTCACATAATCGAAAACCCTTTACACGAGGTGTTGTTCAGCTGCATAATTTTTTTTTTTTTTTTTCGTAAATCAATGCATCAAATAAGTCATCGTGTCTTCGCGCTGGAAAGTTTCTTCCAGCAGAAGAAAGACTTCTAAACAAAATATCCAAGTACCACACCACGTCACATTTTCTTACATAATACCTTTTGCGCCGCCACAACGTTGACTATTACTGCTACTATTACTATCAGTACTACTACTACTAATACATGATACATGGACTCAGAATTTAGCCTTACGAAAATGATACATGGACTCAGAAATTTGCCTTACGAAGAGAGGCTTAAGCACCTTAACTTACACTATCTGGAAAGACGCAGAGTGCGGGGTAATCTAATAGAGGTGTTCAAGTGGATCAAAGGCTTTAACAAGGGTGATGCAAACAAGACCATCATATTATAAATAAAGCGCAGGAATCGCAGTAATGGTTATAAACTGGACAAATTTAGATTTAAGAAGGAAATAGGCAAGAATTGGTTTACTAATAGGGTGGTCGACGAATGGAATAGACTTAGTAACCATGTAGTAAGCGCTGAAACTATCAGTTGTTTTAAGAAACGATTAGACAACTTTATGGATGGGGATGACAGGTGGTGATGGATACGGAGCTGCCTAGTGTAGGCCTTATGGTCTCTTGCAGTCTCCTTCATTCTTATGTTCTTATGTTCTAAGTACGACTACAACTAGTACTACATTTCTTTTAACAGTGGTAAACCCCTCATTACCCAGAAGTTCAGTATTAGACCCTTCCATTTTAATTTTCTTCATTCTTTTCTACTTCCTTCTTCATTCACTTCCGATACCATTTACTTCTACTACTTTCTCTTCCTTTCATTTTTCCAATGCCATTCCATCTCTCCTTTCCTCTTTTCCTGCTCTCTTCCTCTTTTTCCTCTTTTGTTTCCCTCTTCCATACCAGAACCCCTCTTTTCCTTTCGCACCTCAGTTTCCAGTCTCCTACCCTCTAATGCCATCCCCTTCACTCTCCCCTCACCTTCCCCCCCCCAATTTCTCTCCCTTCCTTCTCCCCTCCCTTACCCACAACAAATGGGACGGGTTGTGTCTTCGATATCTTTGCTCAGGGAATTGCACCCCCGTGTCATCAGATTTTTTTCACTCAAAGAACGAATGGGGAAGAGGGAAAAAAGATGGATGAAAAGGGAGGGTAGAAAATGAAACGAAAATAGCATTGGAGAAGAAGAATAGGATGCAGAAAAGAAATATAGACAAATAAAATGAACATTCGTACATGAAGCTGCGTACATGTATTTACCTGAATATATTCATCTAACTGTAGCATACAGGAAGGGGGACCCTGTATCTTATTTTTCCATTACAATTCTTACATTAAGAATCATGTACGAATCTAACTTGGACTGCATCATCTTATTCTCCAACGATAGTGTGTGTGTGTGTGTGTGTGTGTGTGTGTGTGTGTGTGTGTGTGTGTGTGTGTGTGTGTGTGTGTGTGTGTGTGTGTGTCTGTGTGTGTGTACGTGTACTTATTTGTGTGTAGATATATACAGCGGATACGCTCATCACAAATGGAGCACAACCAGATTTATCTTGTTCCTGCAAAGCAGAAAATAGTATCTCTCTCTCTCTCTCTCTCTCTCTCTCTCTCTCTCTCTCTCTCACACACACACACACACACACACACACACTCCTCTCTCCCTATCTCTTAATACACATACGTAGGCTCATTGATGCAAATATCTGAGTGCCGCCCTATCTTTGCCGCGCCTATTTTTACTGTTCCTAATGGAAACTGTTTCATTATAAGGCAGTAGTCACAGGAAAAAACAAAACAATTACAGCAACGAACTAGTACATGACCAACTATTAAAAGTTCCATATAAAAAACTTGCAAAAAATATATATATATATATATATATAAATATATATATATATATTATATATATATTATATATATATATATATATATATATATATATTATATATATATCATATATATATATATATTATATATATATATTATATATATATATATATATATATATATATATATATATATATATATATTATATATATATATATATATATATATATATATATATATATATTATATACATATATATATATATATATACATATATATATATATATATACATAAACTAAATAAATACTATCTTCACCGTAGCACAAAGCGGGCGCCTAAGAATGAAAGGTAATACAATGTAAGACCAAACATAAAAGCGCTCGACCAAAACAAGTGTGCATCGCGTGGGCAGTCCAATTGATTTCACGAATATCGCTAGATGTACCTTGTTCGGCTAAAGAATAGGGCCAAACCTAAAAATACCCGCCTACTCGTCCCTTAACTATTTTATATTTATTGATTTCATTCAATATAATCAGCGCTTCTATCCTTTGGGAATAATAAAGTACAGAAGACTTGGAGTCGAAGACTAAATGGGATATATAAGGACGACAGTGCATAGGAGGGACAGTAGAATTTAAAAGCAATTTGTAATTTTTTGAGTGGGGATTGGTTTCAATTAAAAAAAGAATGATGCATTAATAAGCTCGGTGGGGATGTTATTGCAGCCCCTAAAATAATAATTGCATCAAACTTATGTCAATACCAAGTACAAAGAATTCTTCAAGAACAACTCATCATGTGACCATGAAAACCAAAACCTTCACTGTTTGGATCTAGAGACGTAATTCACAGTTACTTCTGGTTAAAGACAGACGAATCAGCTCAGATAATGTCGCCTCGGCGACGAGGTTGAGAGAATCTCGACAAACTATTCAATTAAGGAGACGACGTTCTCCACAAGGCTTATTCACGCTGAGCCAGAAGACTTTATTCTTGCGGGATATCACAGTGGCAAAGAGAATTAGCACAACGTCCAAATCCTCATCCCTATGCCACCTACAACACATCGCCCTCACCCCAAAACAGCTGCTGGTCAGACGCCACATGCCAAAGGTCAGGACCTCAGAAACGTGCAACACTGGTAAGCGCTTATGATTACGGATTCCAGGTTCATGCTGGAATAGGCAGGTGGAGCCGCCAACACGAGCCTCGCTGGTCAACCACACTGGAAGGGCGCCCAGCAGCAAGAGAAACGCACCATCAACTTCTTTCCAGAGGTGCGTGACGCTCCGCCACACCAAACTCAGATATGGAGTGGGTACCATGAACTCGGAATGACCCCCAATAATGGGAAGTGGCACGGTCGGTTTGAGATCAGACTCACATGCCCATTATGAAAAGCACTTCCAGCCGCACGACGGAGGCTAAAGAAGGAATATCCTCACGATGTGAAGAGGAGAAAAATTGAGAACGAGCGGAAGAGAAACAAGGAGAGGGAGAGGAGGATCAAGGGGAAGAGGAGGAAGAAAATGAGATGAAGAGCTGGAGGAAGAGGAGGGAGGAAAAGGAGGAAGACATGGGAAAGAAGAGGGAAGAGGAGGATATGGAAGAGGATGAGAAGGGGAGGGAGAAGGAGGAAGAGGAGAACATGGAAGAAAATGAGGAGAAGGGGAGGGAGAAGGAGGATGAGGAGGAGGAGGAGGAGGAGGAGGAGGAGGGGAAGGAAGAGGAGGAGGGGAGGGGGGACAGGGAAGTGGAAAAGGTGGGGGAAGAGGAAGCATGGAAGAAAAGGATAATTGGTAGGGAGAGGGGGAGGAGGAGGAGTAGGGGAAGGAAGAGGAGGAGGGGAGGGGGACAGGGAAGTGGTGGTGGTGGAGGAGGAGAAAGAGGAGGAGGAGGAGGAGGAGGAGGAGAAAGCATGGAAGAAAAGGATAAACGGTAGGGGGAGGAGGAGGAAGGTCAGGGGAGAGGAGAAAGAGGGAGACGGTAGAGGGTGAGGACGAGGGCGGTGACGTAGACAAGGGAGAATCTAATGGGGAGAATGAAGGAAGATTGATGAAAGAGAGGACGACAGTGAGAAGTAAAACAGGGAGAGGGATGAGGAGGAGGAAGGAGGAGGAGGAAGGAGAAAGGAAACGAGAGTGAGGAGGAGGAGGAGGAGGAGGAGGAGGAGGAGGAGGAGAGGGAGGAAGGAGCCGAAGGACACAATAACGAAGTCAGGAGAGTTCGACCACCACAGAGATGCCACTGCCTTCCCCAGTTCGATGAAAGAGGGGGTTGGCAGACGGGAATGAGGTTGGGAGTGCGAGTAGGGATTCGAGATTAGGGCTTGGGGGGATGGGAGTGCGAGGTTGGGAGATTTGGGGTTAGGGATTGCGGACAGGGTTGATGGTTGGGAGCTATGGTTTGTGGGATTGGAGGAGGCTCAGGTAGGGTGAACGGGAAAAAAGGGGAGGGAGGGAGGAGTAGAAGGACGCTTGAGACATGGGAAGGAAGAAGGGAGGAAAGATAGGAAGAAAGAGTTAAAGAGAGACGGAGAGAGAGACGGAGAGAGAGAGAGAGAGAGAGAGAGAGAGAGAGAGAGAGAGAGAGAGAGAGAGAGAGAGAGAGAGAGAGAGGAGAGCGCGAAAGAGAAAACGAGAAGAGAGATATATATGTATAGAGAGAGATAAGTGATGGAAGACAGAGAAGAGAGGGAAGAGAGAGAGAGAGAGAGAGAGAGAGAGAGAGAGAGAGAGAGAGAGAGAGAGAGAGAGAGGCAGATAAAGGAGAGCGTGAAAGAAAAAATAGAAGAGAGATATAGATATATATAGAGAGATAAACGATGGAGGACAGAGAAGAGAGGAGAGAGAGAGAGAGAGAGAGAGAGAGGAAGAGAGAAAAAGAGCGAGAGAAAGAGAAAGTAGAGAGGAGAGTGGAGGAGGAGGAGGAAGTAGTGAAGGCATGATGTCATGTTGTCAAACATGGGGAGGCCAGAGGAAAATGAGGGAGAACCAGGAGCGGATAGAAAGGCATTTTGGGAGGAAGGAGGAAATTGGATTGATGGAGGACTCGGGGACGGGTGGGGGGGGGAGGAGGGGGGGAGCGCCGGTGAGGAGAGAGGAAAAGAATGGAGAATAGAAGAGGAGAAGTTAGTAGGAGTTAGAGAAGATGGGGAAGGAAGTAGGAGGCGATGTGAGGAAAGGGAAAGGGAGAGGGAAGGGAGAGGGAGAGGGAAGTAAGGGGTAAGAGGGATAGAAACGGGTGCCCAGTTTAGTATGTGGCCTACCTTTTGGATGTGGCCTACGAATATTTTTCTCTGGTATAGTATGTGGCCTACCTATCCAACGCACCGAGGAACGCACCGAGGAACGCACCCAGCTCTGCAGGTTAGCTTAGGTTAGGTTAGGTTAGGTTAGGTTAGGTTAGGTTACGTTGTTAGGTTAGGTTAGGTTAGGTTAGGTTAGGTTGGGTTAGGTTCTTAGTGTAGGGTAGGTTACTTTTAAATGAAAACATTTTTAAATTATTGTTGTTTGTTTTAAAATTTTCCTGAGGTAGAACACATTCAAATAGGGTAGGCCACATACTAAACCAGTTTCGAAAAGGTAGGCCACATACTAAACTAATTTCGAAAAAGGTAAGCCACATACTAAACCGGCACGAGAAAAGAACGACGAGGAAGTACGTGAGGGGGGGAGGAAGGGAGGGAGGGAGGGGAGGAAAGGGTGGATAGGAAAAACGAAAGACAGAGAAAAAGGGGTGAGAAGGAAAGGAAGCGAGGGAAGGAAGAAGAGAGAGGAGGGAGAAAAGGGAGAGAGGGAGGGAAAGGGTGAGGGAGGGACGGAGTGGAGGGAGGAGGGGGGAGGAGGAAGAGAGGGAAGGGTTAGATATAGTAAAGGAGATATTGAAGGAAGATAGCAGACAAGAGGGGCAGTAAAATCTATATCGTGATCGAGATTCTTCATTACGTGTTGATGAGTCTCTTAATCACCAAATAATGACACGTGACTCTGATCCCAAGGGGTGTCACGACCATCCCCTTAACAGTGACTGCATAAAAAATCAGTCATTACCTCACATGTGTGCGGGAGATGGCATGTGAAGAGGAATGAATTGGAAATAAAATACGTCGATTGAAGAAAGATAAAAGTGTGACAAAAAATAAATAAATACTTAAAATAGAAAATAAAGTAATTTATTTGTTGAGTTATTAAGAAATGGAAAAAAGTTAAAGTAACGAGGATGGTAAATTGAGTAAAAAAGAACAGAAAATGAATACAAGACCCAATTTCATAAAAAAAAGATAGAGTGAATGAAGACGAACAAAGTAATAATAATAATAGAAATAAATAAGATGAAATAAATAAATGAAAAAATAAATAAACGAAAAAATAAATAGATAAAAAAGTAAGAGTAAATGAAATGGGTAAGAAGGGGAAGGTAGTGAGAAAATAAAATAGTAAAAGTCTGACATTAGGAATGAGGCGTAAGCTACATAAGCAACATAATGAACGTGATTATGAACACAAATGAGTACATACGCTCATACAAACACACACATACACACAAAAATACATGCATTTATATATATCATATATATATATATATATATATGTATATATATATATATATATATATACAGTATATACATACATATATATATATATATATCATATATATATACAGTATATATATATATATATATATATATATATATATATATATATATACATACAGTATATATCTCCAAGTCAAATCATACATACATATACCAACGGCTTTTCTTCCATACAAGGGAGGTAGCCAAAGTCAAAGACATAAATCCACTCCCACCCATTTCATCTCCACATACTCCACTCCCATCCACTACCCCTCCCTCCCTCTTTTCTTGGCTCCTCCTGGATGACGGGTCAACCTTTCATTTCGCCCACTGCCCTGGTTCAGAAACAATGCAGCAAGACACAGTACATATACAGAAAAGCCGCTTCGTTTAATCGGTGACCCCCCTCTTCGTCCCC
>NC_134777.1:24891261-24893761 GCF_046742065.1 Oratosquilla oratoria | reverse complement strand
CTGAATGTTTGTGAACTCGTATTTCTTTGCACACAAAGCCTTATGACCATGCATTCTACCTTGTGTTTCGTATTACAATGAGTTACAATGATAAACTATGCCGACAGGAAAACTTTCGTTCTAAAACGACGCCAGATGGAGAAAAAAAAATAGTAACAATAATAATAATGATAGTAATAATAACAATAATAAAATGAAGAAATAGAAATAATATTGATAACAAAATGAAAAAATAAATAAGCAAACAAAATAGATACAACATAAAAATAAACACAAAAATAAATAATAAAACAATAATAATAATTATAATAATTATAATTTTAATAATAGTAGCATTAATAACAATAATAATTAGTGATATATTTAAAAGACCAACAACACACCATCACCATAGGCGCCAAGAAATTTCAAGACTTTATTCTGGCAAACAACAGATGAATTGATCATTGCTTTCAGCTGAGAGCCAGATTGCAGGCACTTCATCAGTGTATGATTGAGTTGATTACCGGTATTATATTCTATTATTCTATCTCATCACAGTGCAGGAAGAAGAAAAAGAAGAAAAGAAGAAGGAAAAGAAGAAAAGAAAGAAAAAGAGGAAGGAGAAGAAGAAGAAGAAAACTCGCTCCACCGAAACACTTTTCAGACTATACTCCTTCTTCCACCTGTTCTTAGTTGGCTATCCATCTGCCAAGCCATTTTGTTTTATCTACTGTTATCGCTGCAATTCTCGACCTAGAGTATACACATCTTCCTCCACCCGCCAGGACATTTCATTCAGCCACGTGAAACTCTCTGTGAAGCAAAAATCCCAAATACTCCCCCTGAAAGGTGGACCACGTCCACAAAAACATATCCTCGAAAAGCGTACCTGTGTGTGTGTGATTCACCTTGGTCTTTCACCTTGGTCTTTGGATCACGTGTTGGACTCGTGATCGACAGCTGTTTCCCTCTCGGAAGTGAGCTCAGAGCTCGTATGACCGATCTATGGGTAATGCTGTGAACTTACACGCACACACACACCCAACTCCCCGCCCACGAGAGTTGTAGTAACGACTCGAAGCGCAGCCGTACTGAAATTATTTCAGCCCTGGGCAGGATTCGAACCCGGACCGCCGTAGTGAGAGTCGGGAACTCTACCAACCGCGCCACCGAGTGAGTGTGTGTGTGTGTGTGTGTGTGTGTGTGTGTGTGTGTGTGTGTGTGTGTGTGTGTGTGTGTGTGTGTGTGTGTGTGTGTGTGTGTAAGTGTGTATGTGCATGTGTCGAAACCTCCTCAGTAGCGGACACAATCGACAACTCAATGGGTTTGCCAATATCAACTCCTCCCACGACAAAGTGTTTCCGATCGCGGCTCTCCGAGGCGATGAAGGCGCCGCCACAATCTGCGTCACCCCATTGGCACCGGGTCCACTTGACCAAAGCCGCCACTCATGGAACCAGCGTTACTACGAATGCACGCATATACACACAAAAAACATATCCACGAGAAGACACAATGTTATGTACAGAAACAGAGAAAGAAATAAGGTAAGAAGAAGAAAGAAGATGACAAGGGGGACGTATTGAAGAGAGAGAGAGAGAGAGAGAGAGAGAGAGAGAGAGAGAGAGAGAGAGAGAGAGAGAGAGAGAGAGAGAGAGAGAGAGAGAGAGAGAGAGAGAGAGAGAGAGAGAGAGAGAGAGAGAGAGAGAGAGAGAGAGAGCGACTTCCATCTCACCTCTGCGCCCGCTTCTAAACAACCACTCTGTCTTAATAAAGGACGTGGAGGCGACTGTGTTTCCAAACAATATTGAATACTTAGATGCTTACCAAACTTTATATAGAACATAGGTCTTTCAACAAAACAAACACCCTGTATTTTTATTTCGTCTTTCTTTTTTTTTTTTTACTCCGTTAAACTCTTTAAGGCAAAATACCACAGCAACATCTAGGACAGACTTCCCGGCAAGTCCGAATGACATTCACTCACATTTGCCCACCGCAAACATGTTCTTCTACTGTATCTTACTCTTTCAACTTCACCTGCATCCTCCCCCATGCCTCACCCAACACATTCCCAACGTCTGAAGGCCCCGCCAGTCTACCTTCCTCCCTCATCCTCATCCTCATCCTCCCTCAAACAATAACACTACAAACCTGACGCCAAATGTCTCAACTTCTGGCAAGTTCGTAACAATTTACCTTAGTTATGGCGGGGCAGGGCGCGTCTCTCTCTCTCTTTCTCTCTCTCTATTTCTGTTAGTGCATGCGTGCGTGCGTGTATGTATGTAAATGTGTCTGTATCTCTCTCTTATTGTGTGTGTGTGTGTGTGTGTGTGTGTGTGTGTGTGTGTGTGTGTGTGTGTGTGTGTGTGTGTGTGTGTGTGTGTGTGTGTGTGTGTGTGTGTGTGTGTAGTGTGTATGTGAGTGATTCCCCATGGTCCTGGATCATCTGAAAGTGGAGGTGGTGCAAATGGTGATGGGGGTCGTGATGGTGGCGGTGTCACTAATGGTAGTAGTG
>NC_134777.1:24868761-24886261 GCF_046742065.1 Oratosquilla oratoria | reverse complement strand
AAGGTGATTAAGGTATCATCTCCATTAGCATGCAGCACCTTTGTTAAACTCATCATCCTACTGCCACGCAGTGGGAAGTGAAAAACCCCTTGTAGAGCAAAGACCTGTCAGTTGCTGGGTTGTTATGGTAACATTGGGTCGCCTCCCCGCCTGGCCAGGGTTGTTGGAAGCCCGGGATTCGAACTTATGATCATCTGATTCTGAGCTCAAGAGGACATTCATTGGGCTACCACTTTTTTTTTAATCTGTTAGCAAATACATCGTTTTAACATTGAAAATTATCAAGAATGTCTCAAATAAATCATTTCGTTCGACAGACACCTTTATAGATATTTTCTGATTGACACAATCTACTTCATTCAGTTGAAAGAGCGTTCCTGTGTTGCTGTCAATTACTTCATTTGTGTGTGTATATATATATACATATATATATATATATATATATATATATATTTTTTTTTTTTTAACTAGGAATTCATCGAACCATCGAGGAGGGTTTATCAATTTAGCTAAAGAAACTAGTATTTTAATTCTAGAACACGCCAGAAAAACTACCTTTCCCAAGTATCCGAAAAGATAATTAAGTTTAGTACATAAACTTCAATTACAGTTTTCCGTAACTCTCTGAAGAAGTTCTACGCGAACGAAACGTTAGAATGTTTTGGGTTCCGAGCCTTCCCCTGTGTTTATGTTCTCCACCATCCCAATCATATATATATATATATATATATATATATATATATATATATATATATATATATATATATATATCCACACAGTGCGTACTACATTGCAAACTATCTGCAACTATATTCAACGCTCGCACTGGTAAACATTCTTTCATACGACACACATGTCAACCATCACAGACGCGCACGCACGACCTACTTTCCTAAATAATGGAGACCACACAATCACGATCGTCAAAGAACCTCTGCAACATGGTCTGTCTCAAGGTCAAACAAGGTCAGCGCATGCGCACACTCACGTTCTAGACGAGGTGAATGACCTGGAATGCTCTTGTCGAAGCCTACCTTACCTGTCGGCTTCCCAATAAATAAAGACTTAACTCTCTATCGGAGGATTTAAATGATTTACTTTAACACCCGATGATTTTATTCAGTAAAAAGGAACCTCTGTCCACAAAGGGGTGAAACAAAACCCATCCAATGTCTTTTTTTCATTCATGTTTATAAGCATTATGCTTGTATACTTTTACACGAAGCAATTTCGACATCTCATTATCCGGAATCCTCCCACGTTTGTACTCCTGGCGCGAAAAATATCTCATTAACGAACCATCGCACACGAGTAGATTGACACCAAAGGAAAAGCATGAGCAACACAACAGACTACATTTCAAACGAGAACATTAGTCATGGCTAAATAGGACACACACAAAGTTCATATAAACACACACACACACACATATATATGTATATATATATATATATATACACACACATATAAATATATATACACACACACATTTATATATATATATATATATATATATATATATATATGCGAGTGTACATACAGTATAATTATGTACACAAGACATATAATATGTAATTAATATACTGTATGTAAGACAACACATGTTCACAAAGCGTATGCGTGTAGCAATATATAATGTAGGGGAGCCTTAACACAGTGGAGGTAATTAACGATTAAAGATTGGTAAATGAACGGACTGTATCCAAACACGGCTAATTGGGGTCATTAACGGATTTCTCCTCAGCAGATGAAGGGGATTCTCAGGATATTGTCCTCAAAGTGCTGGTCATGATCAATTATGTCGCCTTGTAGGCTGAATTTTATGTATTTACTTTTCAGTTTATATTTTCATAATATATTTGGTTATGGTTATCCTGTCACCAATATATGAATATAATGTAGATCACACTCACACACACATACACACACACACACACACACGCACACACTCGGTGGCGCGGTTGGTAGAGTCTCCGACTGTCACTACGGCGGTCCGGGTTCGAATCCTGATCAGGGATGAAATAATTTCAGTACCGCTGCGTTTCGAGTCGTTACTCCAACTCTAGTGGGCGGGGAGTTGGTGTGTGCGTGTAAAGTCACAGTATTATCCATAGATCGGCCATACGAGTTCTGAGCTCTCTTCCGGGAGGGACAGTTGTCGATCACGAGTCCAACACGTGATCCAAAGACCAAGGTGAATCACACACACACACATACACATAAAAAAAAAAAAAATCGGTCACCATCTTCAGTGGAATGAAGACTTCCACTCGTCTCGTCTACATGGTAGAGCCTTCTTAGCTAAGATTAAGATGAAGATGCCTTCCCATAGCTTTCGGTAAGCGTCCTCGGGTCATTTCTTCTAGGATATGTGCCTCATTGCCGGGGTAATCTAGATCCTGGGAATTTCCTCAAGTGCTCGAAGCCCACCCGGTCCTTTCTGCAGAGGATTATCTCCCACATGCTGGATCTGTCACCGGGTACTCAACCTTTTCCGCCTCCCCCACCCTACCTGATCCAGAAGAAAATGGGATTCAGGGTGTCCCACTGTCACATGTATAACACGCCACTGTCACTGCTCCTTCCACTGAGACGCACAAGAGCGATTGGCAAAGTGTTACCGAACACCATCCTCATCCTTAAAAAAGCCCACCTAGAATGAGGCCCTTAAAAGATCACAGTTATTAGTAAGCCTACAGACTATCCAAACCGATTCATCAAGATGCGGTCCTAGCGGCGACGCCTGATCAGCTGCACATAGGATAAATACCAGAGACATCTTCGGTTGACTATGGCCCTAACTCCAGACTGACAACCATCTCTTCGTATCTCCAGCAGGATGTCCAAGACTATAGTCGAGGGAGTAATTACACTCGACGATGATGCAGAGAAACTCATTAAAACTGGCGTAAAGGTCCATGATCTATCTGTCGACGCCGTCCGGAGACTCACGTCTGAAAATGGTGTTGCGACTGGACCGGTGCGAGTGGCCTTACTGATGATTTGTTTCTCCTCCAATGTTTAGTAATTATACACTCCTTATCATGGTGCTCGTTTGTTCTTCAAAAGATCTAAATCTGTTCGCAATCATTCCCAGATCTAACTCACTTTGTGAAACAATGACTCTACATTAATCTCTTTCTCAGTGGTTCTTCTGCCATTTTGTATTCACAATGCAATTTCCATCGGCTTTAACTTTGAAGCCATCACGTCGCAATTGCTGATGTTGAAATCCATCTGCCAATCTGAGTCGAGGCACGAAGTTTACTTAATCCTTCCTGTAGGAACTAAAAAGACCTAAAAATAACAAGACCATTATGACCCAATCTGAAAATACACATAAATGCGCATTCGTTCATTCAGGGCCTTTGTATCAAAATACGAATCATTTAATGATTATGTTCTGGCTAACACCAAGCAATTTCATTCATTTTCCTTAGGATGGCCTCTGGGTATGAACGAAATATAAAGAAAATGGTCGGATCCAATGCTGATGCCTGTGGTACACCACTCTTTACCTTCCAGCGAGTCAGCCCAAGTAATCATTGTTCTCATTTTCTCCCAGTGAAAAAGTAACTCATCCAGTCGAACAACTTACCAATGGTACCTACACTAGTTCCAGCAACTACAGACACCAACTATCAAGTATTTTGTCCAATTTTTTTTGTTCAAATCCAGGCATATACTACACCCAGCTATCTTTCACACAATGTCCGTGACACTATTGTAGAAGTAAATAAAGCGCAATACGCAGAACTGCTAGTTCTTGAATAAAATTATTGTGTGTGTGCGTACATACTCATATATACATTTACACACACACGTGTGTATACATGTATGCTTTCGCGTGTCTGGTCTGTGTGTGTGTGTGTGTGTGTGTGTGTGTGTGTGTGTGTGTGTGTGTGTGTGTGTGTGTGTGTGTGTGTGTGTGTGTGTGAGTTTCACCTTGGTCTTTGGATCACGTGTTGGACTCGTGATCGACAGCTATTTCCCTCACGGAAGAGAGCTCAGAGCTCATATGACCGATCTATGGGTAATGCTTTGACCTTACACGCACACACACACCCAACTCCCCGCCCACGAGAGTTGGAGTAACGACTCGAAGCGCAGCGATACTGAAATTATTTTCCGCCCTGGGCAGGATTCAAACCCGGACCACCGTAGTAACAGTCTGGGACTCTACCAACCGCGCCACCGTGTGTGTGTGTGTGTGTGTAATAATAATAATAATAATAATAATAATATTAATAATAATAATAATGATAATAATAATAATAATAATAATAATAAAAATAATAATAGGTTTATTGAAATAGCAGTGATACACTGACAATAATACAATAGTGTGTGTCTGTGTGTGTGTGTGTGTGTGTGTGTGTGTGTGTGTGTGTGTGTGTGTGTGTGTGTGTGTGTGTGTGTGTGTGTGTGTGTGTGTGTGTGTGTGTGTGTGTGTGTGTGTGTGTGTGTGTGTGTGTGCGCGCGCGTGCGCGGGAAAGGGGCTGTCTTTCGCTACAGGAGGGCCTCTTTGTGCGTCCAAAAACACTTAATCAACACTATCAAATAAAAAACATTGGAAATTTTGTTGTCTGTACGCAATAATCATCGTACAATGTCTCAGTTTCTGTATAATTCTCAATTTGTACATTCCTGTAGTTCTTCAAACCTGAAATATGTGATACTTTCTCGTTATTTGCTTAATATTTTATTCGACTGTGTTGTATTGCTCAAACTGATACAGATCTTTTCATGTTTTTTTATATAATTTGTTTGCTTGGTTATCATTTGTCCGTTTGTTTATTATTATTTGCTTGATTCTCATTTATTATTAGTTATATGTCGATATATCATTATTTACTAGTTACTTGTTTGTTTATAATTCAACTATACCTATGCATTTAAGTATTTTTTATTATTTACATTATTATAGTTTTTATTTATTCATTTATTTATCATTATTATGATTTTTTCGCATCCGACCCAGATATGGACCAAAAGGTCTCCTGTCGGCATGCTCCGCCTTTGTAATCCTTTATTTCTTGCATGGCATTCATTAGTGTACTGTACTTGTTGATATATGAAGCTTGTGTTTCTGTGGTCAAGACATTTCATTACAAAGTAAAAAAGACCCAATGTCAACACAAAATATATTTCTTTTTTAAAAGCAAAGATACGTATTTAACTGATTTTTTTGTACTACAGCAACGAAATACAACGACTTACGTAATATACAAAACACTCGCACGCACGCACACATGAATTTTTTTTATTGACATACACTGACAAACCTAATGAATCACAGTTTAAGATTCTTGGAAAAACAAAATAAACAGTGAGAAAACTTTTAAATATAAATCTCAAACTTTACGAATTGGAGGGAATAAAACGTGGATGGAAATGTAGAAAGTCACGAAGAGCCTGACCTCTCATCAAAGACAATGATGATGAAGAACGTGCGTTGTGAAAGCGCACGCACCAATGACGCAAAATATGTTTAGATACATACACACACACATATACGGTATATATATATATATATATATATATGTGTGTGTGTGTGTGTGTGTGTGTGTGTGTGTGTGTGTGTGTGTGTGTGTGTGTGTGTGTGAATAGATATAACTATATTATATATATATATATATATATATATATATATTATATATACATAAACGAAACACGGATTTTCAACACGCGTCATTGTTTCCCATACCTTTATTGCAATGTAAAACAAATCTAATTTAATAACATAATTGGAAAAAGGATCTGCCATGGACAAAAAAAATATATCAAACAAAATAACCTGGTGCTCAGAAATACAACATGAAACACAAACATACCAAACCAAAGAGATTCAACGAATCAGAGAGGTAATGAAATATCCAGAAATACGTAGTGAAATTCGCGTGATATATATATTTTTTTTCATGTGCTTTAACCGCCGCCATTTCCAGGCTGAGCTTGTGGGGACTAATACGACGAATAAAGCAGATTCACAGAGTAATATTCCGGACATATATCCAATACCCATTGTACAAACGCGGACAGGTGAAGCTGCTACATCAGTGCGCATAGTGGCTTGCTGATTGTCTGTACCATAACTCTTATGCGCTCTGTATAGCATTCCTTCTTACACGAGTACCTCGGTTGCTGGCTCTGCAGTCTGGTCTGCCGAAATTCCTCAGCCTATACGTTCAGAATCTTATATGCCACTGTATAGTATATATTAGGTATGTGCTTTATTACGTGGTACAAACATTTCATACCATTTAAAAAAGAAGTGTACTTTCAAAACATGGGATATGGCAGGTATATGGGATTGACAACACACAAACTGTCTCTCTCTCTCTCTCATTCCCTCACACACACACACACACACACACACACACACACACACACACACGTGTGCGTGCATGTATATACAAAAATACTACGAAAATCTTCTTGATAAATATACCAATAGAATTCCACTTCGAATACCTGTCATTAATTTTTCCCTAAATCTCGAATATCTTTTGAAAAGAGACCAAATGAAAAACTGGGATACCCATTTGCCACATTTGTTTTTCCTTCCGTTCGGTGGGTGTTAGGGAGGGGGAGGGGTGCGACCTACAGCTGGATGTCACAGAGTTCAAATGAACATTTTTTAGAAGCTCTGCCAAGGGATTCGAACCTTGACCTGTGCGTGCACAATCACAAAGTCAAGACGCTAGCGACTGAGCTACGTTGACTTCGTGATTATGCACGGACAGGTCAGGGTTCGAATCCCTTGGCAGAGCTTATAAAAATGTTCAATCTGTCTTTAACATACACAACAGAGTTCAATGAACTGAATACTTGCGATCATGTTAGAGATGGCGCGAGTCACCGTCTTCTGAAAGAGATACCCAACCAAACAAATACTATAATGTTATGGAATAACTCACTAGTTCCAGCGATGTCTTACTCCAGCAGAAGGAATGTTAATATCATTCAACTGACTGCCATGATCGCTGACAGGGTTGGGGCTGATAAGATTAGGTGGACATATGCAGTTGACGCCGCTTGCTAGCCTACGGTTCGTGGCAGGTTGCAACGCTTTTATATCTTTTGCGTGGCTACATGGTAGCAGACTGGATACCTAATCATGAGGTCTCGGGTTCGAGTCTCGAGACTGCTGGATTTAATTATTCTAAATATCATATCGTTGTTCTTTCTCGAAGTCTTGTTTCCACAGTCACCATTATCTCGGTTCTGACATTGCACATTTCCTTGACGAAGACGAATGAAATATATTGAAGTCGAGGCGATCCAGGTTCTCAGACGTTTCTTTCTTCCCCAGTTCCAGATCGTTAAAAGACAAACAAATGTTTCGTTCGTGGCGATAAACTGAGAGAAGGAGCTCTTCGTGTGTAAAAGAAACTTGTCGAGTCGAAGAGATTTTGATGTCTGCTGTCCATTTGTCTTCTTCTCTTCCTTCATGTCACCTTTCGTGACATTTTTTTCATGGTAATGAACGTATAAGAATAAAGGAAATTATATCAAAATACAAAAAAGGATATTATCGACAGGGCAAGATCGTCCGTTTTTATATGTTCTTGTAATCGTCAAGTGATTTCCTTGTGCTAAGGAAAAACCTTCCGGTTTTTTTTTACAGATGAAAGTATTTGGAGAAGAAAGGAGAAATCAAAGATTGGGTGGTGGCAGTAAAACGAAGACGATCTAGGAATTGATTAACGTTTCGACCAACTTGGTCGGGTACATCTCTCTGAAGAAGACCAAGTTGGTCGAAACGTTGGAGTAAATCAATTCCTAGATCGTCTTCATTTTACTCTTATCACCCAATCTCTCAGATTAAAGTATATTTCGATTAACATGCAGCCAGTTACAATCATCTCTATACATTTCTTTCTGGTTAGCGCCGAGTGATTTTAACCAGCTGTGGGCAAACCCTTGTCCTTTAAACCACAGTGACAACATATTGTTACATTATGAACGCATTTACAGACAAAAATGTCGGAAGAAATATCATACAAGAATATCTTACCAAGAATATAAGTTTCGTCCTCACTTTGGGTTTCCTGTGATATATTCCTGATACTATATCTAGATAAAACCATACATTTCCATTCACCACAGGATATATCACCAGAGTTAAAGAGATTTCATTGATTTTTGAGAAAATCGTGGTAGTAAACGACAGCGACCCTAAAGTGATCTAATGCTGGTGGAATTTCTTTCTTAATCATTTCCTCTGAAGGACTGTTCAGCATCACAACTAAGCAACATAGCACATGCTAAGTATAATAAGTCTAAAATATATGAAACCATCACGTTTGACCTATGTTTACGGGCAGCCTAATGAGAAAGTGATAATATCTAGGTAGAGTTAAAGGTTTTAAAGTTATTATTAAAGAGAAGTAAGAGATAAAATAAAATACTCAGAGAGGTACCTGATGTTTTTTATCTGAAAACAAAGGCACATATAACCAGGTCCATGATATATATTTCCCATTATACATACATACATACATACATACATACATACATACATACATACATATATATATATATATATACATATATATATATATATATATATGTTTACTTCACACACGGACTGTCATTGTAAATACATCGATACAAGTGGAGACACTCCAGTAACATGGAAAAATATGTTCATTGGTGTAGCAAAATTTTCTGAAAAACATATATATATTTTAGAAATTATTATCTGTTTATTTATTACTATTCATCATTTATCTGTTTATTATTTACCAATACCTATTCATTTACCTTGTTATTTTTTCCGCATCTGAGCTAGTTACGGAATGCTATTCCTTTGCAATCCAGAGACAACTATATAAGGCGACAAAAATTTACTGGGTGTACACTCACCTTCAGTACACGACACACACACACACACACACACACACACACACACACGCACACACACACACACACACACACACACACACACACACATACAGCCTGCCCAGCGAGCCCATTCTCAATACTACCAACTACAGGTACCCAAAAGTGGTTGGCTCGCCAAATATGTTACTGGTGAAAAACATTGATTCTCTTCAGGCATAGCATGACAGTAGCTTTGAAAATGTCCTGGGCGCCATCAAACGACGCCGGGGCGGCTCCATTCTATTGAGCAGCCCCATTCCTACTGTCATGCAATGCAGTTGCCACATCCGGTTTCGTTCTCAGCAGTTTTACGCGTTAGTCAAAGGCAGAAGAATTCTCTGATTTCACAATATATAACTTGAGTCACAACTACATAATTCTGTGACAACAGGCTTTCCGGTCGTTACAACACACATGCATGTGTATAAATATGTATACACATGGAACAGATCACTCGTAACAATGAAGTATTTTAAATTGTGGACGGCCGGGTTTATATATATATATATATATATATATATATATATATATATATATATATATATATATATATATATATATATATATATATAAAGGTGGAGGAAGTAGACGAGGAATAATGGGATAATTTTAATGCTTTAACGTTTCGACCCACAGGGTCTTGATCACAAAGCTAACAATGAACTACAACGTTATTGCTCGTCTACTTCCTCCACCTTCAGTTACATTTGTCCTTGTCTAGTTAATTCAACATGTATATATATATATATATATATATATATATATATATATATATATATATATATATATATGAATTACTGGTATATAGTAATGTCATAAATATAAATAAGCTAGCTGTCACGATCACGGCTCGAACCGGATTCTACTGGAGTACCATGACAGAAGTTGAATAAAGGTATCGTTAAAACCTTTTCACGCCTGTTGAAGATGGGCGGTGAGTAAAACAGAGCCTCGGGTCGCAGTGGCAAGTCTGCTTCGATCTGTTACACACATCTCATAAGGTTCCTAATCTAAACCTTTGCTGGTACATTGGTAAGAACTGGATCTGGTAACACAACATTCCCGGGTTCGAGTCTTGGACGTGACAGCCGGAATTTGTTCAGCTTACAGAACCTTAAAGTAATGAAAGGGTTGTGACAGCGACCTGCAGGTGACCTAGTCCTGGTGGTGACCTAGTCCTGATTGTTTTCTCTTATTATTTCTTCTGGAGGTCAGGTTGCTATTACCCATATCTATGTGATATAACATATATTAATAAAACAAGCCTAAAATAGGATGGGATGCAGACATCAGTTTTGGCCTATAAGCACAGACACGTAAGCCCGCGCAGACACACACACACACACACTGATATAGATGTATATATATATATATAGATGTATATATATATATATATATATATATATATTTAATTTCGCTTGTAATATTGCCTAACAATTCTACTCACGACACAAGTAATCCCCAATTCATAGCCATCACAGTCTCTCAACTATTACCTTTTTTATTTTGAAAAAAAAAAAATCGAGTATAATTCTTAATTCTTGATTAATCCTGCCAACAACAGTTCGTGCGGTATGACATGTTTGGTGTACCTGCCAATAGCAGTACGATACATTATGGCATTACAAAACTATACGAACTATCCCCCCCCAAAAAAAAAAAAAAGTTAAATGCCGAACCGGTTTTAGCTGCACTTGACAAGATATCGCGCTGGTGGAAAGTATGCTCATTCCCGTATTTGTGAAATGGTATATATGCACTGCCTAGCCCCTACTTGATAAAGGTGTAACAATCACAATGCCGTAACGATAAAGGTTCCGTCCCCGTATGGTGAGCATTTTGATAGGCCCTGACGGTCGAAGATTTGAGGAAATCTCGTATGTATGACCAAACATTAGGTTCAGATTTTCCTTCCTCGCCCGAAGATAGTGACGGTGGTATTCAAAAAAAAAAAAAACTTCCAAGGATTTATATAAGGAAATATCTTTTCAAGAATACCACAATAAGATTCTTACGGTGGTATTCTTTAAAAACAATCGTTCCCTTCCAAGGATTTATATAAGATTTTATATAAGGAAATATTTTTTTAAGAATACTACCGTAATATTCTTGCGGTGGCATTCTTAAAAAAAACATTTCCCTTCTAAAGATTTATACAATATTTATATAAGGACAGCTTTATATATGAAAAAAAAAATTAAGAATACCACCGTAAGATTCTTACGGTGGTATTCTTAAAAACATCTTTCCCTTCCAAGAATTTATATAAGATTTATATAAGAAAATAATTTTTTAAAGAATACCACCGCAAGATTTTTGCGGTGGTATTCTTAAAAAATATGTTTCCTTTCCAAGGATTTATATAAGATTTACATAAGGAAATATTTATATAAGGTAATACTTTTTTAAGAATACCTCCGTAAGATTCTTACGGTGGTATTCTTAAAAAATTCCCTTCCAAGGATTTATATAAGATTTATATAAGGAAAGAATTTTTCTTAAGAATACCAATGTAACTTTCTTTACATTCGCGTTTGCTTTTGTCTAAATTTTTATCTTTTTCAGATGCAATTCATCTCCAAACATATCATACTTTTCCCTGGAAACAGTTACATGTTCTGTGTATTACATAAAATATAATATCCTATTTTCTGATCTTAACAACCAAATGTCACATAAGTTCTAAAACAGGAGTACGCATAAAGTAAGTAATATATTTGACAATCTTTCTTTACTATAAGACGGAAGAAATGATCTTTTACAAAAGAAGCCTTAATGACACAGATATATTAAGTTGGGACTTGTCCCTGTTTGTATTAGGTGTACATGTGCGCGCGTGTGAATAACCTGACATTGTCTTGGATCACGTGATGGAATCGTGATTGACAGCTATTCAATTCCCGGATGAAAGATCAAAATTCGATTGTAACTGAATCTACGGTTAACAGTGATTTTACAACCACCCAGTTACGCACCACACACACACACATAAACACAGACACACACACACACACACACACACACAGACATACACACACGCGCGCACAGATATACACACACACGCGCACCCCGTTGCTCAAAGGTGACACTAACGGCTTGCAGTGTTAATGAATCTTTCAAGACGTGAGCGTAGTTTGAACTCAGACTTCCCAGAAAGAGAAGTCAAAACGCAACGTGCGTGTTTGCGTGTACGCTTGTGTTTATACACACATACTACTGGAAAACTGACTAGATTGCGGATTCCCCAGTTGAGAAAGGGCTTCAAAAACACATAGTGACACACACATTATATATATATATATATATATATATATATATATATATATATATATATATATATATATATATATATACTGCTTCTAACCCAGGGCAGTGGGTGAGATGCAGGGATGACCCGCCATCCAGGAGGTGCCAAGATAGGAGGGAGGGAAGAGGGTGGAAGAAAGTGGTGTGTGTTGGGGTTGGAGTGGGTGGGAGTGGTTTTTATGCCTTTGTTTTTGGCTACCTCCCTTATAAGGGGAAAAAAGCCTTTGGTATATGTATGTATATATATATTCATATATATATATATATATATATCTATATATATATGTATATTAATACTTCTGGTTGCAGGTTTATTTTTCAAACGCCTCCATATGGGGTTGGGGGAGGAGGGGGAAACGTTTACTCATGTTCAGTCGCGCGCGCAAAATAAAAACAAATCAATAACCAATAAACAATATTAACAACAGAAATAAAAAGAAAATGCAGCCTAACCCCAAACACGTCAAAGGGTCTTGCTCCCCCCCCTACTACCAAAGGACGAATCTATTCAGCTGCGTGGACGGCCCTTCGGCAGCAACTGAGGTTGGACTAAAGCTCAGCCACGACTCATCCGGTATAACGAGTCAGGTGCGTCTGTGGTCTGCGAGGTGTGAATACTATGCACTTGAAGTAAATGTGTGTGTGTGTGTGTGTGTGTGTGTGTGTGTGTGTGTGTGTGTGTGTGTGTGTGTGTGTGTGCGTGTGTTTGTGTGTGCATGTCTATCTGTCTGTCAGTGTGTGTATGTGTGTGTACATGTGTGTATGTGTGTGTACATGTGTGTGTGTGTGTGTGTGTGTGTGTGTGTGTGTGTGTGTGTGTGTGTGTGTGTGTGTGTGTGTGTGTGTGTGTGTGTGTGTGTGTGTGTGTGTGTATGTGTTTCACCACGGTCTTGGATCACGTGCTGGACTCGTGATCGACAGCTATTTCCCTCCCAGAAGAGAGCTCAGAGCTCACATATGACCGATATATGAGTAATGTTGTGACCTTACATGCACACACACACCCCGAATTCCCTGCCCACGAGAGTTGGAGTAACAACTCGCAGCGCGGCGATATTGAAATTATTTCATTCCTGGGCGGGATTCAAACCCGGACCGCCGTAGTGGCAGCCGGGAACTACCAATCGCGCCACTGAGTCAGTGTGTGTGTGTGTGTGTGTGTGTGTGTGTGTGTGTGTGTGTGTGTGTGTGTGTGTGTGTGTGTGCGTGTGTGTGTGTGTGCACGCGTCCGTGCGTGTATGTTTGCGTGTGTGCACGCTTAATACGTAAGCCTCCCCTACAGTATATCATCACCACTTCTTTGCTTTACTCAGTCAATATTTTACCGATTTTAGTGACACCCCTACAAACCATATTCACGCAGCATTTCCTTTTACGATTAGAAACTAATTTTCACTAAGGAAAATGCCCGCCGAGTCTATCAAAACATGACTCCGTCCCCACATGGCGTCTCTTTTGATGAACTTCTGCTCTCACACGGTTCTGCCTACCTCTCTCCTTCACCACTGCGACGATTCCGTCTCTTCGATGTGATATCACCCCCCAAGGATAGAAGCGCTGGTTATTGCAGACAGAGTACTAAAACTGACACCCAGTTTGAATAGCTTCTCAATCTTGTCCCAAAATGGTGTCCGTTCCTTCTTACCTGCTTCCCTAGTGGCATCCACCTTTTCTGGTTCCTTTGCACTGCTCCACGAAATTTTCCCTAGACATCAAAAGGAACAAAAAATTTCCTCAGAGCAAAACTTCTCACAATAATTACATGGCGAATGTAACGATTATGCATCGTCTCTCATCAGAGAACGAAAGTAGAAGGCTGTCGTCGAACTTAAGAATGTGTTTGGATGGATTGTGGCTGAGCACCACAGATCTCTGTAGGAAGAGAACATAAACCGATATCTCAGTTGTATTAGTGTAGTGTTGGTGTAAGTCATAATGATGATAAAGAATAAGGCCTAGCGGTTATGAGAGTGTTGTTGTTGTTGTTGTTGTTGTTGTTGTTGTTCCCTAGACTGTCTGTCCGAGCAGTCCCGTCTCCCCAAGGAATGCCACAGCCAAAACTGGGTTTTCCCACAAGTCCTTTATGGAGTGTATGTTCTGTTGTTTGCGTGCGTGATTGTGTAATAATGCAGTCTTCCATGACGTGTTGAATAGTATGTGGTGAAGTGTTACATCCTGGGCATTTGTCCACAATGCGGTCATCCAGTCTCTTCTGGTAGCATAGAAGGGCTGGGTGTTGGCCACATCGCAGTCTGGCCAGGTGGACTTTGTCCTTTCGTGGGAGAGAGGATTCAGAGGGATGGATATCAGGGGGTCTGGCATGCAGCAATGTGTTGTCTTTTAGTGTGTTAATGGAGCAGTGAATGATGTGATTATGAATATGTTTCCGGAGGTTGGTATTTGGTGGTTTTGGAGAAAGAGAAGAGAGAATTTGTGTGTGATATAGGTATTTGGGTGTTTTTTTGTTTTGTTTTGTTTGTTTCTTGGCGTATTCTGCTATGTAGTGTAGCGGGTGTTCTGTGTTTGTGGAGGCTGCAGCAAATGTTTGTGTACTTCTTATGTCAAGGTGATCTTTGACTTTGAGGACTTTTGTTTCATAGTGTAGGTGGTCTGTAGGTGTTGTATATGTGCAGCCTGTAATTGTCTGAAGGGTGTTGAGGTGTGTCTCACTGAGATTAGGTTCCCATACTGAACTCGTATAATTCATCACTGAGCATATGCATTGTTTGTATATTGTAGTATTAGTTTCTTTGTTTTGTCCAAATGTTGTTCCAGTGATTGATTTAAGTGCGTTTAGTCTAGGTGTGCATTTATTTTTTATGTTTGTGCTGTGTTGTTTAAATGCCATTAATGTATCGTATGTTACACCAAGAATTTTCGGGCTGTGTGTGTGTGGTATTAGAGTGTTGTTGCTATAGAGATGAGGAATGTATTTGTGTTCTTTTGTCCAATTGGTGAGAAGTGTTGCTGTAAATTTGGCTGGGGCTATTTTGAGTCTGTAATGAACCATGTGTTGAGTGTATCAAGGTATGGCTGTATTATTTCTGCGGCTTTGTCTGTGTTACGATGTGTACATGTGATTGTTATGTCGTCTGCGTAGGAAGAGATTTGTATTTCTGAGGTGTCTGGTGTGGGTATATCATGCATGTATAGATTAAAGAGTGTGGGGGATAGAACAGAGCCCTGTGATACTCCACTCATAATGTTTCTGGTGTGCGATGACTGGCCATTATATGACACATATGATAGTGTTGCCGTTGCATGTGGTGATGGCAATGGTGTTAATGATGCATATGATGATGATGATGATGATGACCGTGATGATGGTGATAATAATCCTATTGCAGATCATCGTACTTTGGTGTTTAACATATTCGCAGCCTTGAGTTTGATAAACCTTTTCCAAACCTCCCAATAATTTTGCAATTCTACATTTGGAGGAGCTAAGCTAACGGGAATTACTCGAAACGCTTGCCAAAGCAATTTCAACTTAATGCAATTATATGCCTTGACAACCCTGTAAAAGTTGGCGACTACTATTGCACCAGCCTTGTTTGAGACTTGAACACTCAGTATGTCTTGGCTGCTAAACATAAAATGACATTTAGAAATACATTTCCTCAGTGATATGTACCCCATGAAGTGCACTCATTAAATATATATCTACTGCATGCATGTACTATAATGACTGAGCTATCACATGGCATTTATGTTTATGAATACTAATACGTACATACAGCAAACACGTACACACGCAGACATCCACACACTTAGGTATAACACATACATACACACACTGTTCAGAAATTGGCGTAGGGTGGGACAATACAACTAACTTAGTGAGAGTGACGCTTATCTCAGTTTTTATTTGGGGAACCGGGTCTATGCAGATAACTAATGTTAATCTTACAACTACGAGTATATGCATTACCGGCCCCGTAGTATCAACCTTTTCTTGAGCGCTAAGACTGTACTTAATACATTAACCATATTTAGATTACAAAGATAAATAGATAAAAAAGCAAATATACAATTAAAGTAGAAAATATATAAATCAGATTGTTTTAGAAAATATGTAAATCAGAGTGTTTTTATCCTTTTCGCTAAAATCACATGTTCTTCAGTGGTGTTCTGAAGAGCTCCATGCGATTTTATTCACTTAAAGCCATCTCGATTGACCCTTGGACTAAGAACTTTATTTTAACCAGCGCTTCAAGATTTTATTCGACTGAAGACCATCATTCTAGGCGTAGGCGTTCACGAAACGCACAAATTGTGCTGTGTTGTGGCAGGGGAGTGTTGATTCCCATGACACAAATTATTTACGATGCAAAGGTTGTCCCTGCTCATGTGAGCAAAGGTCAAAATTCACAGGTATAAGAGAGTAAATATACAAGAGATAAACAGATATATACGTGGAGAGAAAGTGCTTGTGTGTGTGTGTGTGTGTGTGTGTGTGTGTGTGTGTGTGTGTGATACCCAATAAAGTATACATGTGAAGAACAGCGTTATAGATTTACTTTATAGATTTACTGAATGAATGCAGTGGTTATATTATTCTTATTCCATATCTTGTATGTGTAAGTTGCATAATTTGAGTTAATAAAAATATCTGTATCAGTATCCTAAACTTGAATGAGTATCTATGTTAGAGAATCACTTTGCATCTAACGAGAAAATGTCATTATTATACTAGAATTAAGATTCAATACATGTATTTTTATATGAATATATGTTTGTCTACCCTCAGTGGTTGTTGGTTAATAGCAAATTTGTTCAATCACCCTTAGGAGATGGGGCAGCGCTACTAAGGATTACAAAGGATTACAAAGGCGGAGCATGCCGACAGGAGACCTTTTGGTCCATATCTAGGTCAGATGCGAAAAAAAATCATAATAATAAAATAATAAATAAAAACTATAATAATGTAAATAACAAATAAAATACATAAGGTTAAGTATTGTCCTCCTTGATCTCTTATTAATCCAAATATTTTAGGTAACCTGATGTGATGAAGACGTAACAGTGTGTGTGTGTGTGTGTGTGTGTGTGTGTGTGTGTGTGTGTGTGTGTGTGTGTGTGTGTGTGTGTGTGTGTGTGTGTGTGTGTGTGATTCACCATGGTCTTGGATCACGTGTTGGAGTCGTGATCGACAGCTATTTCCCTCCCGGAAGAGAGCTCAGACCTCATATACGACTCATCTATGGGCAATGCTGATCCTTACACGCACACATACACCCAACTCCCTGCCCACGAGTTGGAGTAACAACCCGCAGTGCAGCGGTACTGAAATTATTTCAACCTT